>NW_024609838.1:2759579-2961710 GCF_016920785.2 Ixodes scapularis | reverse complement strand
GAGTGAATTTTACGACAGTGTGAAATGCGAGACATTTTGTACATTGGGGACTCTCTCGCGGGACGCGGGCTTGGACGCGGGACACGAGCCCTCAATGCGGGACAGTCCCGCGAGTCGCCGGGACGGGTGGTCACCCTACCCTAAACTCGTCAAACACAAAGTTGGAGGCGAAATTTCGCGGAGCGCGCCGATTGGACGCCGGCGACAGAAGCGCGAAGTCACCGTCGTGATGGTCCCTTTGATGCGCTCCGTGAACTTCGGCCCCAACACTGTGTTTGACGAGTTTAGAGCCCCCGGTATAAATGGTGCCTCGAACGCGCCTCCGATTGGTGGGCTTACCGCGTCTAAAAAAAAGTGTTCCCTCGATTTCCGCCTGATGACGTCATAGAGTTGTGCCATGCTGTCGCCAGGCGCGCTCTTGGCGGCGTCCCAACAGCTGTGGTGTATGTGGCAGACGTCTGTTCAACTCCAGGTCGCTCTGCAGTGTGGCAGTCCATGGAAACTTCGTCAGCCAGAAGTTGGGACGCCGTGACGACAGCGACACTCGCGTTCGGTTGTGCTACTCGCAGCTTCTCGTCAGCACTTCTACGAGCAACCGCCAGGATCGCGACATGCAACAGCATGACATAGGGAGCCTCCCGAACATGACACTTCGGCATTTGTGACGTTATTCGTTGCCACCTCGGGACCACTTTTATAAATGGGCAGTTGGGACGCTAAACACACCAGCCGAAGACGCGCTTCGGGCACCATAACCCTGGTACACTCTAAAAAATGTCTGTAAGTCTACTTTCACGCACAACACTCGGAGAGCCAATCAGCGCAACTTACGGAGGCAGCTCAACCAATGACGATACGGAAGCATATGTTTAGACAAAAAAAAAAAAACAAAAAAAAAAAACGCAGTCTGAGTTGTGACATTAAGCAATGCAAAACGTCACGCTTGCATTGCTTAAGGTCACAACTCAGACTGCGTTATTTGGTCTAAACATATGTTTCGGCATCGTCATTCGCTGAGCTGCCTCCGTAAGTTGCGCTGATTGGCTCTCCGAGAGGTGTGCGTGAAAGTAGACGCACGGACTTTTTTTAGAGTGTACATCTTGAAAGAGCTCGAGCAGGGATTGCACGGCTCATTGGGCAGCGCTTACCAAAAACGATGTTCTCTTCAAGGGGCGCTAGTTTCACCGAATGCACCAGTCTGGCTGGGAATTGAGGTATCAACGAGAAAACTGAAATACAATCCGACATTTACCAAAGTCACGTTATTGGGATGCATAATTATTCACCTCGATTAAAACATTTAATATTGCCCTCCCGCAAGACACCTCTTAACACTAAAGTAGATTTGGGAATCATCATTTCATGATCAAAACTCAATCTATGTGTATTATAAAACTAAAATTTACGAGAATACGTTACCATTTTTACCTATGTGGAGAGCAAGTCGTCTGCTTTTTGCGCAGTAGTTGTAATGACGTAAGAACGAAGCCAAGCTCTGATTGGCTTTAATTGAAAGCAGGGCAGTACCCAGAAAAAAATTTCGGGGGGGGGGGGGGGGGGGGGGGGGGGGGGGGGGTTTCGGGGACAACGGCGGCCATTTTGAAAGTATTTTGAAAGTGTCTATTGTCTTGTTTTCGCCTATGAATCACGTGCATCGGTGGCATACAATAGAGAGTAACAGCAAACCGGAGAACCGGTCCCGATTTGGTACCTGGTAGCCGACCGGCGCCACTGCGCGTGCGCAGAGGTGAAGATTAAAATCGGCTGGCTGCCAGTGCACCGACCAGGGCCGTACCCAGAAAAAAAGTTCCGGGGGGGGGGGGGGGGGGGTCAGAACCCCCTAACCCCCCCCCCCCCCCCCCTGGTTACGGCCCTGATTGAGAGGATAGCGGGTAGAACTCCGTGCTAGATGCATTAAAACCTACCCGCTGTTTTTTTTTTTTTTTTTTTTTTTTTTTTTGTAATCAGTTAATAAGAGCTTGGTGATCTGAGATCATCACAACCTGCAAGAAGCAGACGAACTGGAGCTCTGCATTCAAAATGCAACCGAAACTCCCGAAGTTGTTCTGATTTTCCGAAGCACTGCAGGAGAACAACGCGAGGGCCGCCGTGTCGCATTCAGCGGTCGTTGTAGGGCTGTTTATAAACGACGCGATGAAGAGAAAGGTAACGGTAATTTACAGTACGAGCGGGCAAAGCCGATGCAAAGTCTCCAACGAACAAACACCTAAAGAAGTGTTAAAGAGCGAACGCTCGAAAGAAGGTAGCCTCCTCTCCAGCCGTTCGTTTTGCTAAAGGGGAAAAGGGTGAGAGGAGTTTCCTTGAACTCTGTGCTCCGAAACATACATAAACCATAGAACACAGCAGTTACCACAGCACCCGTCCCCCAAAGACGGGGGCGCGTCGAACGACGTAAGGCTAAAGTCCCTCTACGTAAGGCCAGAGCGTGAGGCGAGCCGTAAGGGCAAAAGGGCGTGTACTGCTCGCGGAAGCAGCGTCCATGGGCAGTTTCGTAGCTTAGCTAATCCCGCCCAACCGACGAGACACTGCTGAGCTGAGACACGTGTTTCCGCAAGCGGGCTTCACTAAGCCCACAACAAACGCTAGCCGACGCGGTTACCCAGCACAGCCGTCACCAGAGGATCGAGCACAGATTACACGACCCCCTCTTTCCCTCGGCAGCATGGGGCATTCAAGGACTTCGTGCGATAGCCTTCCATGCCACGAATCCCCCTCCCCAGTCCACCAAAGCAAACAGTTTACAGCCGCGGCAACGGGTTGCATTTCCCATGAGCAAAGGCGCCCGCCGGCAAGTCGTCATGACTGTCTTCTCCCGGCCTCTATGCTGACCCGATCTCGGGACGCTATCAGCGCTGATTGGCAGCCGAAGAGGCTTCGGGGGACGCCTCTCTCCTCGAAGAGCGCCGTTCGGCTTTGTGTATCACTAGCGAGCGTCTGGCAACAGGGATGGACCCGCTCCAAGAGGTGAGTCCCAAGGAAACCATTTCGCGTCAACCAGAAGTTAGAATGATCCTCTCTTTGATGGTGCACATTGCTCTAGAGAGTTTTGATCTATTATCTAGACCTTTCCGGAACTATGTGGCACTCCTATTGTCTGCTTAATTCATTGTGACGTTCCGACGTACGGAACCTGAGATGATCCAGGAATCAACGACGAAGCTGACGCAGAGAAGTTCAGGAGGAAAGCAAGACAAATAATCTGATGACCCTTTTTTTTTTTTTTTTGTGCGCTTTGAGTTGCTAACGATTAGAGATAATGAATCATGCCGCTTCCAGGGTATACAGTGTTCGAGTCGGCACGAGCGTACATCGGAGCATCCCCACGATAGACCCTTTTCAAAAGTCGATCAGGCAGCATTGGCGGTCACCATTGCTTGTTAGGCACTATACTCTGTTTCACCTTATGTTGTACCGCAGGAAAGGCTACAAGCGCGAGCTCCATGCTCTAGGGCACATCTCGGCGGCACAAGCTCTCGCGCACCAAGGGCAGCGGCCAACGCTATGAGCTCGCGCTTCTAGCCTTTGCCGCGGTACAACAAAAGGTGAATAAGACGATTGCAAGCCGGGCGACTGGCCGCCGCCATGTCTCTGCTCGAGCAGGCACGCCCGTGCGGTTACGAGCTTGGAAAGCTACGTTCACCCTCGCGTTGCACGCGCTTGCACGCATGGGGCACCACTTGTGGCGCTATGCTTGCAATTGTCTATAGAAAGGACTAGTGCCACTAAATAAGCTACGCTTCAGAGTAACGACACTTGGCCATATTGTGTCTTAAAATCATGGTTGCCAGTTATCTGAAGCTTTATCTGAAATCACAGGAAATGCTTTTTCGCCCTCCACAAATGTTTAAACCGTTCGCGACAGAGCAAAGCAATATTACATGATCTTCTTAACACCGAATCTAATGCTGAAGAAGTCGCACATTTGAATCATGACGATCGGCAGTTGCGTCTGTTCTGCATACGAGCCAAAATGGCGGCGCCCACAACAATGTCGGGGAACGGAGTGCCGATACTCTAAGCGCAGCTTATTTAGTGGCTCTAGAAAGGACGATTGGGGCCACCGAAGTGCTATTTCTGCACCTCCGCATGTGAAAAAAAAAAAAAGGCTAATCCAAGTTACTTCGCGCGTAGCGCCCTATCGGGCGCTACGCGCGAAGTGGTTTGGTTCAGCCGTTTTTTTATGAAAAACTCGTTCCGTTCATAGAAAAAATCGTGAGGGTGCAGGCGAGCTGGTGAATATTAACAATGTTGAATTAACCTGAGTCTGGGATAGAGAAGAAACATCAAAACGTAGAAAAGACAGAAAATAGACAGGACGTCCTGTCTATTTTGTGTCTCTTCTATGTTTTGATGTTTCTTCTCTACCCCAGTCTCAGGTTAATTCAACATCGTTCCGTTCCAACGCCAAGCTCGACCGACACACTGGTCAAGGTCATAGAAACAATAGAAGGCCGGGCTATATCTTTTATACAACCCAGGCGTCAGGTGTCACGTCAATACATGACTTCACCGCGACCTGACTTGTCGTCACAACGCCATGCGACGTCACAACGACGCCTTGAGAACGGGTCCATATCACAAGAGCGAATGACATTTTAGCGAACGGCGACATTTGAGCGAATGGTCGTTTTAGCGAATAACGGGGGCGCGCGTTAACCCATCCGTCGCGCTGCGCTTTACGCCGCTTCGCGGCGACAGTCTGCGGCAACTCATTACAAAAATATGAAGTCACTTGGCCCACCCGAAAACGCCGCTTCGCGGCGTCCGACTATTCGCTAAAGTGTCGTTCGATGAAACGTGGGCGTTCGCTAAAACGTCATTCGATCAAGTGAGTGCCTCCCCTTGAGAACAGCGTCGTCATCGCGGTGACATCGCGCGTTACACGGCATCAAGACTACGTTCTCACGTCATATTGCGTTGACAACGACGTCGATGTCAACGTTGACGTTGACGACGTCACGCGACGTCAAGATGACGGCGCCCTTTTCAATACGACGTTATATCGACGCTTGATGTCAGGTCGTCGACGTCGTTGTCGACACGATGCAACTTAACGTCACAACGACGTCCCGACAACTTCACGATAACGACGTAACTCATCGTCGACGACGACGCCGTTCACGACTTCAAGACCGTCGTGACGACGCGTCGACGTTGATGTTGGCGAAGACGACGACGGTACACGCCGTCAAGGCTTCGTCCTGACGTCGTTGTGACGTTAACGACGACGTCAGGACGACGTTAACCTGACGTCATAGCGAGGTTTGACGTTGCCTTGGACGTCGAGGTCAACGTCGGCATGTACGACCGCATCCAAGTCGTCCTTAAAGCCGCGCGACGTCATGATCGCGTTTCAACGGCGACTTGATGTCGCACGGCGTCGTCCTGAACGGGACGCGATGTCACGACGGCTTTGCAACGGCTACTTGATATCACGTAACGGCGTCGTCATCCCCGCGACGCGATATCGGGACCGTGTTACAACATGGACTTGATGTCGCGAAACCAACGGGTTGCATTTCCCATGAGCAAAGGCGCCCGCCGGCAAGTCGTCATGACTTGCCAGCGGGCAAGTCATGACGTTGCCCGCCGGCGGTGTCACGACGTGACACCGCGTCGTGACACCGCCGACGCGGTGTCACGACGGCTTTACCACAGCATCTTGGCGTCGCGTAACGTCGTCGACGATGACGTCGTGGCGTCGTCGTGACGCGGTGTTTTGACGTTACTTCTGACGTCAAAATTATAAAAAATGCAATACAGCCCTATGTTCCCCATATGACCTTGACCTGTGTTGTCGCTCGTTTCGATCGCAGTGAAGGTGGCGCTGCGATCGAAGTGACTTTGTTCACCTGATAGCTTTCCACATTTTGAGGTGCAACTGCAAGCATGAGCGGAGCCTGTAGCTCGCCCCACTCGTTCTATTCGTACACTCTAGATAGGGGGAGAAAAATTGACTTCGGAAGGGCGGGACGCATCATATGTTTGTCTTCTTAGACTTAGGCAAGGTGGCGCAAGCTGCCGTCCGCTACAAAGGGTATAGCCATTAACATCCATCATATGGGCACGAAGCATATGTGATTGGATTCGAGTGTTCGCCGAAAGCTGACGCGGCACTGGTTTTCGATGCGAGCTGAGTTTAGTGCACGCCAAGCGCTGATGCCACCCTCGTGTTCAGCAGATGATCAGTGTTTGTGCCCAAGGAATGGCGAACAGGAGATTACGCGGACTTCTGAAGAAGGTCTACTACCCTCGCTGCGAGGACCTATGGGATTTTCCGGAAAGTCCATTAGGGACTTTTTGTAGCTCGTTCGCAAGAGCTCTAGCCGTGCAAACCATCGTGTTTCTAAGTCAACACCGTCAGGATTGAGTCTGAGTTTGCTTTTATTTCCGTCGATGAGAGCAAAAGTAGTCCTACTCAAGTGGAAGTCATATATACAATGGTGGAAGGTCAATCACAGCGACGCTTTTGGTCGCCCACGTTGCCAATAAGGGAGGATTCATTCCCGGCCATAACTGTGTGAGCGACAGCTGCTGAGCGCGCGCTGATTGCGAGCTTTCGCGGTTCTTCTGGAAGGTGCATCCCCTACCATCAGGACTGTCAGTCTTAGCAGCCTATTAATGCATTTGCGCCTACTCTCACGGCCTCGTCTTTAAACCGCCAGGTGCCGTGAACATTTGATTCGCTCGACAAGGCTGCATGAGCGAAACTGCCGCTGTATAGCTTTCTGTTCTTGCCGTTAGGTGCCGTCGATTTCGCAGAAGTCGACAATTGTAGGTGGCGTGCGCAACGTTACTGGGAGTATAAGCCTCGCTGCTTTTTTCCCCGTGTTTTGATTGGTCTATTGTTTCGATTGGGAAACGGACTGGCACTTTGAAGGAGACGAACTGTGATGGCTGTTTTTTGCGCGCGTTTATGAAGCCCTCGTTTTTCATACAGAGAAAAGCTGGACCGATCGGTGAGAAGGCACTCGATGTCTGTCGCACAAGGTGGGTCACACTGTTTGCCAACTCGGGTCTTGTTTTATTTATATGGGGTTCATAGGCGATACTTTGAAAACGAAATAAATACTGAACGGTGCCTTGATACAAATTTTTCGACACCGCAATTCGGCCCTGAATAGAGAAATAAATGGTGAGGTCACAACCCGGCTAAACATAAATAATAAAGTGATCTGAAAGAACAGCACTGACTTTTTCATCGCACTATTCATGATCCACTTTTAGTGAATGGCAATTTACGATATATATGACCTGCACGGTTTTACACCATGACGAAGTCGAGAAAGCAATCCTTGGCACCGTGAAGCGATTTTAGGTACGTTGGAATATGTTTAGTACAATACTTAAACGGATACGGTGCCCGAGTTAGGACAACTTATCGTCCACGTTTGGGTGCGCGTTTTACATGAATAGTTTTTTTTTCCCCGAAATTAAAGTTAGTGGTGAAAGTGGTGTAAAAACACGCGATGAATTTCGACAATAGGGTTTTTCGTAGATCGTGCACTACGGATAGCGGGCACGTGCACGTGCACAAAGCCAATATAATGAGTCACGACCGCACCTTGGGGGTTGGGGGAAAGGGGGTAGAGAGAGGCTTGAACTTAGGATTCCCGGGCTTTGCTGCGCGAGTTATCGCTCCACATGCTCCGAGCTGCGGTGCGCTGACACACAGCGGCTCGTAATGCGTTAGTGTCGGATAAATGGGCTAAATCTGTACCTCGCTACGTGTGTATTCCACTAGAATACCGATGACGGATTGCGCTCTTTGAAAGGCATGTGCTGATATCACTTCTTGCCACTTGGTTACTTCGTTTAAAACACCCCTAAGATTCGGCTTTTTTCCACTTGATTGGAATGCAGCTATAATGCGGTCCCTGTTCATAATTCGGGCCAGAAAATGCTGGTTAAGAGCTACGTGAATTAGGGTGGTGATGTGTACAGCCCTCTACATTGTCTTCGTTTCTTGTGCGCTGTGCCGAATCCACTAAGCATGAAAGCTACATGCTCACATCTGTAAGCAGAGAGTGCTGTAAATGATAGAGCATATAATATACACTATTATTATGGATCACCTCAACTAGATTAGCTTACTCGCCTCCAACCTGGTTTTCGCTCTGGCTTATAAGATGTATACAGCACTCAATTATTGTAATTTTAATATACCATTGCACAATCTTACGACAATAGTGAACTGGTTGATATCATTTTTTTTTGTACAATGAAACGCGTTCGACGTGGTTTTGCATGCCCTGCTCATCCATCTACAAACTCGAGAAACTTCATATTGACGCGGATATTTATCATTTAAGTGTCGATTACTCGAGTTTGAGAAAGCAGTCAAAAAGACGTATTTGACGTTCGTCTTTACACAGCGTAAGGTCGTCTTGCCTCCAAGGTGAGGCGCCACTCATTAACGCTGTGGATGGGAAATTTAACCAGTGTATAGTACAACTGCTAACCCGGTGTCTACAACGTGCGTCACGCAGTAGTAGTGATACACGACCGCATGCCGGTGCGATGCTCGTCCAGATCGAAATTGAGAGGGGTGACTTGACTGAGCCAAGAATCCCTGCAAGTTCTGCAGCGCGAGCTTTCACTACACGCGCTCCGAGCTGGGGTGCGCTAACTCAATCGGTAGCAACCACACGTGGTTATCGGAGACTTTTATCAAACCGTTACCGTTTTCCGCGTACCGTACTATCGGAACCTTTGAATCATGCTTTCAAGCTTGCGCCCGCGGGTGATTTACCGTGACTGCGAGGCGCGCGCTTAAAATCACGCCTCAAAGGCTTCGGTCGGAACACGGTCCGGTTTGGACGGCACACAAAGAGGTATTTTTTGTTCCTCGCGGCCTCGGATTTTCAATATGTTGAGAGTTCGCCTGCTCGCCCGCATGTTCGTCTCTGTATTTTTTTGTGTCAGACACTTCTCTTTGTTCACTCTCATGGCGAATTCCACCGGTCGTTTTGGATGACTAGCCTAAATCCGCTGCGGAGCAGCTTACGATCCGTCCGGAGCCACAACGCCTCCGACTCTACCAGCGGAAAACGACAGCTGATAAAACCCGTTTTCTCTACTGACGTCGAACCCCTGGTTAGCTCAGTTGGTAGAGCGCTCCACTTGTAATGGAGAGGTCCCGGGTTCGATACCCGGACCAAACGGATTTTTTCGGTCGCTCACCAGTCACCTAGCTGTGTTTGGAGATTTGTGTTTGTCCTTTGTCCCTTTGTTCCCCTTCTCCAGGGATTATCTTCGTCAGCCTCCTGGAGTGGCCAACTTTCTTCCCGGCATTCCGCATCGCGCGCTGAGCTCTCGTCGTTTTCGGAAAGCGCCTGCGTTCCCGTCATGCTCAGCGAGGCAGGAGGTCACGTGCCCCCAGAGATTGGCTTCCGCTCCGCTCCGGCAAAATCGGCAGATCGTGGGCGCTCCAAACCGAGATCCGGAGTCGGCGTTGCTCCAGAACGACGAGCGAAAGACATCCGGGTCGATCCAACAAGTACCAGGGGAGGACGCGCGCTCCGAAAAAGTTGATCTCGGAGTGAGCCAAAACCAGCGAGTGGAATTCGCCGTCAATTACTTTGCTGAACCACAATTTCCGAACTTTGGTGTTAGTTTATTTGTTTTTTCACCGAACTTGTGTGACGGCGGCATGATGAATATACAGCCGGGCAGTGGATGTGTTCACATGGAAGCGATTGTAACGCATCAAATCAAGATTTGACAACTCTGACTGGGTAGAAGATGATTGGGCATTTTGTGTACGCGTCCTTTCTCGATTTGATGCGCTTCGGTGACATCCATGCGAACGAAGCCCACTGCGCATTCCCGAGTCCGACACAATGAGCGTACTATGTGTGCCTGATGCGACCACGCAGGCTCCACTTGAAGCACCTGCCGCTGAGGAAGCGGATCTCGCTGGCCTACGCACAGTGCCTCAAGCACGACACTCAGGGGCCGTCGGCAGATCCCGCCAACACGCGGTCGGCCGCGCTGCCCACCGCCTGCGTCAACCACGCCGATCACGGAAGGACCAAACGTTCGTATACGAGTTGCCTCCTCGATTTGCATCGTTCGTCCACGTAAATCATCCGCCCGGCTAAATCAAACGTCAGCGTTCGATTTACCTGCTATGTTTTCTGCCCCTAGCTACACCTGGTGCACACCGCCGTATTCGGTATACGAGTGCAGCACATCTAAAAAAACGACAAGAAGTATACATTGCCCTGCACTTTTCTGCGCCGGTGCCGACTGGTGCAGGAAATAGAATGAGCGCAGTGGACTCACTATATAGTCACCGGCTATAGATCACATCAGCTGTGGAACTTCCGCGCAAAAGGATCCCCCCCCCCCCCCCCCCCCCCCCCTTTTCAATCCCTTCAGTCCGCCTCCCGTCGTTTGATGCGCCATCTAGAGTTTCGTTTCAAAACTGTGTGTTCCATAGATTACTGATTAACGCCATCTAGATGTTGTGCTTCGAAACATACGCATGCCATAGAATACGCTACATTTACAATAACTGCCGGCCCCCCAGAATGATGGCGCGTCGAAAGATAGGAGGTAAACCTCGGGAAAGGAAGGGGGGTTACTACCTGTGTAGCGTAAGCAGCATCTATGGGCAATTTCGTAACTGATGTAGTCCAGTAATGTTGGTTCCCTGAGAAGCTATAGTCAGCACGACGAGGTGTTTGTATTCTCCATATATGGAACGAAGTGTGCCCATGAAATAGAAAAGCTCAGTCAATGGGTGCCACCATGCAAATATGGAGCAAACAACTGGACTGCCACGTCATTGCGCGGCAATGCGGTTGTTTGCCCTGTATATCAATGGCGGCGTCCAGAGCAAGGCCAGTGCAAGCCACGTACTGATTGCGGCAATAACAGCGGTGGAGAAAGAGGATGAAAGAGCATACGTGGCTGCGGGTAGCACACCTAAGAATGCCATCCTTTCATCCGCAGCTGTCATAAAGCCCGGGGCGCCGACACTCAGCGACCGAGGGCAGGGGAGGCTACGCTGCCCGCTGTGTAGCAAGCGCTTCTCCCAGCACAAAACGCACAAGGCCCACGTGCAGCGTCATCGACAGAAGGACTCGGGCCTCTTCAAGTGTCCCAGGTGCGACAAGCGACTGGTGCAGAGGTCCTCGCTGATCACGCACTTGCGCATCCACACCGGCGAGCGCCCGTTTCCGTGCGAGGACTGCCCGGCCCTGTTCAGCGACAGGTCCTCGTACAAGAAGCACCGGCGAACTCACAGCGGCGAGAAACCTTACCAGTGCGCAGTCTGTCGCAGGTCCTTCTCGCAGTCGGGGAACCTGAAGCGACACACCCGCAAGCTCCACGCGAGCTCTCCTCTTTAGCCTCGCCCGTGGCGTCCGGCATACGGGAGGCCATGCCCTTCGAGCAAACACCCAATGTCTTTCGACAAAGATGCAATAAAATCACCTATAGGCTTGTATGTAGTCACAGTCGCGCTAGTGACAGTGTCAAACTAGTCGCAGTGTGAGTCACAGTCACACTGTGACACAGTGTGACACACACTCATACACAGTGTGAGTCACCACCGTGTCACACTAGACACAGTCACAAAGTAACATAAGGCTTGCACATAGCCCTTTTTATACTTACCGGTTTCCAAGCCCGACAATCTTGTTCTTGGTGGTGTGGAATACACGTCGCAAAATCACTGCGGAAGCTTACCGTCAGCAACCATTGAGGAGATACGGCAGGTATAGACGCTTTACACATGCGCCAAATTACAGCCGCCATTGCTGACCTTCTTTTGTCTTACCGAGATGCCGAGCAACTGAAACGGTAGTTGACGATTCTCTACAAAGGCCGATGCTTTAGAAAAGGACACAGTGGAATCTAATATGGCAATAACCTGGCCTGCTATGGTAATGATGAAGTGAAATAAACGAAATAAGAGGAAACAAAAACTGAAGGTCAGTTATGGCGGCGTCCATGCACAGCTGCTGCAAAGCATCTATACGCACTGAGCTATGGCTGCCAGTGAGTCACCCCTATCGTTACGGTGGCTAAAAGTTACCGTTGCTGTTTGTTTTTATATATCTTTCAGATGCTGACAGATGCTCGTAAATAAAGTAGCATGCATAGGCTCTGCTTGCAGAGCCAAAGTATCGCATCCCTTTTCCTTTCGCCGCCAACTCCGTATTGGCGTATCCGAAGTTCGTGCGGGAAAGCGACCTTGCAGGCGCTGAGTTTCTGGCAAATTATGTTTCTCGCTTTGTGTTTGTGAAATATACATCATCTTACACTAAACTAGAACGAACTGGAAGGTTCCTTGGCCATTCAACATTATGTGTAGCCGCTGGATACAGTACAATCGCTTTGTTTTATAACGCGAGCGATGTTTTAAGACATCGCTCGCGTGATGTTTTCGAAGTCTGGGAAGAAGACGACGCCGAGGACGATCGCGTAGCTCGCGCATCCGGGGCTCTTGCAGAAGCGACGGTCGCTTCCCGCAGTGCAGCCTTGGATCTAACATGGCCGCCCTGGAAGCACCATTGCGGCACTCTGCTCCGTAAGGCGGAGCATACACTCTGCTTGTAAACGACCGTGTGCGCCTCCTTGCTGAGAAAAACATGCCAAGGCTCTGAATCAATGTAGTGATGCAGGCGAGTTGGTTCATGATAACAAACTTGTAGCAGCGC
Organism: Ixodes scapularis; assembly: GCF_016920785.2. NCBI lineage: Eukaryota > Metazoa > Arthropoda > Arachnida > Ixodida > Ixodidae > Ixodes > Ixodes scapularis. The sequence goes on along the minus strand of NW_024609838.1, from coordinate 2,949,018 downwards.
GCAAAAAAAGAAAAAAAAAAAAAACACAGACTAAGGGAGGAATGGTTATGACGAACGCCTAGGGGCGCTCGTCCTGTCCATCCCTCACTCTGTGTATGTTTTGCGCGCTGCTACCCGTTTGCAATGCTCTGATGCTGTGCTTTGGTGAACGCGCAACAGAGCCGCTCTCTTCGTCGATTCCAAACCGGGAGGAAGTGCGGAAGCGAAGTGGCAGTCAATACATAGACGATCCTAGTGCCACAAAAGCTATGCTTCCGAGTAAAGGCCAAAATCATGGTTGCCAGTTATCTAAAGCTTTATCTGAAATCACAAGGAACGCTTTTCCGTCCTCTACAAATGTTCAAACTGGTCGCGACGGAGCAAAGCAATATTTCTTGAGCTTCCTAACATAAAATCTAATTCTGAGGAAGCCGCACATTTGAATTATCATAATAGAAAAACCCAGGGACAAGGAGCTAAAAAGGACGAGAACAAAAACAAGTAGCTCGCCTGCGTCTTTACTCTAATTTCTGTTTTTGAATCATGACGACCGGCAGTTGCGTCTGTTTTGCACAAGCACCAAGATGGCGGCGCCCACCACAATATTGGGGGACAGAGTGCCGATACTCTAAGCTAGAGCCACTAAATAAGCGTAGTTTATTTATACTCTGTTTCACCTTATGTTGTACCGCAGGAAAGGCTACATGCGCGAGCTCCTTGCTCTAGGGCACATCTCGGCGGCACAAGCTCCCGTGCACAAAGGGCAGCTGGCAACGCTATGAGCTCGCGCTTCTAGCCTTCACTGCGGTGCAACATAAGGTGAAACGGAGTCTAGTGGCATTATTCTAAGCGTAGCTCATTTAGTGGCTCTAGAAGGTGCCACGATGGCACGCGTGTCGGCTGCTTTGGTCACGTGCTCTGGTCACGCGACGGGAGCTAACGTTGGTGGCAGCAGCCCGATGCAGCGTCAGCCCGCCTTCCCGGCCTTCTATTATGTGGCCGGCTTCTCGTCGCTCGCCTCGATGACCATGGGCACCATCCTGGGCTACTCGGGCCCGGCGCTGGCTAGCTTGGCCGCCGACTCCAGTCCTATTCGCATGACTCCTTCCCAAGAGACCTGGTTCGGCTCAATCCTAGCTGCCGGGGCCCTGGTGGGTAGTCTGGCCACCGGTTACCTGATCGAGCGCTTCGGCCGCGTCCGAACCATTCAGTACTCGTCAGTGGGCTTCGTCGCAGGCAGCCTCTGCATCGCCCGCTGCGACGCCAGTCTGCCCTGGCTCTTCCTGGGCCGCGTTCTGACGGGCTTTTGCTGCGGTCTGGTGTCCCTCTCCGTTCCCGTGTTCGTGTCGGAGATCAGTCCACCCCAGGTGCGGGGCCTGCTCGGATCCTGCGTCCAGTTAGCCATCACGTTGGGCATCCTGCTCGTCTTCGTGTGCGGAAAGTGGCTGGACTGGCTCTCGCTGGCGCTCGTGTGCACAGTCTGCCCAGTGTTCATGGCCATCTCCATGTGCTTCGTGGTCGAATCTCCCCGGTGGTTGGTGGCCGTCGGCGAGCGCGACCGTGCACTGCAAGCGTTGCGCTTCCTGTACGGTCCCAAGTTCAGCGCCGAGACCGAATGCCTGGCCATCGAAGCCAACCTGGGCAGGCAGTCGTCTGCCACCCTACGCGACCTGGTACGCCGCAGCTTCTCTCTGCCACTCGTGTATACGCTACTGCTCATGTTCTTTCAGCAGTTCTGCGGCATCAACGTGGTCACCTTCTACTCGGTGGCTATCTTCGAAGCGGCCGGTTCCGACATCCCGGCAGCCGACTGCATAATTCTGCTCGGAGTGGTTCAGGTGGTCGCCACGCTGGTCGCCACACTGCTCATGGACAGAGCTGGTCGCCGCTTGCTCATGTTCATCTCCTCGTCCGCTGTTGCTTTCAGCCTCGTCGTGCTTGGAATCTTCTACTACGTCAAAGACCTGGACAACGGTACATTCAGTCACCGCTACCGCTACGTACCTCTCGCGTCCCTTACCACCTACATCGCCGCCTTCTGCTTGGGCGTTGGACCCGTACCCTGGGTCGTCATGGGAGAGATACTTTCGCCAAGGGCTCGGGGACTGTCCACGGGCGTCAGCACAGCCTTCTGCTTTCTCTGCGAGTTCATTATCACCAAAGAGTTTCAGGATCTCGTGTCCCTTTTTCATTTTTCGGGACTCTTCTGGATCTTCGCAATCATCACGCTTGTGCAAATAGTCTTTGTGTACGTCTGCATTCCAGAGACGAAGGGCAAGTCACTCGAGGACATCAGCCAGCTATTCCAAAGAACTCCTGAACTGAGTTCTAGCGTAACGACACTCGACACCGTGCCCCTGCACGGGAGCAGACTGACCCTTCAAGTCGCATCACGCCCCTTCTCTGGAAAACATGGCGGCGATGTCAACAGCGATAGAGGCGACGTCCACACTGCTACTGATCAGCTCGGGGACCGAGGGCACTGCAGACTGTTTCACGCCGTTGTCAACGACGAGTGACTCAACAAGTTAGCTCGTGTTGCTACACTGAGATGATAGAACAATTGTGTTTACAATCTTTACAAGCATTTGTGTGCTGCAACATTGCCAACATCATATTCTTGTACAGTGAATGGCAACCAAGAACAGCAAAACGAATGTCACCCCACAGCAGGTCACCTTATTACCTAATTTACCTAATATAACACTATAGTCAGAAAATACCTATTTCCGGATTACTTCTGCTAAATCATTACGTAAAAAAAAATATTATTTAACATGTGTTCAGAAAGATAAGCGAGTTTCGGCTCCAGAAGTATATAAAAGACTATTGAAACTTGTGAGAATACATATATCAATGAATAATATTAAAATATTAATTGGGTAAAACTAATGCGCCATCCGGACTTTGACGCACTGTTGTGTCCGAGAGATTTTAGCACTTACCCGCTTCGTAGTTTTCCCACTTACTTCACCCGTTTAGAAATACTCACGTTCATCGAAGCCCAAGGTGGGAAGGTGATCGGTTGTAGTTTGGCTTGTTGACCGGCCTGGCGCCTTCGACAGAGATGTTTGTCGGATTTAGGCATTTTTCGACGAGTCTCGTCTTTTTACGCACTTGAACGGCGCTGGACGATGAATCCTACTTATGCGCCTACGACGGCGATCACTACGGGATGGACATAACCAATATTGAGTTCGAATTTACTACCTATCTTTAAGTAAAGCACACGCACACACAAAAAATACAGATGAGGATGGAGGGCTGACCACTATTTGCGTCGTAGAACTTTAAAAAGCGAACTTTTTTTTTTTCGTGCGTGATATTTTTGGGGATAGCTTTTTCGGAGCCTTTGATCGTCCAGTTTTTGAACGGTGTCCGTCCTCCACTACCTCTCTGCCGTGTTTCCTCGCCCAATCGGTGCAGAATTCGTCACAGCTGATTCTGAATGCACCAAACTCGACTCCGGAACTATTGCGGTTTTCGAGCACCGCGCTACCGGTCATCTCAAAGATTTAGATGGCAGTGCGCGCTCTGAGTCAACTGCGCATTGCCAACCCAGACACGGGAGTGTAAGAAACGTTGGCAAAGCTTTGCGTGTTTTTTTTTTTTTATTTTATATATATATATTTTTATAGTGACATTGTACGTAAGGTTTCGGTATTTATTTTTGTTTTCTATTGACATGGCTTTAGGACGTTTACGAAGAGCGTGACAATACTCCTCAAGCGGGTTGCTCGTCGTTGCCCCATGTGACTATATTAGTTGTCGCGAACGCCACCAGTCGAGCGCTCGTCGGAGAAAGCCGCGCGCTCCCTGTGATTAGCTGTCTACAATATATATATATACGCCAACCCAGTGTTTACAGAGGAGCCCGCTTTGCCCACACCAGGTGCGAGCCCTGCGCGTGCGCAGAAATCAAACTCGGGAAGAGGGAAGTCTCTACGTATGCGCAGTACCGACAGCAGCGCCACCGCGGGTGCGTGACGTCAGTGAGTTGAGTTGGTCTATAGCAATCATTTGGAACGAGAGCAGGTTAGCCCCCGAAAGCGTAGTTTTAGGATTCCGGTCAGGTGTTTTGAACGTAATTATGCTGTATAATCTAAAAAAAAAAAGAAGAAAAAAAACCCTGAATTTAGGGGAGAAAACAGGAGAGATGAGGCGAGATGGGCTGACTACCAACGAGTCTTAGTGAAAACTTCTTATGTTAGGGCGTCCTCCGGCAAAAACATTTTTAACAAAACAATAAAAAAAATGATCTACAACAAAATTGTTTGAAAAAGTAAAGAGAAAAACACTTCGTATCCGCTGTCCCTCTCCAGCTCATGCTGCCCGTACGTGGGGTGGGGCACAACGGAGAAATCGTTTTTCTGAATGGTGAAGACAAATAGACGGTGCGCTGACATCATCTTCGGCGTGGTCCTCGATGGCAAGCGCCTCGAGCACCTCGCCCCATCCAACGTACGGGCAGCATCAGCTGGAGTGGGACACTGGAGACCAAGTGTTTTTTTCTCTTTACTTTCTAAAACAATTTTATTCGTAGATTTTTTTTAAATTTATATTTAGTTAAAAATGTCTTTGCTGGAGAACATCAGAGCGTAAGGAATAAGTTTTCACTAAAACTTGTTGGCAGTCAGCCGTCTCGTCTCATCTCTCCTGTTTTCTCTCTACGTTTCTTTTCTAAGCTCAGGTTGTTTTTCCAAGTATGTACAAACACGCTTAGCTCATCACCGTTATGCTGTATAATCAGACGTTTCTTAAACGAAACAGTATATTGAAGAAGTTTGTAACCATGCAAAAACGGTGACTAGTTGAAAAAGTGGTGTGCAGGTTTATTTATTTATTTATTTATTATTATTACTTATACTCATTTGAGGATTTTTGTAGGGTGGTTACAAGCACAGACACACAACCGCAACAAGATACATAAAAGCTTGTATTGTTACATTAAACGTACTTCGCAAGCAAAAAGGCAGAGCGCGCTAACCTGGACAACATTACGATTTTAGGCCTGAACAAAGCGTACAATGAATGGTGCAACTTGAATTATGTCTACCCGTAGGCTGCATTTGTCTTTCGTTGTAGAAGGAACCTATATTCTCACAAAAAAATATACTAGACATAACTTCCGTTTCTTTTCGTTTACAGACAACCGACTTGATGTCGAGGAGTCTAGGATTTCACCAGACAGCAGGAGAGTTCGCGTCGCCCATCGGCGACTTCGCAAGGTGGCAACAGGTGGCGCGACGCGAGCCGAAGTGAATCGAACGTTTCTCTTGGGCGGCGAGAGATGGCACCACCGGGCGTTCCCGCGCCCGATGTGGTGTGCCCGGATTTCCAGCTGCTCGATCGTGGGTCGCCTGCGTGTTGGGGTCGCGTTTACACTGCGCCGACAAACTGAGGGAGAGAAGGAGACGAGACCATGAGGGGACGTTAAAATGCCGGGTTCTGATTGGACAGATTAGTGGGCAGACCTAAAGACAGCTGCCGTTGTCTTCACTGCACTCGTCGAACGCTTTAGAACGCTGAACGCTGGCATCTGGCATTTGGCTCTCGCGTTTCGATACTCCTCACCACTTGGCATTTCATGCATTAACATGAACGAAAAGCCTGCGCAGCTGCGTCCGCCATTAAATATTAAACGCTCTCCATTTGGTTTGAGTTTTCTCCTCTCTTAAATATAATATCTGTATCTGGCCAACTTCGAAGAGATACCCTAACAGTAAGGTTAGCGTCCTCCAGCAGAGTGATGAAAAATGCCACCACGGGTCTTTGAAATCCTCGGAATATGCGTAAAATTACCATTTTCTAGGCTTTGTAAACGTTTATCGAACGAAAAAAAAAAAAAAAAAAGTGCTTCAACGACAAGGACTTGGACGGCACGGGGAAAGATTAGCTAAACTCGCAGTCCTTCTACCCATCATCATGCAACCAATTGTTGCTTGCCGTTGAAAACGTGACTCATTTTCTTAAAAGGGACCCACGGCACGAATTTCGGGCTGGAATAAAGTATTTAAGATTGAGATTTTTACTAATCGCGTATCGCTTAGTGGGCCAAAAGAAAGATAGCAGAAAGTCAAAAGCCTGCTTTATTCGCTACGGAAATTCGAAACTATAGCGCACTATTTCGTGCCTCCTTTCCTTCGAATGCTCTCCGCCTTTTCACTGCGATACATTCGCGGTACCCAACGCCCAAAAGCACGTCGGCCAGTCCCAGCTCACGCATTGGACACTAGCCCTGCGTCACTCGGACGTATGCGCTCGTCAACAGCCATTCCGTCGACGAATATTCGGATTCGCGTTCGTGGCCAATGTTCGTGGCCAATAGGTTCCGTGTAGGCACTTATCATCACTTGCGAATGACAAGTTCTATGGTGTGCTTCAAAAGCACGGGGAAGTTTGTGAACTACAAGCATGTCACGACCACGTGATTTGAGTTGAGGATTAAAGATGATAAGAAAGAAGTCGAAAAAGCTTTTCATGACCCTTTTAACTCCATGGAAAGTGTGAATTGCACCGAACGCCTTTAGGGTATCTTTGTGGCTTCACGAGAACGTTTGAGTCATCACCCTAGTGAAATAAATTATATAAACGCGTACAATAAACGCACAACAACATAAATGATCATAGGAAAACATGATATGGTCTTCACCGTTGCCAGACTAGTGGGGATTCTACTGAAATCGGCAAATTTAATCTGTTGACACTAAAGTTACTTGGTCTTCGCATCGAACACTGATGATGCTGGATAATTTCACAGCAGTTTTCTCTATTCGAGTTAACACAGGGTGTTTCATGGAGCATCGGTTATGGCCGTCGCAGCACCGTGCCGGTTGGTTTGGTCCGTTGAGTGCGCTTCTCCCCGCACACTGGTGAGCTGCGGTGAAGCAACACCCGCCGAATAGACACCCCGCGAGTATTCCCATTCGCATCACGCACACACGTCCAGCATTGTTTAGTTGGAGTCATTAAGAAATTGCGTGAGACCAGGTTCATGATTTCATCATTCATATTAGTCATTTTCAGTCAATGTAAAAAAAGATTACGTGCAGCGAGCGGTGATGAGATTTCATAACTAAACCTTTTTTTTTTTTTTTTCTTTTTTTACGTCGCTATTTGTTATAAGTTTAAGTCGTAGTAGCCCGATCCTCTTTTATCCGGTTGGGTCTGATGTAGGATCTTTTTAACCCTTTAGTATCGGACGGTTAATACTAGAAAAGTGGCGCCCCATTTGCATATTAGTGGGGACTTTTAGCAAACCGTTACCGTGTTCCGCGTACCGCACTACCGGAGCCTGTGAAGCACGCTTTTAAGCGCTCGCCCCGCGGTCACGGTATCACACGGGTGCGCGCTTAAAAGCATGTTTCGAAGGCTAAGATTCGCGTTTGAACGCGTCCGAAGAGCGAGTAGAGACATCTTGGCAGCTAGCTTTTGCGTCTCCCCACTAATCCTTCCAACCAGAGCTCGATGTTCTGACCTTCCGGCGGGCTCTCGTATCCTCCCCTTCCTCAATTTTTACCACTTGTACACTTTTCCCGCGCTTATAAACCCAAGCAAAACAAAACAAAACAACAACAAAAAAACATAAAGAAAAACGCAGGGTCAATTTGTTGTTTTTATGAGCGGCGTCGAATCTCACGCGAAAGAGAGCAACTGCACATGCTCAGAACGTGTTCCGCCTGGAATGGTGCTTAACTAGCGCCCTCTAGGCGAATGGTGGTTGTTTAAAAATAATTTCCCTTGTCCGGGATTCGATCCCTGGACCTCTCCCAGACTAGCGGATCGCTCCACCAAACTGAAGGCCCGTTCACACAGTTGCGTTCGGAGCGACCACTACGCTTACGAACGAATGCAACCGGTTGGAACGACGAGTTACCATAGCAACGAAGCGCCAAACGGTCGTTTCGTTCGTGTTCGTTCGCAACGCAAGGAGTTGAGCCGGGCTGAACTTTTTCGTTACGTTCGGGAACGACGGGAGCGACAGACCAATCACAGGTCAAGGAGCTCGGTCGCGCGCGTTGCATGCCGGTCGTTCCAGGCTCCTTCTATTTGCAAACATGGCGTCGGTGGTGATCGTCGGCAGGACGGTTTTGTGAAGGCTCATCGTTCCCCGTAAAAGGGCTCTCCTTGACTGTGAATTTTCGTCGTGTGTCGTTAGGATAACCCAGCACGTACTAGAAGGGAAGATCCACCTACTTGTGCGGCGATCTCGTGGCGGCACTCTCAAGACAGCAGAAACGCCCGTGCCGTCGTGTTTGTTTACTTCGACTACAGTGGTGCTTTCTTAGCATTTGTGCCCTCAAACATCACCCGGATTTCTTTTTTGGCGCATTCCTTGCGTGTGCTCAAGTTCAAGGTATTACTGGTGCGTACCGTACAAAGGATGCGAATTTTTTACTCGTTTTCATCGCCCGAAAAAGGTGATTAGTGTTAGCAATCCTGAACGCTCGCATCGTCTGTCAAATTATATTTCTATGTTGCTATATCGTTGCTAAGATTACATCGTCGTTTATAATCGTAGAAAAGGCGTGTGGCGAGATTTGTACTGTTGGAAAAGTCGTGTATTAAAGTCGTGATCGTCCAAGACGGCGTACTGCATCTTTTTTTCTTTTTTTAATGCACTACCCTGCAAGCGTATCCTGAAATAAAGAGTAATAAAGCTTGAGGTTATAGAAGACGGTCTGTCTATTTTCTGTTACGCAAGTGAGTGGCAGCGCGTCCCCTTCTTTTTGGAGGCATTGCTGAAACAGCTGACGGCAACGGAGAGGCGGTCGCCGTGCTGCCGACCCGCTGCGCTTGTTGCAGTGGTAGCAGGAGTGTACGCGCGGCGCAGAGCGATCGTTCCGGTCGCTCTGGTCACAACGGACGCAGTCGCGGATAACGGGTTCGTTTTAGATGTCTGAACCAGCCTTTACACAGCTATTGTAGGCGCACAGCAGATCTTCGTGACTGTACGCCGTAGCCGAACCCTCGGGCTGCTCCGGTGAGGACCCCGCTACCCCGCGTCGGGCACGAAACCGTCCGCCATGTTTGTAAGCGTAGCTGGGTGGCTGGGTCGCTTCCTATTGGCTAGGAGCAAGAGCTGAAGCTCGTTTCTCATTGGCTGTTGCTTCGTATGGTTGCATGCGGTTGCATGTGTGTGTACACGTCGCGCACAGTTGTCGTTGAAGTCGCAGCGGTTGCATTCGTTCGTAAGCATAGTGGTCGCTCCGAACGCATATGTGTGAACGGGCCTTGAGTCAACCGGGAAATAGCCATCAAGACCAAACGAATGTTAACAGTTGGCACCAGTCTAATGGCCTCTGTTAACAGTTAAAGTAGCAGTCTGGTGGCAACTGTTGTTTGTAGAGCGCCCAGCTTGTCTTGGAGAGGCCCTGAAACCCAACCCCGGACAAGGCCTTTTTTTTTTCGGTGGTTACTAATATTTGTTGCAACTCAAGAAGGTAGCGCGAGGAGAAGGGAGGACCGGGGAGGAGGAAGCTGACGGAACGCTGGAAAGAGGAGAAGATTTTCCCTTCTCCCCTCTCGCTTTCCGTCTGCTTCTTCCTCTCCAGCTATCCTTCCCTCGCTTTACCTTTTTGAGCTGTAACTTCCTTTAGTTGCTTAGAATGCGCAAGTTGGACTCCATTTCAGGTGGAAGTCGATTGTTTTTTTTTCTCTTTAGACGTTAACAAGCAGCCACCCTGCCCGGCCACCGCGAGTATAAAAGAAATGCTTTGTTTAAGCGCAAGTCTGGCAAGCCTGGCTCCCCTTAGCAAGGTTCGACTAGCAGACGATCTACACACGCCCGCGGCAACATGGCCGCGTGCAAAAGCCGTGCTTGCAGACGTCTACGCATTTCTTCTTTATTTGTCGGTCCCTCTTCACAAAAAGATTCTGATAGGACGAATAAATAAACATCCCTTCGTCTTTTGATCAATCTACTAGTAAAAAAAATCAGAAACACATTTTGAGGAGAATTTGTCGTCGCCCAAGCGGAGCACACCTCTTTTCAACAGCCAATGCATCTTCCTATCTGCAATCGCCTGGGCCCTCCGTCGGCCGGGACGCCTACAAAGCCACGTCCGCACAAAGGGCCGAGGATGGCTTCACTGTTGAACAACCCGACCCAATCTACAATCCATGGGCTATTCCGCGCTCCGGCTCGTCGCATTTTATGAGTGATTTTACGATTGACCGCGTACTTCTAGCCCCGGACCACCGAGAAATAGCTCTTGGCCGGTCCTTTGACGCTCCCAACACCCCCGAAACCGCTTTGCTGGCCTTTTCTTTTTCCTTTATTCTATTTTTGTTATTTTTCTTTACGGGATTGACGACAATCTCGTTTTTGGTGGGTCTGCTCTGCGCACCAGATTTCCGAAGGGACCCTCGGGTCCTCGTCTTGTTGTTATTGTTGTTTATTGTTGTAGGCATTGCACTGCGTCGCTTTTGTGCGGTGGCGGCCGTGATGGCACCGCTATTGAATCGTTCGGCGCCTCCTAGAGGGCGCCACTTACCGCTCTCTTTCGCTGGGAGGAGGTCTAGCGGGGTTTCTGTGTTTTTGTTGCGTGGCAGACGACGGACTTGCGTCTGTGTGTTTGTGCGATTCCTTCGTGGATCTGTGCTCGTTCCTTCCGCGTCTGGGGTGGGGGGTCGCTTTATTTGGTTACGACCTTCCCCCGTTATTTTTACGATTTTTTCAGGGGGTACGCTGAAAAGGTGCGTAAATGGACGACACACTCTATTTCTAGCGTTTTATTGCCTCGGTTTGTCGCGTGTTGCGAATGAGTAGATGAAGGAGACTTTGCACTACCATTAAAGATGTTAAACGGTAGTCTTTCTTTTTTTTTTTTTGCGACGTTTCGAATGGCAGTGGTTTTACAACTAAAAATTTAACCATGCCATGATTTTATCTGATAAACCCGAAGACACACAGAATATTAGAGAGTTTTAGTAGATCGTTCCCATGACTCCGATAACGATACCCGATACTCCGCCACCGCCTCCCTTGCGCATGCATAGTATCGTTATCGGGGCTATCGGAGGTATCGGAACGATCTACTAAAACTCTCTAATGTGTCGCGGACCAGCTGGTCACAAGCTGTTTTTTGTGATGCTACGTGACGTCATCCGGTCACGTGACCCCGTGACGTCAGAGTGTCGCGTTCCTTGACGTCGCATAACACCCGAACTTGACAGAAAGCCACGTGACATCGTTCTGTCATGTGATAACCCGAGGTCAAGCGTACGTGTGGCTTTTCTCATAAAACCTGCTGTCTCTATTAGACATGGACCACTGCGCCGCACAGTCAACTCGAACACTCGACATCGGCTGTTTTTAACGAGTTGCCGCAATATCCGGGGTTCGAATGCCGCCTGCCAAGTTTTCCCATTGGACTCATTGTCATGCGGCATTCGAAGCAGTTATGTCGCGGTGACTCGCGTTCGAATTTGTATGCAGACCGTCTTTTGTATGACGCATGAGCAGTGTGACCCCGTCTTAACGCCATTCACTTGTTCGTGTTCCTCGTGTAACGACCCAAGCCACACTAGAAAGACAAACAGAAAAAAACCGACACCGACAAGCCTGAAGCACGTGCAACATGCACGCGAATGTATCTTTGGCAGGGTTGCGATATTGTGATTGCGATCACTCGGGAGTACTTCACGATCATCGACAAACTGCCCAAGCCTGGACATAGCCTGGCAGATCGTCACGTGACGCGGCCGCCGAAAGTGAAAAGGATAGAGGATGGATGGATGGAGGAATCCGGCTGAGCTTTTTGGATCGGGCGGTAACTTACGCCACCTAGCCATTTTGTTTTACCATTTAAGCTTAGAATATTTAAATGTGAAATCAATATTCACTCCGCAGTGCAAAGAAAGTGAGGCTATGAAACCCCCTTGCCATCAGTTAATAAGAAAATACCTAGTTTTCTCTCGCTTTCTGCCACCATTCACTTAATCTTTGCTTGGTAATCTCTACAGTCTTGCAATCCACTCTCCCTTCGCTGCCTCTAAAACCCAATGACTTTATTAAATCTATGTTTTCTTCGGTAGGCATAGGGTGAAGCCCTTTACAGTAGAGTATCAAGTGCTCAGCCGTCTCGTCCTCCTCTCCACAAGCAGTGCACACTGTATCCATTTCCTGGTACCTCACTCTGTATGTTCTGGTTCGCAGAACACCCGTCCTCGCCTCAAACAACAATGAGCTTCCCCTAGAATTGTCATAAATGCTTTCTTTGGCAATAACTGTTTTGTTTAATCTAGAGTTTTCGAGAGCCGTCTTTGTCTGTATTCCCTCTAGCCACCGACCTCTTTCTGTGGCTTTAACTTTCCTCTTAACTGAGACCTGCTCTTCCGCAACTCCACTATAGCCTAAAAACTTCCCTCTTAATTTCCTAGTGCGCTGTCTCCACTTTGTGTCTACACTCCTCATGTATAAATAGCTGAAAACCTTTCGTGCCCATTGGTCCCCATCCGTTTGCCTCAACCGATCCTCATATTCTATCTTGCTCACTGCTTCCCTGCTCTCAAATGACGCCCATCCCATGCGGCAGGCAAGAGGGCGCCCCGCTGCGGCGAGACGCCGAAACACACTTGTCCCGAGCGATGGAATGTCCGCTCGTGCTTCTCGCGTTCCTCGGACTGCCGCGTCTTTTCTCGTCGGATTTGAAAACCATGTTTCGGGTTCTCGCCGCTGCAAAAGCTGTGCGCTGAATACCAGACTCCTCGTGAAATGCTCTGTGCTACCAGATCCTCGCGCTCCAAATCTGCGACCGGGCGCTCTATGATTCCGACGTCGAACTGCCAGGCTTTGTGAGTATAGAGGAGGCTATGGCCTGGCAAAGGTACCATCGCGTGCCTCCTGCACGTGTCTAAGTATTGTTCATACCGTTTTTTTTTTTTTGTTTTTGTTTGCCGCCTGTAATGAGACTTGGGCATAAATATGTGACGTGTAAAACGGCCATTAAAATTATTGTGTGTTCGAAATCGTCTCTGCTAGAATCGAGAATAATTGCTTGCATTCTGAAAAAAATGTTATCCCCGATTAAGATAAGCAGATGAATGAATCGTACTTGATCAAATAGAGCAAAGGTTACGAAGCCGCCGAAAGACAAAACCTTGGAGCCGGAATTCGAACTCCGGCTTTCCCGATATCCGGCCTGGTATGCTAACCGCGACAGCTCTCTTTTTTTCTTCTTGTTTATCGTCACTACATGACTGTGCCTTGTCCTTGAATACTTTTTGCTTAAAATTTGATAAAGAAAAACTGGTACACATGTGCATTATTTTGAAACATAATCTTCGTTCGACTCAGTACAAATCTTTCAGCGCTCAACAAGTGCACGAATTTCACTAAAACTAAATTTTTCGGCCAAGTGCGAAGCTACTCGTGCACCACCTATCGCACCTCTTCATCAAACCGGAAATGTTTTCCTTTCATTGCCTTCTTGGGTGGCACGAAAATAGTGTAATCACTTGGGACGAGAATAATGACTGACGTTTACAAGTGTGGTTAGTTCATTCACCATAACTCGGCGATTTCCCATTACGCTGCCTTCGAGTGCTGCGATTGACTACGTGGTTGAGGAGTCTGTCACAGAACTCTAGCCTTTTCGGAACTTCCTGCAGTGGCGAACGAACATCACCGCAGTGCCACCTCATTTGTTGGTGAATTTCAACAGTTTTCACTCTTTCACTACCTGAAAAACGGTTGACAGAAGGCTGGTTTTTCTTGGTGCGTGACTCAAGTGTGGAGGCCATCTTCATGCTGGTGCTGTGACGTCATGATGGTTGTCTGCACCCTGCTGCCTCTTTTTGAACGCTTTTGTTTTTAACATTGGCAAGAATGCTGCCAAATTTGCAGGTAAACGGCATCATACTTGGAAATGTTTTATTGTATTTTAAGGTCTTCGTTTCAACGCACCCTCGCATATATGTAGGCTCGAATCATTGCTGAAGATGTAATATATTAAAAAGCATCTCCTCTAGGCCCCCCAATGCAGCCTTTTTCGAATTTTCGCTCACCAAGTCAAATAATCAGCGCCGGCACCGACGCGAGTGTTGTCTGCTATTTCGCCCCTCCCCCTTTTCCTCCAAATGAAATGCGAGCCTCCGCCACTAGGTGGAAGGACAGCTCGCGCGTGCGCGTAGAGCTGTTTTCGTGAATTTGCTTGGTCACTATGTCATGCGCTTTTATTAATTGTAAGCACCCCGCGCCGGCAGTCGCACGGCACTGGTCAGATTGCGTCATCGCAGCTGTGACGTCAGACGCAATTGTAAGGCAGACCGACCTTCCTTGACTTTGAGTGTCAGTGCGCAGCCATATTTCTGTATCTCTCCTTTTATCTTAAAGGAACACTGCTCAACCACCAATACACTTTTTGGTGAGTGCTTGGACAGAACACGTATGCCCCGAAATAAACTTATCGTCACGAGACACACAACATCGCTAGACATATTTTGAGTCAGAAAATATTCCGAAACTAAAGCTGTTTTTCTTTGTTTCTTTTCACCTCCCGATGAGCTGAGTAAGAAAAACAAAGCTGATATATAATTTTTTAACATGCACAGAATGTAGTAGATACGTACTCTAACAAGTTCTCCACGTGATCGCCGCGCAGACTAAGGCAGTTAAGATGACATAACACGAGCTTTTAGACGACCTCCCCCCAAAACGGCTGCCGCCTGGGATCTCACTTTCCATCGCGAGTTCAACAAGAGCGCCGGTCGCCTAAGCCGTCCTTCCCCGACCTGCATCGCCAAGAATGTTCGTCCTTCTCAAAGCTTCATGCTCCACACACATTAGACGTGTATGGCGAGTGGCGGTTTTGTTCACGCATGATGGAATGACTGAGAACGTCTGGAGAAGCATAGCTCGAATATGTGTCTATACTCTATGTATATTAAAATAGTTTTTCGTACAATTAATTTTGTACCTAATTCAATACAATTTGAAGAGCGAAAAAAAAAAAAAACTCTTATGTACTTTGCCAGACACATTTTAAGTTAGGACCGAGTATATTTTGGCACGTCGAAATATCAAATATTACTTCGGTGTTTATCTGTAAATACCGAACCGACCTCCCCTGAATAGGTCAGACCTACGTCTCGTGGTCGTTCTTTGGTATAGACTAAAGTCATTGGATGCAGTAACTTTAGTATAGACCAACTCGCGGCTCCGCCGTCACGCTGGTGCGTTAGCGCTGCTGTTGGTACTGCGCATGCGTGGACGCTTCTCTTCCCTCGAATCTAGTGTCTGCTCACAGTAGTCAGGCCTGGTGTGAGAAAACGTGGACTCGTTTCGTAAACATGGCGTTGGCCTATACACACAGAAAACGCGACAAAAAAAGCACACACAACTCGCTAGGGTCGTTTCCGAGACCGTATACAACGAGTGCCCTGTACTTGTCCCTCTTACAAACTGGCCTCGCTGTACTTCTGGGAACACCGATAGGGGGCGCGGACTGTGACCTTTCGGACCCCGAAGACAGAGCGACCTCGGAGTTTGGACCGAGGGGACGGACCGGGTGAGGGATTACCCTACTCGGACTCGGGTTTGGGAAGGGGAGGGAGAGGAGAGGGGGGTGGACAGCGAGAACAACAGTACGGGCTCATCGGGACGACGTCGTGTGGGAGGGGGAGTAAGATGAGAGAAAGGCAAGGACCGACCACAACGCTCTGTCTGGCCTTTCTGGCTGCTGCTCGGAGTATACGGCGGTCAATGGCGGTGCTCGCTCTTCCTTCTCGCTCTTTCTCTCTCCCCGAATGGGTCCTAAATGAAAGTCGTTGAGAGGCGGGTGACCGACCGTTTGTTTTGGTGCATGGCGCTTGGTGCCCGGTCGGAGTCTGCGTGCGGAGATTCCTCGGTAAAAGACGCCGTTAGAGGACGCATACTGAGAGGCCTTGTCGGCAGATTGGTGCCTTTTACGCTTGAGCGTAGTTGCGTTGTCAACGGGCTAGAAACGAATGGGATCACCTAAAAGGAAACGCTAAATTAACAAACAAAAAAAAAGTTTAAACACTTTAAACAGAACTTGCACGTCACAAAAGACGAATGACGTAACTTGCTATGTTACCACTTTTGCTTCGTCATTCGTTCTTCGTCATGACTATGCGGAGCGTAAGTTCGTCTGCTGCTTTCACAGGGGTTGCAGTGACGTCATAACGCCGTGCTCCGATTGGATTTGTGTGATGAATAGCGGGCAGACGTCGATGCTAGCTGCCCTGAGATCGACCATCGGAGCTCGGTGTTCTCACGGCCCTGGGACCTCTGTGCGACACTACAAGGTTTCGTTGTATAAGTGAGAAATTTACCCAGGGCAGTACGACTGCTATATTTTGGGGTCTTTCTAACGTACACCACGCACCATAGTGATACAAGACCGCACGACAGTATACGGCGCTCATCCAGATCGAAACGGGGAGAGGTGGGGAATCGAACCGGGAATCCCTGGGTCCTGCAGAGCGAACTTTCGCTCCACGTGCTCCGAGAGTGCGTGGCCCGTACCACACTATACTTCGTTTCACCTCATGTTGTACCGCAGCGAAGGCTAGAAGCGCGAGCTCATAGCGTTGGGAGCTGCCTTTAATGCTCGAGAGCTTGTGCCGCCGAGATGTGCCCCAGAGCAAGGAACTCGCGCTTGTTGCCTTTCCTGCGGTACATCATAAGGTGAAACAGAGTATAGGCCATCGATCTCCCCATCTCGCTCCGTTTTGAAGCGATAGCTGTGCTCTTCCCACCACTGCGAATGACTTGAATTGTTGATGTTGTAGCCGTTCATATAATACTTGTTGTCGTTGTTGATGCTGAGTTTGGCGTAGTAGGGCGTATGAACACGCACGTGCTGGACTGCGAAGATCGCACGCCGGATTGTGATTTTGTAAACACTGGAGAAGTGTATAGACGCTTTACAGCAGTTGTGCATGGGCACCGCCATAACTGACCTTCAGTTTTTGTTTCGCTTATTATATTTTCTTCACTTCGTCATTACCATAGCAGTCCAGGTTTTTGCCATCTTAGATTCCATTGTGTCCTTCTTCCCAGCATTGGCCTTTCTGGAGGCTCGTCAACAGCCGTTCCAGTGGCTCGGCATCTCCGTAAGACAAGAGAAGGTCAGCAATGGCGGCTGTATTCTGGCGCGTGTGTAAAGCCTCTATACTTGGGGTTAAATAGCCGATAACAAAAATGCCGTCGTAGCACTGTCAGTGCCACGAGCTCGGACCGGGAGACGCGCTTCCAGGCGCTCTGTGAAAAAAAGAAAAGAAAGGGGTTCGAAACAAAACATAATGGTAGATGGCTATTTTTGTTTTTTCGAATGTTCACTCAGGGTGCATGAACATGACGTCATGACGTGGCACAGCTATCGCTCCGACTGTACTGCGGATTAACACAGGACTGCTACATTTTCGTCCATATGGATTTGTAAACATTGGAACAAAACTCCGGGGTCCTAAGGGGTGGCAAATGCGGCACATTCTGAATGAGGCTCTCGAAGGGGTTCCGCTGCACCGCGCTGGTGTAGGCAAATCACCGCAACGCCGAAACATTACTCGTCAAAAAAACTTCCAAAGTTTTTTTGTTTTTTTTTGTGACACTATTACGTTTTGTAGATAAAAAATTTAGTCATTGCAGTGTTACTGCTAGCCTGGGGTCTTTAGCGTTTACCCGGAGTAATGACCTACGACCGCAAGTATTTGTGAAGTTCAGTCTAGCCATCACAATAACTATCATCACCGAAGTGCACATCATCTGTACATTATATTGGCTGCTTTTTCTGCTTTTTGATGGTGGATGAACAAAGAGATCACCAAGACAGGCACCGATGCGGAGCTTGAACATTTCAAACGTTAGTCCGCTGTGTTGTTCGATATAAGAGGCTTGAAAGCTTTTGTGCGCTATTCCATTTTAGAGTGTCACGTAAATTATCAGAATGCTCAACTTCGCCCCCCCCGCCCCCCCCCCCCCCCCCCCCCCCGGACGGCTCATAAATAAAATGTGGTGAATTCGAAACTTTAACGGCCCTATAGGGGGCGCACTGGTGCCTATCAAAACGGCTGTCATCTGGATGATCGTCGTAAAGCAGCGGTACAAGGCTGGGTCTGCGACGCGTAAGTAATTCTAGTTTTGCTATATCCGAGCAGTGCTAGAGCCTTGCTTAATTTTTTAATGTCAGAAAGGTGCAAGCAAGTACCTTTATTCTGAAGCTTATCATGCAGGAGCTTGGGAGCACGATTCTCACTCCGCGGTACCACTATCGCTGAAAGTTGCGAATAGTATCGAGACATTTATTCAAATAAGTGCCTCGGAGGGAGTGGTAGTTTCTCGGCACCGCTGACATTGAAGAGCACAAAGAAGGAACTGCAGAGAGACGAAAACCGTAGCTTTCGTACGTCTGCCGTTGCCGAATACAAGTAGATACTAAATTTCAACCGCCACTAGCGGCCCTTAGCATACAAGACTACAGACTGATTATTAAGCCACTAGGTGACACTATTTTTTTTAAGGGTTAGAGTAACTGTATATGCTCCCCCGAAGCAGAGTTGTGGACTTCTTTTCCCCGAGCAGCCACGCCGCTACTCGCCGAGATCGAACACGTGAGGAGGAAGGCATCCAGTGCCGTGCAGGATAACCACCGCTAATGTCGCTCCGCGGCGACGTTGCACGCGCCCCGGCGTATGTTCCCCTGCTTCCGCCTCCTTTTTCGTTTTCCATGCCACAGTGCCGCTATTCACCGAATTCAGTCACGTGACGAGCAAAGCATCCAGGGCCGTGCAGGAAAGCCGGCCCTAGGGCCACCCGTCGAGGCTGAATACGCAAATCTGCTACCGTAGAAAGGGCATGGCCCTTTAAAAACGGGCAGGGGTGGGATTCCCTTGGGCTCTGCGGCGCGAGCTTTCGCTCCATGCGCTCCGAGCTACGGTGCGCCACATGGACACGGCCACGTGGACACGGCGCAGCGATGTTGCCGACGAAGAATCAGTCAGTGAGCAAAGAAGAAGAAAGGGGCACGGGTCGGCGTCCCTTATCATCCACCGAGCCCCGAGGGGCCACAGGCGCGGCAAGCCCGTGGACAGAGGTGTCCGCCATGAGTCTCCCGGAGTCGACCGCCGACTTGCTCTACACAAACGCCGAGAGGGCGTCGATGAACGAGCACTGGGACTCGCCGCCCGTGCGCTGCTCCCTGCTGGACGTCATCCGCACGCCGCTGTGAGCACTATCCTTTTCGGAGCGCCCGCGGTCGAAGTAGCGCGTCCGCTGACGGCACGATGCGGTAACAGCAGCACCAAAGGACGACAGTTCCCTGCCGCCGTCTCCGCCGCGGATCCCCGCTCCTCTGGTTCTTCGTTCGTCCGCGAGAGGGCGAGCGACGGGCTAGTGTTGCTAATACGATGACATTGTGAGGTTTAATATAGCGCAATCACACAGATACGAAGAAGAATGGGACGGAGCGCTCTGTCCTGTCCCATTCCTCTTTCACCTCAGCACGTAGAGTCATTACCAGCCGGCCCAGCAATCAACCACATTACAAGATGAAGACCCTCGAGGATCTTGCTTGCGCGTGTTGGTTTTGGTCGCAGCGAGCAAAGGCGTGTGAGCAACGGTACAAAGCTGTTGGTGTGACGTCATAACCCCTGCCAGGAGAAGCGAAGTGCCGTACGTGACGTCATAATATCACGTGGCGCGATGGTTGATAAAAAAAGTTGTCACGTAGCCGCCTCGGTGGCGCTCCGAAGTGCCGGGCTACGGGTCCCAAGTTGGCGAGTTCGAATCAATCTGGCGGAGTGATGCCGAAAAGGCAGCGTGTAGCCGAGATTTTGGTTGCAGCTCAAAAGATCCCCAGACCTCCGAAACTCAGCCTCAGCTCTCCCCTGGGGCGTGCCAGATGCCCTTCGTTGGTTTGGCCAATTAAAAGCACCCTATTTATTTTGATTTTGACAATGTCACCTGGCCTCGTGGTCACGTCCTTCTACCCTTATTTTTACACAAGAACTGATCTTCCGCCAATTTACTGCTGGCTCATAAGTCCTCCAGAGTTCAGTTTCTCTTTCCTACGCTTTCTGTTTGGGTTTGAGGAGGAACTCCCCCATTATACTGTGACTAAATTGTAACCATCAGGGGTCACAAGCGGAGAGAAAGTGACTAAGTGCTTACCTGCATTTGAGGATGTAAACGCTATGTCCCTGGCCGTGATCGTCAAACTCTGCTTCAGGTCTTACCTCATTGGTCTGGTGTCCCCGCCGGCTCTCGTATCCTCCTCTCCCTCAAGGCTCAGTCTATAGCTTTTTCATTGTTCCCTGATTTCTGAGTTTCTTTTTGTGGATTTCTTTTTTTCTTTTTTTGCAGTATGTTTGTCAACTTGCTCGTCGAACTGCTCCCTATATATCGAGTGCTGCTGCTTTGTAGGGTTTAGCGCGCCGTCAAGCTGGACCGAGCAGAGTGAAAGACCGGACGCGTTCGCGCGTGCGCGTTGCAGGAAGCTTCGCCGCAAACACCGCGAGTGCGCCGGGGACCACTCGCCGGGAAGCACGGAGCCGGCCGTGGGCAGGGACTACCTCGACTACGAGCACGACGTGTCCGTGGTGAGTCCGGGAGCAATCCGACCTGCGTCGTCTCGCGCACTTCTTAACGTGAAACGTTCTTTTGGCGATAGTTGCTCCTCGTTCCGTAAAGCCGTGACCCATGATGTCAGCTTCCCCGCTAAATTTAGCGGGAAACTTGACGTCACTTGACACGACTTCACACGACCTATACTCCAACTAGGTTTCCCCACTAGTGGGAAAATTGACGTGACACGTACCTGCACACCAATCCCGCTTCGCAGCTAAATTTAGCGGGAAAATTGACGTTACGTGATCTGACGTTACACGCGATTCATACACTATACACTATGCCCGTACGCTATACACAGCAGACGACGCTACCATTCGATGTAGAGACATCAGGCAGCGCCCAAAGGTGCATAGTCCCGGCGTTTGTCGTCTTGGTTCGTCTGTTGTTCCCGGATAAACCAATCGTGCGCAACAAACCCCCCAAATTCGGCGCTTTTTGTTTTGTGCTAGATTGGTACAACTGGCAATTGCAACCGCACAAAAAAAAACAAAAAAACAACAACAACAAAAAAAAAACACAGACGAGAGTTTTGGCGATACGACGTCAATCCACTGCGGTCGCGCTGCTGTCTGTACTGCGCGCTCGTCCTATATTTCCTTCAGATATGTCTCTTGTTTATACATGTCGCTCTCGTGCATCTACTTTTCATCGCTCACGGTAAAGCGCTTCTTCTATTCTGAGGTAACGTAGTTCTCTAACGAGCTCCTTCGATTTCCAGGTAACAAATAAGGTTTTTCGCTCCTTTTTTTGTGTTTTGTTGTAACGCCTATAACAGTGCTTGCAGCCGCGCCATGGTGCATTGTCTGCGAGAAAACGCGTGTGACGTGTGGATGCGGTGGTTTCAGATACGCGTGGACAAGCCCCACTGCGAGGTGTGTCACCAACATGGCCACCACCCACCACATCCTAGGGACCGGCTGGAGGACATGCTTCGCTGCCGTATCTGCGGGGCCAGCTTCCACCTGGTCTGTCTCAGGCAGGCCGGGTTGCCCAGGACGCCGCACGGGGCGCTGCTCACCACCCATCTCTGGTCCTGCATGAAATGTGTACGCATTTTTTTTTTTTTTATTCCCATCGGGATTCCGTTATATAGATCGTTTTCGTTTGACGGCTGCCATTTTGAAATATGTATCGGCGGCGCTGTCAACAGCGCCGCCACCGACAGCAGCGCTTCGGTGGTGGGGGCTCGCATTAATTTAAAAATAAAAACCTGAAACATCTTTTGTTAAGAATAATTTTACAAAACGTCATTACCGCGTAATGAAAATGAATCGTAATTTATTTGATATTTTCGTTTCTAATTGTTTCTCTCCCTGTCTGAAGCCAAAACCAAAGTCCGACCGGGCGGCGGTTGCATGAGCTGTCAAGTCGCCGGTCTCGTCGGGGAACCGCTGCCTTTGTTTCCCTAAAGTCCTTAGATAAAAGCCTCCTAGAAGTAGCGACATTCTTTGAAGCGCCAACTGCGCGACGGTGCAGATTTTAGGAAGCGAATGGCGGCGCACAGTATAAAGGTTTGAGCTGAATGCCGCCATTTTGTTCCAGCGGAATGTGCTTTATCCTTTGTATTGGCTGTCGTTACCTGTAAAAGAAGCGTCATGGGACTTTACCTTTCCCAAAATTTGTAACTTCGCAACAGATGTTTCGGTGCGCGCGGTTTTGTTTACGGCCGAGAATCGTGCAAGCCTGGTTTTGGTCTTTGGCGATCCGCGCACCTGTGAAACTCGCTGGATAGTTTTGGTGCGAACGTTCAGAGACTTTGTTGAGCGATGCATCGGACGCGGTCATGTCCAGCCCAAATGGTGCATGAACAGCGGGAGGGCCAAGACCTACAAGTTTTTTTGTTTCTTTTTCCAAGAAACTTATGTGGGTTTGTACTTTCTTATGCTCAGTTTTATCTGCTCAGCGAATTTACATTGAACTTTTGCTGCCCGTAGTTGCTAGTCTTCGGGTTGACCGTACTAGAGACAGTCTCGTTTTTAATCTCGCAGTGAAAACAAATGATTTATAATATTTTCAGCGAAATAAATCCCCGAACTTCCACGTTTTAAGTTATAGAGCTGGTACACTAAGCCCCCCCATCCTTCGCTTCATACACAACTGCATACTCAAAGTGTAGCAACAGGGTTTAATCTTGAAAATGGTCTTAGGCGGTCCTGAAACAGACGGGAAATAATAGGAAGACAGGATTTAGCTTCCTATATTTTTATTTTCATTTTCATTTAGTTCTTGTCCCGGGTACGGCAACAGCCTTTTTCGTCATTAATTAAAAGTTGTTTTTGGTGAAGGAAAAGAAAGGGGGGGGGGGGGGGGGGGGGGGGGGTGTTAGGTTGATGTCCTCGCGATTGAAACAAGTTTAAAATTTCAAAGATCATGACCACATTGGCGTTACAGATGCTAGGACATGGAGCGAGTAATTGAACGTTTTCTCCCGGAGTAATGCCCCGAAAACTTTGTGGTTCCTGCCAATTCTACAGCCTGCTGAGTGACAACAACATTTCCGAAGTTTGCAGATGATAGTACTCAGTCGGGATAACAGTTAGCCTAGGTCATTCGACCACCTTTTTTCATTTTTTTTTTAACCTTACTTGCGTGAGAAGCTTCAAATATGTAAAAACGAAGCTACTGATCGTTGGAGGCTATACCTGAAGTGGCTTATTTCTTAAATGAGTGAACAACTTGTTTCCTTTCTGCGAACAACTGATCGAACCTTGGCATGTTAAATGCGTAATTATGTGAGTAAGTGTGCACATTTGTAAAAATATATGCTATTGGAATTGTAATGTTTATTTCGGATCCGGAGACCCGCGGTGCCGCAGAAAGGCAAGTCCGATTACCATGAAGGTCTACGGCGCGGCATCTAATAATGACCGATCTTTCGATGGAGCTTGTGGGCCAAAGGAACCAAGTGATTTTGTCAGTGATTTATTTTGGCGCGTGCGCATGTAAAGTGGTGTCCTCACTTCGTTTTCGCATGGCTAATGTGGAATAAATGCGCCTCTAAATATTTCGGTAGCAGCTGTCCATTTCTTGCCGGACAGCTGGACGTCTCCAGATAAAACAAAGAACACACAGGGCTACACACTTTATACATTTCACTCAAAGCGAAATCACACAGCGTAGGCTTTTTTTTTTTTTACATTCTGTATGCATGTATGTATCCTTTACTTATACTACCGGAACCTGACGTGCTGCTCAGAAGCCTTGCTCCAGCCGGACCCGAAGTCATCGTAGGACAACCGCCCAACAAAAAATGAGGGGCGCCACGTTGGACTTTTTATTGCTTGGCATAGAAACGGCTTTTAAGTAGGCTACTACGTGTCAAACGTGCTAAAAAAAAAAGCCGTTTTGAAAAGTTAGTTGCGTACGTCATTACTAATGTGATTAGTTAATCTTATATGATAATCTATAGAATATAATATAAATCGCTAACTCGTTCAAGTAATGAAAGCCCCCACCACGCACAGGGAATTCGGCGCTGCTGTACAAAAATCGACTCCATTGACCCAATGGGAAATTGTCTGGGGTTTGCTATTGGCACGAACCCCCTCACTTCTAGTGCCTTCCAGTCGGCAAATAAAATGGTTCGCCATTTTACCCCAATTCAGTTATGTCAGAATTAAACATGGCTGCCGCCACGAATAAAGTATAAACCGCATGTACGCGACTTTACGAGCGACGAGACAAGCGACGGCGACCCGCTTCGCTGTCGCTCGGTCAGTCGCGCGACGAAGCCAACCGCGTGAAAGCGACGGGAGCAAGCGACCAAGGCGATGAGCGACGTTTTCTAAAACTTCCAGAAACCGAGCGACGCGATAAGCGACAGTGAAAAATCTCCGTCGCTCGTCGCTGAATTCCTCGTCGCTTGTTCCGTCGCCCGTCTTGTCGCTCACCAAATCGCTTACACGAGGTTCGGCCTTGAACGCTGTATGCGACGCTCTAGCTCGCCTGCTCCTAGCGCGACTCATGCGTCTGTTTCGTGCGTTGCGCCAGCCAAGGAACGCTTAGGCACTCGGCCGTAGCCGCTCAGAGTGGATCCGCGTTCGCAAAGCGTTTGCGAACGTGGTTGTATAAGGATCCAGTACAATGGACCTTTTCCGAGAAGCGTTCTGCGCACGCGCGAGCGCCCGATGCCAAGCGGTGGAAGTCGGCACGAAAAATCGAGGAAAATCGGAGTGAGGCTGTAGATCGACAAGTAGAACACGTAATTGCAGCATATATATAATTGTGGTACACAAAAAAAGAAAGTGGACGGAAAGAAAAACACGACGTTTGGGTGGACGCTACGGATTTCCTTCTTTAAAGTCGCGTTGGGCGCGCGACGCTGCTCAGAGAGCGAAGGAACTGATAGCGTAGCTCCCATTATCGATTGGTAGCGCAGGTAGGTCACTTCCTCGTTTTTTAGTTCGTGCAGCTGCCGCCTGGTGCCGTCGGTATTTGGAAAAGGTCCATTGCACGCGCACTTGATGTCATCGAGTGCGCGTGCAATGGTACAGGATCTTTATGGTTGCGAACGCGGATCCGCTTCCAGCGTGAATGAGCGGTTAGGGTTTTCGGTTGAGCGTGAGTATTTTCGGCACGCGTGGGCGCCTAGGAGACGCTGGACCTTCTGCTGAGCGACTCGGAGCTGCGCGCCGCCCTGGACGCCGCCGGCGGCGTGCCGGCGTCGGGCGGGGTCTCCTGGGAGGGCTTCGTGTCCATCCACGACCGGGTGTACCTGGGACCTCGCGAGGAAGACGGGAGCCTTCCCGGCGCCGTGCTGGCCATGCTGCGCGAGGAGTTCGCCCGCTTCGACAGGGACCACCTGGGCAGCATCTCGTGGACGCAGCTGCTCACCCGATTCGTGCTCAAGATACTCCGCCAGAGGCACTCCGACGTGAGTCCTCGAAATGCACTTGCCCCCCCGAGTTTACTACGTGAGTTTGCGCTTTAAGAAAAAAAGAAATACTGTTTTTTGGCGTGTTTTAAAAGAGCTCCAAATTTACAGTATTTGGAGATGCTCTGTGGCCTCATTTTGTCAGCTGGTGTCGCGTGACGTCGAGTCACGTGACCGTCAGTCCATGACGTCACAGTGTCGCGTAACATGACGTCATGTAACGCTGACGTTGCGTGACGCCATAACTTTACGTAACGCTGTGAGATCACATGACGTCATGTGTCACACGACGACCGTCACCCCGACGAACGAACACGGTGACTTCTTCACGCTGCTGCTTTTGGATAAAACCAGTTGATGAACGTATTGGAGGAAGTCAAGAAAACTGAGTTGTTCACGTGATGTCGTCACGCCGAATTTTTCAAAACACCGATGACGTCACGTTCACTTCGGGACGTCACTAGCGCGAAGTCACCGTCGGGGCTACGTGCCATGAACACGAAAGCGCTAAGAGCTGGCCCAAATGAATGCCAAGTACGTAAAAGTAGAAAGCCGGAGTCATAAAATAAAAACAGTACAGCGAATTTTTTTTTCTTTTTTTTTTTTTTCAGAATGGTTGTGCGCATGCGCGATGCGCGTATAGTTTGCGCAAAGCTTCCCACCGAAATTAGTTTGTACACGCGCCGCTTGGTGCCGTCTTCGTGCGGAAAAGGTCCACTCATCGTTTGGTCACCGGTCCTACTAGCCATACCATGCTGAATAAACCGGTTCTCGTCCGATCGTCTCATCGTTCGAAGGCAAAAACGGCCTGCCGAAGACAGCTGCCAGAGCTGCGCATTGGCGTAACCGTTTATTCATTTTTGTGTGCGGTGAACCACCAACCACCTACCCTCGGTCTGTTTCAAACACCGGTACCGCGACCTTTAATATAACGCCCCGTTACAAGAGTCGGTGTATGCAATCTTGTACAGGCTACTCGAAAGAAGTAATTGACTACAATTACCATCACTCTGGGTTAAAATGTATTCAATGAAATTACTCGATTACTCGAGAATAAAAGTAACTGACCCTTACT
The DNA here is from genome assembly GCF_016920785.2 of Ixodes scapularis. Classification (NCBI taxonomy): domain Eukaryota; kingdom Metazoa; phylum Arthropoda; class Arachnida; order Ixodida; family Ixodidae; genus Ixodes; species Ixodes scapularis. The sequence continues at coordinate 2,922,495 of NW_024609838.1, read as the reverse complement.
TGAAAAAGTAACCCTTACGTTTCCGATTATACTTTGGATTTCCAAAGCGACAGATTATCTTGCAGTTTCAAAATAGGTCTCTCCTATACTGTCCGTTATGCGGAGACCAAGTCGTCTGCTTCTTGCTCGGGAGTGGCGGTGACGTCAGAACTATTCCCGAGCTCTGATTGGCTGATTGAAAACAAAAGAATGGGTAGACCTCAAGGCCTCTAGCATTCAGGTCTACCCACTATTTTGTTTTTCAATCAGCCAATCAGAGCTCGGCGTTGTTCTGTCGTCACCGCAACTCTTGAGCAAGAAGCAGACGACTTGCTCTTCGTATTGGATTAGAATCACCGAACTGCAAATTACTTCTGCCAAATTCGGTGAACCGTCCTGCTTTTGGAGACTGGTTTCGAGTATTTCTTGCTAGGGAACTTTTACGAAGGACGCGTCATTAGAAAGGCGAGGGGAAAGAAGTAAGGCTTGGTAGTAATTTTAGTACCTGCAGCAGTAAACAAATTACTCGCGCGATTACGTTCTAATACATGTATCATGCGACAAATTTAATCCAAAAGGTAGTCGATTGTGAATAATATGATTACTCGTAATGGAGTGGCGTACACGTCCGGGTGTAAGTTACAGGGTGTCGCTATGTTTGGGGTGTTGGCGACTGCAGTTGGAGTTGGTGTCCCTGCTGAAGCCGCTCGAGGTTCGTCCGCTCAAGGAGGAGTTCGCCATGTTCGACACCCTCAACGGAGGCGCCATCAGCGTGGCCGACGCGCGTCGCGTGGTGCTCGAGTGGCGGGACCGAATGGGGTATGCGATTCTTTGTGCAAGTATTTTCCTGGATAGATGGATGGATGGATGGCAGAGCCGTATATGTAGAGAGTTTGGTCAATGGGAGGCGCGGGCAGAGTCGGGGCGTGCGGCAGAGTCGGAAAGAGGGCTTGGCATGCTCTCTTGACCAACCAGAGGCCGAAAAGAATCCCCTAGCGGTGGTAGCGGCAAACAGTTCTGATCGAAGGTCTATGTTCGTATATGGTTTTAATAAGCGCGTAGTGAAGTGTAGTAACTCTTTGTGGTGTAAAATAGGGTGCACGTGTTGTTTTGATCATGATCATGCAGAAAGATGTAAGAAACGAATGCGCCGCGCAACTCTGTTTTGCGCAGACAGAGTGTGACCGTTCGGACGGCAGATTCCCGGCCCTGGGCGCTTGGCGTACGAATCATGTCGATCGTTCCGCTAGTCGCACTCTTCCACCATCATTTTGGATTAACGTGATTGAAACATCACGTGTACCATATTTTTAGCCATTGAGAGTTGCTCCAATGCAGTTATCAGGTTTGTTTCTCGCGACCACCGCCAGGGTATTCCCAAGCAGCACGGATTTTGGCCAAGCAATGACCAGTTTCTGGCGATGGTCTCTTGGCCAGTGGCCAGACAGTGGCCATTCGTTGGCCAATGCTTGGCCGATGGCTGATGGCCAGTGGCCTTTTGCCAATGGCCAGATAAAGGCCAGTCACCGGCCAGTCTATGACCACTGTCTGGCCACTTGGCCAAAAACCATTGCCAGCCATTGGCCGATGACTGGCCAACTCTGTGCTGCTCGGGTTATTTCCGGCTTCTGGTTGGTCACATTCAAATTTCTGAAGACGCCCTGGAACACGCCTAGCCCGCTTTCGGCCAATGGCGCCTCCTCATTTGTCTCCTATACTTCCCAACGAATGGCCAAACTCTCTACATTTACGGCTCTGATGGATGGATGTTCAGAGCTCTACACCTTGTAACGGGCGGCAGCTTGCGCCACCTATCCTTTCGTTCAGTTCGACCCTTCACACACTTGCGTTTCGTTATAAAACCGAGTTCTTGTGATCCCTCGCGACGAAAGAACACACACTATCACGCTCGCGCCGGCTACGACGTGGCTATGGAACTGCATTTCACTAAAGGAAAGTTTTTTCTTGTTTTTGTTTTGCGGTGTTTGCGAGATTAAGTGTACAAACTATCTATGAGGGATGGTGGTTTCTAACTTGGGTTCTGTGTTTTCGGTGTTTATTTTCCTCCTAAATTCGGGGGTGTTTTTTCGGTGTTTATTTTTTCTCACAAATTCGATACTTTCCAATGTCATGTTTTGGTGTGCGAAAAACAAAAAACAAAAACAAAAAAAAAACATCTGGGATTATTGGAGTTCATGCTAAAAATTATAGTACACGGACATGGAATTCCCCAACCCCGCAGGAACATACGCGTCGCCCGAATAGTTGGAAAACGTCCCCGTATATATAGCGCTAATTATAGAAAACAAAATAATGTGTATGGTTCCGAAAAAGCAGCTTCGAGGACGGCTCATTGAGGGAGATTACGTATAAACTCGAAATTAAGTTGCAGATAAATATTTCTTCCCGTAAAGCTCGAGTTTTCTCTCAGAGACACCTCGAATTCGGGGTTTGTTTTCGGGGTTTGTCTGTGTTTATCAAAAACATAAACCCCTATAATTATAACATCATCAAACACTTTTCGAGCCAAAAACAGAAAAAAAGAAAGAATAATAATGATGCGTAAAAAATAGGTCACTATACGGAAACTGCAAGTGTTCGATAACTACACGATAGAAGGCGTCACTAGTCAGTGTGATTAGCTCCTCGTAAGAGATTTTAAGAGGTTTTAAGGCACGCAGTGGTGAGCAGCAGTCTCCCGAGTGTGTGATTCCCCTTTTCACTGTCATTTAGCAGACGGCAATAATGAAGTTTGCGAAGGCCTTTAGAAGGATTCAAAACCGCTTAGCAGACGGTTCTTGCTACTGTGTGCTACGCCGAAGCGCGCGGTTGTCGCATCAATGACCCGCAAAATCGGGAAACAGGGGACACAACAATGTAACGCCGAGTTCATTTTTTCCTTGACGGATTATTGGCGCTAAAACTTTTCCACGCTTCAAACTCTAAACGATTCCACTACCGTAAAGGAAACACTACCATTAAGGTAACGTTAAAGGAACACACAATTGGGGATTTCCACATTGAAACGCCGATATCTACAATTGCCTGTTCCGAATGAAAGGAGCGTAGAATGATCAAAACGTGATTCATGAAGATAATATTAAAAAAAAAAAAAGATTACGACTGACATAAAAAAAGCCAGGAAAACCTCTCCCCCCCCCCCCCCCCCCCCCCCCCCCCCCGGGCCTAAAAGTTTACGGGGAATTTTATTTTTTTCTTTATAAAAATAAAACAACGTACATTTGTTTGTTTTTATAGGAAGAAATTTTTTTGCTGAACTGGCAAATGTAAGGTAAACAAAATAGATCTGAGCCTCTAACATCAGATCTTTCTGCAGAAACCCCCCCCCCACCCTCCCCATGAAGCCTGACGGTCCATGCATATGTGTGTCTGCGCGCGTATGTGTGTGCGTGTGTGTGTGTATGTGTGCCGCCCGCAGGAGCCGAGAAAGCAACGCTTGGTCACGGTCTTCTCGAAGATTCCCGTTCATTCTCGCACCAGACGTAACTTTCCCCCTGCTTTGTTATTCGCGAAAGTGCCAGTTCATCCTCGCCCCGAGCGCGCGACGCTCGAACCTTCTTTGCCGAACTTTCGAGATAGTGACGCAGGGTAGATAAGCAGCTACCCGCGACCTTGTCGAGTCAGTCTCGCTCGCGCTTACTGTTTCACCGCCGAGTCGTCGCCTGCTTTTCTGCTCCCTCGACGCTCTTTCGTTACTTATTTTGTTGCCACAAGTTCGCCCATTAAACCTTTATTTTCAGTTCAATTTTCGCCTTCTCTTCGCCTTAATTTGTGACAATATGAGTCACTTACGGGTTACGGTAGCGTTTGCACAAAAGAGAAGTCCGGCAACATGTTTCTTTTTCTTTGTGACGGTGCGAGCAGGCTGACCACGAGCGTGGAGTTCATCGTGGACAAACTTCGGTCCCTCAGCGACCACCCGGACGATGGACGAATTGTGGACGTTGACCGGTGAGCCCGCCAACTGACGACCCCGAGAACTTAGCCGAGCGTTCATCCTACGAAATTGCCAATAGATGCTGATCGTAAACACGTCGACCAACGTTACTAAAACGGTCAGCTGGGAAACTGACCTTTGAGACCTGGACCGCGGGCGTCCACCGATACCGAACTAGATGCAACAACAGCGCCACCCTTTGGCGCTGTTGTTGCAGGAGTCAGAACACGAAAGTTGCTTTATGTGGTTACTGCGAGATTTCCCTGTGAGATGGCACCACCGGCTCTTGCGCGACTCGACCTGAAACATTACGTGCAGTTCCCGGAGTGGCCGCTGCGGGAGAAATGGTGGCGTCGCGATCGCGTCTTGTTTGGCTCTCAAGTAGGGATCAGAGCCACTTGGTGTCAACTTTAAGAAACACTGGTATGAAAAAAAGTATATACATATACATACCAACAGAGTTTGGCGTTTAAGACAACCCCCCCCCCCCCAAAAAAAAAAAATATATATATATATATAAAAATTTAGTTTATTGCAAAAATTAACCACGCACCGCTGAGCGCCCATTTTCTGTCCTAATATAGTGCTAGCGGCCCCAAAACGGTTGCTAAAGTTTCACAGGTATACGTTATCTTTTTCGAAAGTTATAAATGGGGCTCCGTGTTTTAGGTATTTAGTTTGTTGTTGTTGTTTAATTATTTCGGGGGTTATTTATCGGTGTTTCTTGTTTTTGAGTCGATGTTTTTCGATGTCTAATTTTTATGCCGGAAAGAAATCGGTGTTTGTCGGGCTTGTGTTGTAAAGCGACTGGATAATTACTGGAAAAAAAATATAGTATTTTATAAGTTATGAATTATAACATTTTCTCCAGTAATGCTGGTGAAGGTAAGAGAAAGGAACTGGTCAAAGAATGTGGCTTCGATAGAAAGAAACAACCCCAAAGACAGTTCAGTGGGGCTGGGTTCGGGTCAACGAGAAAAAATATTAGAGAGTAGAAGACGCCTTTCTGTGAAGCTGGCGTTTTAAATTTTTTTTCATTTTTTTATTTAAAGACAGATTCACGGATTCAGAGAAAACCACCTCGGGGGTTAAATTTGGGTTGTTATCGAAATATACCGAAAACACGAAACCTTAGTTATAAATCGTTTTTCTGAAAATTTAATTGAAAAAGTGGGATCCATTCTTGTTGACTGGCGCAACGCAGCCCCATCTATTCGGGGGCTCGGTCGGCCACCATTTTCCTACTGCAATTTTCAAAAAAATCACTTCTAACTTTTGAATGACGCCCCTGTATACCCTGCGATCATATATGACGATATTGGTCATATAATCAAGCAATACTTAATTTTTTCATCATTAGTGCATTGCCTTAAACAAAATCTGTATAACACAAATAATACAAATCGATCCCCCCTTTTTTGTTCCTACTTGGTGGCGATTCGGGCAGCTTCGTGACCTGGGAGAACTTCATGTGCGCGCTCGCCCTGCCCGTGATCGCTGCCCGACCCAACACCTGGGGCGGCCCGGACTACTTGGCCTTCCTCGAAGACGTCCACGCGTCCCTGCTGGGTCCTCTCCGCTTCAAGCTCGAGCCCGACGAAGACGCCCTGCCCCGAAGCCCGACCCCGCCCTCCTCGCAACATACGTCTTCGTCCTCGGCACCCAGCACCGCCGACGCCGGCGTTGAGTGACAGCTCAAGCCGCCGCCGCCGCCGTCACCGCCGCCGAACTGCTGCCGGCAACACGGGCATGCCCTGACACATATGTCCTCCCCCCCACTCCCCTCCGGAATTCTTTTTTCTCTTCGGGGCTCAAAATTTATTCACCGGGCTTGAGACAGATTGCTCAATGTTGAAATTCATGAGTTCGGCGTTGGCGACGCCGAAAGCGACGACGACGGCGGCGAGCCGCATGCGGCGCAGCGCGGTCCGTGCGACATCGACGAAAAGCCGGCTCCGCGCGCGACATCGGTCTTTTCATAAGCGAGCCCGCTGTTGCTTGCAGCGTTCGGCGTAGGATATTTGATTTATTTGCTTCTTTATCTCTCGTTTAATAACGCGGAAGGAAATGTGCTGCCTCGAAACATTGCACCCTAATTAAAGTCGCGAGGTGCGCTGGCGCGTGCCACGTGCGCGTTTCAATCTCTCTCTCTCTCTCTTTCGATTCACCGCTTGTGTGTGTGGCGGTCCGTGTTTGTTGGCGGTTGGCGTCGGTTTGTTTTCATGTGGGGCGGGAACTGGAGTGGGAGGGTCGCACCGACAAAAACTGCGAGCACAAGAAAAAACCTTCGCTTTTGGGGGTTTCCAAGTTTGGTAGGTGTGGCTGCTTGAGAGTGTGTTTGTGTGTGTGTGTGTGTGTGTGTGCGTGTGTGTGTGTAAGAGGAACGGTGAGCGTATACATATATCCGGGCTTGTAACGCTCCAGATCGTGTGCCTGTATGTATTTGCTTGGTTCAAACTTCCAAGGTTTGATTTTTATAATACAAGCGCTCGACGTGAACTTTGCGGTTTGGTAAATTGTGTGCGTTCGTGAACGTGTTCGTGTACGTGTGCGTGTGTGTGTGTGTGGAGGGGGTAGGGTAGGTAAGGTAGGTTTGAAGTGGAGATAGTGAGTGTGGTATGACGCCTTATGGGATATAGCGGAAGTTGTGGTTACAAGTCTGAGCGTGGTTTTTTTTTATTGATCGAGTGCGCTCCGATTGAACCCAGGATCCCTGGACTTAGTCTGCCTCAACGGGCGACCTGTCTCCCAGCTGTACATGAGCAACTTTCAGCCAGTGCAGCACCACCGCTAGCCTGGGGTCTTTAAGGTGCACTACGCAGTAGTAATACACGACCGCACGCCGGTACGCCGGACTTTTCAGTGCTGTGATGTTATGGGCAGGCCAGGCTTGCTTATTAAGCAAGCTGTAAAAAAAAAAAAAAAGAAAAGGACTATGCCAAGCATTTGCCCCGTGCTGGCGCGCGAGCACTGGAGCGAGCTCTTAAAACATTCGCTTGACACAATGAAACTGCTTAGAATCAGTTAAGAACAAATTCTACATTCCAAAGCTCCTGGCTTCCACTGGCGTAACTTGTTGTTGTTACCAGTAGAGACATTCAAATTGAAAGGTACGATGAGGACCAAATTTGTAAATTGAATAAATTCGCGAAAAAATTATTTTGACCTAACATTTGGGATACTATTTCATAGATGTTTTTGGTGTGTTTAGCAAATTTTCAGGCGAATTGTGGATCATAATATATTCGCCAGAGTACCCTTTTAACGAAATTCTGGTCTGTATAGCACGCCAATCAGTTGAAGTAATAAATGACGCCTAAAGATTCTTTTCAAAAGACAATAAGGTTTTAAAGTAATCAAGAGGCTCCACTTTTTTTTAAATCTAAAGTTGTCCAGTCTTTACTTGTTTTTTTTTCTTTTATCAAACCGCCATGTTTGGTTTAACAACTTTGCGAGCAACGCGCAGAATAAACTCGGCGCGCTCAAAAAAAAAAAATGCGTCTGGTATCTTCGTAAGTTTGCGTGTTCCAAGGAATAGGGAAATGCGTTTGGCATGTTCGAATGTCCTGTCCTACCCAAATGCGTATGGTTTCATGTAATAAATCAATACTGATGGTCCGCCTAATGTCAAAGCATCCTTGGAAAGTGGCGCCAAGCTTTCCATATGGTCGCCATTTTGGTCCATTGAATGAGGGGTTTGTCTTCCACCTCTCCATTCTCGGTGGGCCGATCTAAATTCCCTGGCGACGGGTAGCTTTGTGAAGGCGTTTCTTGAACACCGAAATTTTGTTATCCACACACCGGCGAAACAAGCGTACATCCTCGCACCGCTAGCACACGCGGCGTCGGTGCTTGACAATATTAAAATATAATTTTCCTGTCTCGAAATGCACCAGAACAACGACGCCATGGTAGGAGACTTGTAGAGATAACAAGCATGATCGATAAGTTGATTGAATACACAAAACCAAAGACGCTTAGATTGGCGAGGAACTCTTCCAGTGATGCTCCACTGGGATCTTGGTGCGACTGATTTAGAACGACGCTTTCGAAGATTCGATTGGACCAAGATGTCGATTGGGCCATGGGAACTAAGATTTGGGTTACATACAGACGACCAACCAGGGTTTGGTCGTCTGTATGATGGTATATGTTTGTCTCCAGCTAGCAGCAGGCAATGGCGCTACTTTCCCGTGATTCATGCAGTGACTTTAAGTCCGCCGTCTTCCCAGTAATTTCGGCCGCTTTAAGACGAACAAAACAAAGCGCAAACGTTGTTGTATATTATTTGCAATGTCATTACGGTCACATTTCTCCCGACTATTGCCCTCTTTTCACTGGACAACAAAAAATGTCGTTACCTACTCTTGTTTAGCTTTTATTTGCAGGAAAACACCGTCGCCGTACATTACGGGAAGCAAGACTAAATCCGACAAACAGTTTCAACGCGTTGCGGCAAAAGAAGCACTCAACAACTTCAAAACCAAACTGATCACAAAAAAAAAAAAAAAACACTGAAAGTTGAAGGACAAATATGGCGTCCACACGTGACGTTCCAATAATTTTTTTTTTTTTTAACGTTGTAGCACAGACGTTAAGCTGCTAGCATCCGGTGCGGCACGGGCCCTTTCTAAAGTACGCGCCGTCTAGTGCGCACTGCGCCAATTATCAGAGTCCGCCGTTGATTGGGCACGCGCTTCGAGAATGTATTTTGCACCAGAGTCGCGTCGGCGCTCGGCGTGAACTCGGCTCAGCTAGTGTGAAAAACCGAGTGTGACGTCAGTGTTCGGCGAGTGCTCGGACCCAGTCACGTGTTTCATGTTCGAAAAAAAATGGCCATCACCAATGTCACTCGGTGAAATTTAGAAACGGGTTCATCGCAACGGTCAAGCGACTATATACCCTCGGAACTTCGCCGTTGAACCTTTAGCGGTTTACGTCGTCTACGATATGAAAAACTGTCTATCGTCTGCGTCTCGCATCGATCTTTGCACGATTCCATAATGACGCACAACATCGCGGTACGTCTTTTTTTATCGTCTTTCGTATTCGCACGGCGCTATTTCACCCGGTTCGGACGCCAGGGCGCGCTGCATAGCAGCCTCATTTTTTAAGCGCGCGTTGGCGGCCGAAACGATTTGGCGGCGCCGTTTTCGTTTCACACGACGCACCCGTCGGAACGACTCAGCGTCAGCGCGAAACCCCATTACGCCGGAACCTCCAACACACTTCCTACGCACGTACAAACGCGTCCCTCAAACAACAACAAAACAAATCTAAAATAAAAAAAAAACAAAAAAACTCAACGAAACAAAGAGCTGGGAGTCCGAGATAAATAAAAGAAAAATGATAGCGGTCACCGGAAGAGCGCGAGGAAACCAACGATGTCGGCCAGAGGGCACAACCAAGAAGTGCGCCGCAAAGTAGCATTCAGGACAAGAAACAAAAGAACGGCGTAAAACAAAAATATTCCTCGCAATCTCTGCCACGGAAAAGACGACGATCACTTGGAGAAGGGGAGGTGGTCTCAATATGGCGCCGCTGACCGCTTCACCACACTCGCCGTTATGGGGAAGAGGAAAGGGGAGAGGAGGCGGAAGAGGAGGGATCGCGGGAATCGAGTGTCCGCCCCATTAGACCCCTCACATCTTCCTCCTCCTCCCCCTCCCCAACTCGTCGTGGCAGCTCGCGCGTCAAGACTTCCCATGAATAATGCAGCCGTCCGGTGACGTCGTAGAGGCGACAACGGTGGCCCGTCGCTTGGCACCCACCCTCCGCTCTCTTCGCCGTAGCAGTCGTCGTCGCCCCCCTTACGGTGGTTGAAACGCATTCAGGTCACGGAAGCGGTGCAGAAGAGGGCGGCCATCAAATCCGCAGCAGTCGGTTTTTGCGCGGGGAAGGAACGAGAACGGGTCGAGCTCGCGCGGTCGCCGTGGCGGCGACGCCGCCGCCGGCCGAGATGAAAACGGGAAGGGAAAGGCAACACAAATTGCCCCAGCGTTTGTCAGCGCCTTATTAAATCAGCGTGCGAAACCGGAGGAGGGTGTTTGGTCGTCGAGGGAAAGAGGGGAGAGGGGGGGCGGAGAACGCAAGTTGTCGTTGACGGCGTCGCGACCGCAGCGTCTCCGGCGGCGGCGCCGCTACCGCGTCGTTTCCGCCGTCGCCGCGACAAACGGCGCCCAGATTGCGTCGGGGATGAAAAGGGAAAAGATGGGGACGCCGGGGAGAAGAACGCGGGCGCGCGCGCTTTGGCAGCGGCCATCAGGACAGGGAAGAGAGGCCTCTTCTTTATAGAGCCTGCTTTTGAAAGCTGGCGCGCGCGAGAACGCATCTACGACGCCTCCCTCACCATCCCCTCTTTGTGTGAGTGAAAGTGGCTGGCCCGGGAAAAAGGGAAGAGGAAAGGGGCTGCCACCTTGGATTGAGGAAGCAGCGCGGTGCGACCCAAGCAAATCGTGATATCCCACTTTTATTTTTTGTTCCGCGCCGTCGCCGTCGTAGGAAAGACCGACTGCCCAGCGTCAAAGGCCGCCGCGTTGGCCATCTTCCCGGGAAGCGAGTGCGAGCCTCCTCTTTTGACGCGTCCACGAAGCTTGGCAAAAAACGTCGCCAGTGTCGTCATGCGCGCGTTCCGGTCTGTCGCCTCTCTGATCGCCGTTGTAGATTCAGCGGCTCGCGCGGCAAATAACCTCAATCCTGTCCCGGCCGCTTTGACACAATAAATAAGGGGGCTCCACTTTATTTTTTTTTTACCGCCTTTAAAATTTGTGTTCTTTTGTTCGCCGTCGTTCTCCTTGTCCCCGTTTTTTATTTGACATAAATATAACAAAAACGAAGTATATTTTAAAACGATGCGAGTGTAAAATCGACGCGCGAAAGCGCCTGAGAGCAGTCAGGGTACTTCGTTCTAGCATCAAAAGCGTGGTTTGGAGGATAGCTGCAGCCGGACATGTTTTACAAAATACGGGATAAATCGTTGAAACTCCCCAACAAAAAAAGAATTACAATATTTAGAAAAGAAAAAAAAAAAGTTGAAAGGCAATTTTTTATAGCTTTATGCTCTTTATTGTGATCACTGCAGTATACTGTATATTATTTGAACGTATACATTTTAACGCCTTTTTTTATATTTTATTTGCAGTTTTTAACATTACTTTTATTTCATAATCTGAAATAACCTGTCGTTAGGGTGGAGTGGCAGAAAGTTTAATTTTCTGTGTTTTTTTTTTTTCGAGTTTTAAAAGTAAATATTTTGTTTTTATTTCGTTACACGATCTTCAGAGGGGCAACAAAGGTATAGCTAAGACGACGACTCCAAAGGCGTTTTAAAACTACGTAATCTCTGTTGACTCTGCGCCCCAAGGCAGGCCGCGAAGCGTCTCAAAATAAAATAATAAAACACAAACGAAAAAAAAATGAACATATTATTTAGACAATTTGTCTAAATAAATGTCTATGTTTCAAGAAAACTGAACATCAGAGTCGAAGACCGCGAAATGACTACACTATAGCTAAAAACACATACCTTCCCCGCTGATACTACAAATAGTTCCTACTATCAAGACACTGCAATACACCGGCACGTTGCGAAGTCTTTAGCACAATAATCTCTTGCTTAGTTTGCACGAATAGCCCCAAAACTAATTTATTTTTTTGTCAGCAAATTTATATCAGTGTCATTCGCATTAGTAGTCCTAGCCTCACCGCATGTTAGTATTGCGATGAATAAATCAGAAAGGAAAAACACAATCAGCAGGGCCGCCGAAAGGAGCGGTTCGAAACCTGCACTTCTTGCCGGCAGCAACTGCGGCGCTGCCGCCGCCTGAAGAGCGTGCTTCTCCGTAAGGTAAGTCCTCTTGAGGGGAAGCCGACCTCGCGAAGGCGCAATGCCGGCGTTTGCTTGCTTTTTTTCCGCGTCGCTCCACGTTCCCGCCCAACATGCCGTTAATTAAGCGCATACGGCTCGCACACCGTCGGGGTCGCGTCGGGGGCTGGAGGGGGGAACAGGTTCCTTTTTAGTTCTTGCGCGCCCTCGCTGTTCCTAAAGAAGCGGGAAAAGGGGGGTCGGGGGTGTGGGCGGGCAGCCATAAAGGACGCGGGAGCATATTGCCCGCACTGACACATTGCGACCGCATGAGTCAGGAGAGGGGAAGGGAGAAGTCTGTCGGGTGGAGGGGTCGCTTGTTAACTGCTGTTAGCGAGACCGCCAACAATATAATCGCTGCCGTACCATCGATCAAACGGAACCCCGGTGCCGCGCGAGCACGCGTGCTCTTGCCCAAACGGAGGGACATTCGAGAAAACAAAAGAAAGATGAAATAAAGCGAAAACGAGACGCTACTAAGCGAAACAACAACGCGGGTAGAAAAAAAAGTGGCTCGCAGCGAGGACCAGGCAGAAATAGGGGGAGGGGAGGGGAAAGGGGGTGTCCGGAAAAAGTGCAAGTTTGCGCCTTGGATTATGGAGTAAAAACGCGCGCAGTGGCGCACGCGCGCTCCTCAAAGGCGGTTTGTACGTAATGAGTCACGGTCGCGGCATCTGCCGCCGCGGTAGCGCGACCACGCGGCGCGTCCGGGGTTCTACGGAGCGGACGTGCCCGGAGTCCGAAACTCAGAGTTCTGGCCCCGCGTGCGGGGAGGGAGACCAGTGCGGTCAGCGGCGACGCGAAGGAGCTCGATTCGGGGCCCCCGCTGACTCAGGCCACTGACACTCTGATGGATTCGTCCCGATTAGAACCCAGAAGTGGCCTCCGCCCCCCCCCCCTCCCCCCCCCCCCCCCAAAAAAAAAAAAAAAAGAAAAGAAGAAAGTCTTCGGGAGACGTGCCTCGAGTTCTCGACCCTGAGCCCGCAATCTGTCACACGCTCTCCCCGGAAGAGCGCGGCGAGGCAGGAGAGGCCCGGGCCCTCAAAGCATCGTTTCGCGGCCGAGTCCTTTTTAATGGAAGGGGTCGGTGCAGACGTTCGTCTTCTCCGCAGTAACATACGCGGGCGAGAGCACGCGTGCGCGCGCCGGCGGCGGCGTCGGCGGCGGTGGCGGCGAGAAAGTCTCTCGCACGCCCAGCGCCGATGCGCTTTTCATGAGCCGCGCCACGTGGAAGGGAGAGGCCTGCTACGGTGGCAAAGTCGGCGGTGGCTCGCACCAAAGCGACTTTCTATAACGCTGCAATTAGTAGCTCTCCGGTTTGGCGGCAATTAGCAACCGCTGCTGCCGCAGCCCTCTCCTCCCACCCCGGAAAAAAACCGCGCCGAACCTAGAGATATTCAAAACCGCCTCCTCTCACTCCTTTCGAAGCTATCATCAGACGCGCTCCGAGATTTCAATGTGCCCGTTCTCTACTTACATTTTTGTTTTGTTTCACTTTCCAAAATTTCCTCCGGATTCGTTCTTCTTCTTTCGCTCGAGCCGAGGAATAATCGGCGACGCACGCTTTGTTCTCCGCGTTTGTCTCAGTCGAAGAAGGAAAAAGGGATCCGTCGCTTTTCTTGCTTCTCCTCTTTCTCCGTCTTCCTCACCTCCCTACGGCTCCCGTGAATCCCAAAAAAAGACCAGAGCCGCGCCGCACGTACGTACCCCAAGAAACAGTTCAGCCCTCGAGCCGAAAATCGTGCGCTGCTACGCCACCGCGGCGCGGCGGTTCTCAACGGGATGCGGCGCCTCCTTCGTGGCACGCGCTCGCTCGCGCTGTCGTCGTCATCGAAGCGATGCCTTTAGCGTCTACACACACATCGCGTTTCCCGCGTTAATGGCTGTCAGCTCGAGCGCAACGCAGCGGAAGTCACCTCCGAGGCGGCAAAATAATCCTCGAACCATTTAACACCCTCAAACCTGACAAGCGAGCGCCTTCACTTCACACGCACACACACACACTCCCCCATCCCCCCCATTCCACTTTTCCCCTTTTATTCCTTCGGGAAAATAAATAAAAACCGGAATAGAGGGTGAAAAGGAAATCCAACTCTTCCTTCGAAACACCCGATCCCCCGACTTGTCGGGTTTGTGTTTTATTTTTATTTCCGGGAGGATGTCAGAGAGCGGGCTGATTCCTTTTTTTCTTTTCTCCGCGGAGCTCGCGGAGGAGCTCCTCTGAGGAAGCCGCGGAGCTTTGCCATTCTCTCCCTCTTTGACTCGTTCCTTCCGAGGAGGTGGTGGAAGAGGGGAAGGAAGGTGGTGACAAATGGCGCCCGTACGGCCCCTACATCCATCGCGTGCCACCGACGCATGATAACCGGGCGACGATTCCGGTGCGCTTCCGTGCTCCCGAGACGCATCTGCATGCGGGCACACGCTTCTCTCCCGTCATCGTCCGCGGGAAGGTTTCGGGGCTCCTCGCGCTGCGGGCCGAGACCGGGTTGTAGCTCGCGGTCGCACGCGGGCTCCTCCGACACATGCTGGCTTTCGGAGTGGGTGGGAGGGGATGGCCGGGAGATAGAAGCTGAAGGGGAAAAGGCTCGACATTGTTCGTTTTGTTTTTCTTTTTGTCTGCTCTCGAAAGTGTCGCCGTCGCAGCAAATCTTCGGATTGAGACGTCGATGAAACCTGCATCGTTGTGAGCGCTTATGACTGCGCTGCAATTTGTGTTTTATTTTTGTGTCGCGACTGTTGTAGTCATTGGTTGGATGACAAGAGTAGAAAGGTATTTAAGTTGTCCCACCTTCGACGCGCGCTTTCTTACTTTCTATAACGATTCGACGTCTCGTGAACTTCGAGCGCGTGCAGGGTTAGTCGGAGCACGGTGGAAGGCAACACGGTGGAAGGCCTCCTGTGATACAAAACTACTACTGTATAAAATTCTTGTTCGGCCAGTGCTGGAATATGCTAGCGTCATTTGGGATCCACATACCTCATCTTGTATTTCAGAACTTGAGCGAATTCAAAAATTAGCAGTGCGCTTTGTGTATAACATGTACTCCTCATATGTATCTCCATCAAAACTCTGTAATGACGCAGGCCTGGAAACTACAGAAAAGAATGAGAATAAACCGCCTTAAATTTCTTTACCTTATTGCCAATGACGAGCTTGGAATAGAGAAAGATAAGTATATAACTTTTTTTTTTGCCCCAGGTCTACCACATATACCTATAGCAAAACAATAAAGCCATATAAATATAAAAACGATACATCTAAGTTCTCCTTCTTTCCTCGTACAATCATCGATTGGAACAGCCTACCACCTGACGTTGCAAATGCTACCACATATTCAGATTTTTGTTTTCTGTTGTCGCAGCATCGCAGCAAGTGCATCCTGCTTGAAAGTATTTCAATGTACCACTCCTGTAACGATCTCGCAAGAGATTCACAGTATCAATAAAGAAGAAAGAAAGAAAGCGTTAGCTGGAAGCCGCATCATAAATAGCCAAAAACAGACATTCATCGCCCCCCCCCCCCCCTCTTTTTTTAAATCTGGAAGAACATCGTACCGGCCTCCGGTCGTGTATAAATTCTGCTGCTCGTTAAAGATCCCAAGCTTGCATTGGTACTGCACTGGCTAAATTTCTCATCTACGGCGGAAACCAGTGTCACCGCACCTCAAAGGCAGACCAACCTTGCTCTGTATAAAAACTAACGTCGAAATTCCAAGTGCTCACCTAGCCACCATGTTATTGACCTTTGCTTCACAGTCAAATGAAAGGCGGAGTAGATATGTTTAGGGTAGGTTAGCGCAAGATACCGTCCGATACAAAGGGTACAGCCATCTACCCATCCCCCCAGGCTATATGCACGTCTACACCGAGTTCGTTGGTCTACACCCGTTGTAGCGTGTGAGCGCCTGGAACAACAGCTAATTTAAACAGAAATGAGACACAACTTTCATTAACCTTGCGAATAAATAAAATAGATATATGCGCATCATAACAGATGGGGATAGTTGATAACGCGTCGCACCATTTGATCAATCTTTGCCACCGCGAGACGCACTCTAGCCTTCTCTATTTGAACTAAAGTGACTCGATGTATTCCTCACATTCACTTAATCAGAAATCAGACTGGGCGCCTGGAACGCGTCTGTAACTCGCGCGCTTACCGCGTCCAAAAAAGTGGTCCCTCGAACTCCGCCTGGTGACGGAAGTGTCACGTTGCCGCCGTTCGCGATTCTGGCGGCGTCCCAACAGCGGTAGCGGTTGTGGCAGACGCCTGTTCTGCTGCAGGTCGCTCTCCTGTGCGGAAGTCCACGGAAGCTTCGGCAGTCAAAAGTTGGGACGCCGCGACGACAGCGACACTCCCGTTCGCTCCTGCTTTTCGCCGGCATCTCTACTACCAGCCGCCAGGATCGCGACATCTGACAACGTGGCAACCCGGCTTCTGTGACGTCATCTGTTGCCACCTTGGGACCACTTTTGGTGTACGCGCGAGATGGGACGCTAAACACACCAGTCGGAGACGCCTTCCGGACACCTTAGTCACACCGTCCTAAAAAAAGGTAGTGTGCTCACTGCATAGACGACGACGTAATTATTTGAGGACTCGCCCGTGGCGCGCTAGAAGTAGGTTTGCCTCGAGTATATGTGCGCTTCGAATCTGTCTACAGAAAACTTTCGTATGACCAATGTGAGATGACCGTCCTTCAGGAAAGACGTTGTCTGCGGAGTCTGTCTTTTGTACGATGTATAAACAGTGTTACCAAGACTTAATCGTTCTAATGTGAGAGAAAGTTCATATACCACGCTGTTAAAACAAAAGAGGCACAAAACAAAACAAAAAATAGACTCTGGTGAGTTCCTTGAGAAAAATAAATTACCTGCCTTCTGTGTGGCTCCCCTCCTCTTCCTATCTGTTTCTGGTCAAAATATGCGACGACTCGAGAGATCCAACACTCACTTCAGATCCGAGTCTAGATACACACTGTGTCGAGAGATCCAATATGGATCGAGAGATTTAGCTTGTCAATAGATCCAACACGTTGAGAGATCCAATATGGGTAACAATTCAAAACAGTTTTGAGGAGTAAAGAAATTTATCGACCAAAAAAATCCAACGAGTCAATACACCCTATATCTGCAAAAACTCAAAAGTTCATAAGCAGTCAAGACATCTATCGACCTAAGAAATCCAACGAGTCGAGAGATTTGGGACTGTTGAAAAGTCTGCTCAACAGTGGATTCGGCCTACCTAAGACAAGCAGTCAATAAGAAGTCCAACTAGTCAGAATATTCAATGTCGGACGTGTTAATCCGTTTAATCTTTTGACTCCGTGCGCCTTTTGACTCACTGGACTTCTTGACCCACACCAGATATCTTGACTTATGTCCACGACTAAAAAGGTCAATAGGCCGAACTCAATGAGCGTTCAGCGCATGCGTGACGCCGCCATACATTTAGTTCACGGGAGGCAGACGACAGTGCACGAGTGGGCTGTCTCGTGCTTACAGGCTCAGAGCTTCATCGAGGCTGTCACGCGCACGGAGAGGCTAAAGTTCTTTCGATGCATTGCGGCAACGGCGGCGTACTCAAACTGGCTGATGAGATTGGTCTATATAATAGACCTCTAAAAGAGCCAACCGTGCGAGGCGGTAGATTGGGGCGCCGGGATACCCCCCAAAAAAGTTGTTGCTCTTGTTTTTAATAAAGCTGCGTAGTTTTTTTTTTTTTTTTTTTTTCATAGCAGAAAAAATAACCCTAAACTAAAGCACCCACGCAGGTCCACGATGTCTTCTGGGATGTCACGCGTTTCGGAATGACGTAGGTAGTGTGACGCCTTTCCAAAGAGGTCGAAGCAGTTGGAAGGAGGACATGGCCGGAAGTCACGTGGTGCTTCCCATGACTACGCATGCGTCTTTCTTTATTTGTTTTTATTTTGCGTTTCATCCCGGGCCATTCTGGGAGACGAAACTTCTCTTCATTCGCTTTTAGGCGCTGGACATTGGTTGTCATGTTTCCGTAGGAGTTAAAGAAATATAGTATTGCAGAACAACAACAACCAAACCTTAAGGAGAACAAGCGATCGAACTTAATGCCACATATATCTTCTGCATGAAAGGATGCCTCACTCTAAACACAAGATGATGTTGCATCGCATGAGATCCCAAAGAACAGACAGAAGTTCAAACGGTGGATGGCTGTAATTCTCGCAGGGTTGTTATTGGAATCGAAATTGAGCGCAGTGATGCGCTCTTTGCACTTTACTGATGATGAGTACACAAACCAATGAAAATAAGCTTTGGTTCGTCCCGAAGTATTAAGTCTGGAGACTAGGCGACCACTCAACGATCTCTGTCGTCTCAGTGTCCGAACCTTTGACTCCGCGTTTGCGCGTTTCACAAGGTACCAATCCTTATTTCTGCGAGAGTTTTAAACTTTCCTTCTCAAAACTCGGTCATTCACACAGCATCGTTTTCTCACGTTGCGAAGATTACGTATGCTTAGGTTGAGATAAGACCGAGAGTCACCGGCACATCCGTGCCCCGTACAAAGCATTGCAACCAGTTGAACGTGTAGCTTGGCACTTAGAATACTATGCACAGATGCGAAGGTGACTTGCGGTCGCATCTCGACGATAATTAGTACTTAAACTTCGCAGCGCAAAAAAAGTTTCAGCCTTTTTATTCTGGTGAAGAAGGAAGACCAGCGGAGCTGTACAATTAAAAGTAGTGGCCGGCCGCAAGTCGGCAAGCCAGAGTGGAAAGGCTGACGCCATCTATGAGTGACGGCGGCAACCAGATATTTGGCTTGCCGCCGTCGCTCATAGATGGCCGTAGGTGTCCAGAGTTCGGTGTCTTCATATCTTGCGGGGGACACGATCCTGGGGAAACTAGCCCTTAAAGGGACACTGACAGGGTATTTATGCTCGCCGAGGTTTTTAGTTGTACGTGACATATGAGAGCTCAACTACCCAGAACAGAATTTGCGGCTCGAAATTCGGTTTCTTTCCACCCGAAAACCGCCGATCAAGAACTGGCCGGTTCGAGTCTCGCTCACTCTCTTTTTCGCGGTCACGGGCCGTTTTCTAAGGTATCGATGCGACCACCAAATTTAATCAAAGTCGTGGGTCACTGAAGGCACACACTCAATATTAAAAATAGAAAAAAATATGAACCCCATTTTTTGTGGCTTCTAAAAAGCTGTAAATACGTTGATTGGAAAAAAAAGTTCCACAGACAACCGGAAGCATTCTGTGCGTTCGTCGTTTCGCGTATCGTGGGACTCGCGGAGACGGCGATGGCAGCGGACGACGGGCGTGGGACCTCTATTTCAGAACTGTCGTTCGCGGTACCGGCGAATTCTGTCGACCGTTAAAAGATAAATTTGGGACTGATCAAAAGAATTGGTATTCATCCCGTACGACATGGCCGGCCACCAAGCCGATTTGCACGAAGACGTCGCCGAGCCGTCGCTCCCTTCTCGTGGCTGAAGACATCGCTCGCGCAAACGTCAAGCACGACGTGTCTACTTCGAGTTGAATATGCACGCGTACGATTTCTTCACTAGGTGCGAATGTCCCCAAAGCGTGGTGCTTCCCGACTTCGACGCGGGAGTGCTTTTTCTAGAGAAAAATCGACAGCAAGCTTTCCAATTCTTACAGTTACCGGCTGCATTATTACAAAGGAAAGAGATCCGCCATTGAAGAAATGCTGCAGTAGCTCAGTGTGAAAGACGTCCGGTTCAGACGCGGTGGGACCGGGTTGCGTAAATCCCCCGTGGAACTTTTTTTTTTTTTTTCAAACATTTTCCAATGTTTACATATCTTTTTTTTTTTTTTTTTTTTTTTACAATCATCACTGAAGAAACAAACAAAAAAATAACAAAGAAATGTTGTGGGCGATACTTCGCTGAAATAAATGGTATGGGATTTCCGTTTTGACACCTCCGAACTCCATGTAATCACTTTCCACAAAATGCAAGGAGCATTTAAATCTGGTAGCGTCCGCTTTCCGAGGTGCCCGTAACTGTTTTGCAGGAATTGCAGCCAGCCATTGGTCCCGATCCAGTTGATCTTTCGGAAACTCTGTCGCACAATGCCACTTTTTTTCGGATGCAGGACATATGAGCCAGCTCTTCACGCAACATCTTGGGCGTATTCTTTTCGGAGCCGATCATGGAAATTCACCAAGGGCACTCACTACTCATCTCCAACTCCTCAATGTACAAAACAACTCATCTTGGAGTACAGAACAACGAGCGGAACAAACATAACTGCAACTAATCGCACGGCGAGCAGTTCCCGCACGCCGCATCGCACGCCGCATGTCGTGTCGTCTGCTACGGAAAGGAGAAAAAAAAAAAAAAAACGCACGGTCGGGTGTAGCCACGTGACTTCCGCCACTCGCTCTCTTCTCTCCACTTCTCCGACCTCTGTCGGGTTTCGGTTTCGGTTTCGAGCAGTTGCGTCTTTTGGCTTTATTAAAAAAATACGCAACTCTGTTGCAAAATATTAATTGGGCAGTCCTCCGACACCATAATGAAGCGCCTGGCAAAAAATAAAATTTTTTTTTGGGGGGTGTCAGTGTCCCTTTAACAACACTGCTGTAAAAAAAAGGGCTGTGTGAACCTGCATTTAAGGTTGGTCACGGCCAAGAAGTTTAGCTATCGTTTTAATTTCTCTCTTATCGCGGTACTTTGTCCCACTTAGTAAAAGTGCATGCTCCAATACATAGAACGAACAAGGAGGAGCGTACAAGAACAAGCGCTTGTCCTCGTCTATTCCTTTGTCTTCATTCTTTTTTTTTATTTTCGCATAAAAGTTCACTCAAGTATCATGAACCAAGTAGCCCGACAACAAGTCTCGCTAATCTGCCCCACTCCTTAAACTTCTACACTGACACAAAAACAACGACGACCAACCTTTGAGCGCCGATAAGTAGAGAATGAGAGTTATTCGAAAACAGCAAGGTCACCCCGCCGACCCCCCAGGCAAATCGAACATAATTTCTTCTCCTAGAACTTCCGCGAAAGCGGCACAGAACAATAATAATAATATTTACGCGGTGGTCACGAGGGAGGCATCAGCCGCAACGACGTCTTTGTTCTTCGCTTTTTTTTTTTCTTTCGTAGACGTAGGCATAGTGTTAGCTGAAGTCAATAGATTTTGTATTGTTAGCCACCGACGTATTGAGATCTTGTATTTCAGAAATGCGTGATGTCTTAGTGTACCGCGTGAACGCTCTAGCCTCGTTTTAATCATTAAAATTTAAAAAAAAAATATACGCAACGTTGTATAAAGAAAAGAACAAAATATGACGTGATTTTGACGCCACAATGGACCTTTTTCCAGTAAGCGTCTGCGCACGCGCACACCCTTTTCCTTTGACCTTGACCGCCCTTTCGCCATTCTTTGGGGGGCACTGTTTTCTTGCGACACTAATCTGTTTCCATGGGAGAAGGCGAGACCGGTTGCCCTCCATTTGTAGTAGGCGGCGAAACCGTCATGAGGCGCTCCTTACTGGAAAAAGGTCCATTAACTGCTGCGGACGAAACTTTGTTCTTTATTTTAGTTTTTTTTTTAACTTGTTTACCACGTTGTGGTAACCCAGCTGATGTCTAGCATTGCAAAAGGGTAAAAAATGGCGCTCTACGTGTGTACACCTTCTCTGTCCATGTCGTTTTTCGCGCTGTTTTTTTTACCTTTTTAAAGAAATACAGCAACTAGCCCAACTCACCGCTGCGATGTCTGTCACTTTATTCAGGACTTAGCTATACCCATCGTGTATTTGAGTTCCCCAGCGCGTATTCGGTGTGCCGAGGATTAGATTACGCAGGAATGAGCTACAAACTATATACGAACAATGTTAATCTTATGACAAAAGAAAATCAGGTATATATATATATATATATATATATATATATATATATATATATATATATATATATATATATATATATATATATATATATATATATATATATATATATATATATATATATATATATAATTCTATTTGTTTTTGTTTTTTTGTTACATTGTGTGCGCGTATAAAACGCGTCGCGGCGCTATTTTTTTTTTTTTTTTTTTTCGGTAGCATGCAGGTTCGCTTGAAACGGTTCGCGGGCAGGTTGTCAATGGAAGGAGTGCGGCCAGCGCGGCGTTTGGATACCGCTGATCTAAGGCAAGAAGCTCGGCCTGATGCAATAAAAAAACACGAATGCAAAGGCTGTCATCATGTCTTTACTTTCTGCCTTCCTTGCTTTCAATGGTCAAGCGTAGTCGGTCTAACAAGCGAATAAGCGTAGTGAAACGGGTTCAAAACAAGATATCTTGACTCGTAGGACTTTCTTTTTTTTACTTGATGGATCTTTTGACCTGCCATGATTGTCTTGACTTGTTCGATCTCTTCACTCGTTTGACCTTTTTAGACATATTGAATCGCATGACTGAACGAAAATTTTAACTAAGCTGTCTAAAAAAAAAAATCGTGACTCGTTGAATTTCCTAACCAGGAGGAATCTACTCGATTGATTCCGCCAGACAACAGTTAAAACGAGTCTAGAGATTCAACGAGTCAAAAAGGTTCTGCGAGGAAAAACCAGAGCTGGTACTGCACGTCGGCCGTCTTCTCGTCCTTTAGCATGGTTCCGAGAACCGTTACAAATGTCGTTGCCATTAAAGTCTCCGAGGCGTGGTAAATGCTCCTGTGAGAAACGCGTTCTAGACATTGTAATATCGGAGACGTGCGCAACCAAACGCTTCGCTGTGGTAGGTTTTCCGCCATTGGCCACACGTTGACCATGACGTGTTTAGCGGATTCATGTTGCTTGCATTCGCGTAATTATATTCTAATGTCAAACTCTCAACTTTGGCTGTGCATGGTGTAGGATTCGTGACTCCAAGTTTTCACAGTAAATTTTACACACACCCAAACCATCGAACTTGTCCCTGCCAACAGGCGATAGATATCCAAGTTCGCAAATCGTGAAGGTCACGGAAAGGAACCGCGAGAGAGCGCCACCGAAACGTTTGGGAGCTGATAGATACCTCGCGTTTCTGGTAAATCAGCGGATGGTCTCAGATGCCTGTCTACGAAACCCCTCGGCTCGGCCGACTCCAATGGCATGAGTATGAACGAAAACGCCTGACCAATTAGCTCTGCTCGTTGCATTTTTCAGCAGAAGCTACGGATGGTGGTGCCGCAACAAGATGAAAAAAAAAAAGTCCAGAACAAAACAAATTTGCTAGCTTACTACAAGTCAAAGATTTCTAGGGACGCATCTTGCTACTACTTCTTTTTTTATTAACCCGTGCGGAAAGCCTCGAAGGCTTACGACAAAAGTAGCTCGCGAGCAGGCGAAAATAAAACTCGCGAAAAGTAAACCGCGCCGCACGCCACGCGTTGGCAAATACAAATTACTGCATGCGATGGCAGCATCGCTGTCATTATTACAAAGTTTAGCGTGCCTCGCCATACTCTAAATGCCGTATTGTGCTTGCAAAGTGCCCACACGCTTACTGACAACGGAAGTTCAACTCCGATATAATAAGCTGTACTATTGTTACGTTTTTTTGTTTGTTTGTTTTTTCATCTGCGCAGTAGTTGTATGAGGATGGAAGAGAAAAATGTCACGCGTCGCATTGAAACTCAAGCCCCGAACCCTTCATAGTAGTTCGTTCGATACCCGCAAGGTGGCAACAACTCGCAAAATTGAAGTATTTTTATATTGTTTTTAGTTATTGACAACTGAAGAAACGTAGGTCGTGGCGAGGCGCGGAGCGTCTTAATATCAATCCGTAGCTAATAAGATTGCGACGTAATCCGATAAGGACGTCGAAAAGCGAATCAGGAAGCAAGACGCGCGAAGATAATAGGGCCCCGCCCTCGTTTAGGTACCACACAGCCGTGGATCAACGACTTTGTAAGTTTCCGGTGTACAGACGCCAATTCCCGACTCCTCATCTCCTCGATAGCGTTTTTTGTGCCCCTCCGGCTGAAACGCCGAGTGGCGACATCTATGAGGCCATCCGCGCTCCATTCTTTCGCGCGTTTCTTTCTTCTTTCCCCCTCTACGCGATCCAAACACCGCGTCCGCTAACCAGGCTCGATTACACAGATCACTGGTCGCCAGAAAACTCCCGGGGGGGACACCACGGGCTAAAAGAGCGTCCCCCCAACTTCCCCAAAGTCCCTCTGGCAGCTGGCAACAGTGGCGAGCGCTGTCGTGGCCGAGCAGGCAGTAGCAATGGGATCATTTGGCGCTCCGCTGAACGCCGCCCCGCGCGCTCAAAATGGCCGACCTTTGTGAGCGCCCCGACACAAGGGGCACAATGCGAGCGCGCACCTTGAAAAGAGCCGTCGTCCGTTCCGCCGCCGGCAGTTCTGAACGTGTCGAGTCTCTCTACGCTTTTCTAAGCATCCTCTATGGCGGTCTCTAACTCCCCCGGGGGTGTGGTGGTGGCGACCCCTTGCGGAGGTCGGGGGAACAATCCGGTCGGTCGACGAGGAGTTAAGTTGGGATTAGGTCGTGGGGTGCCGACAGTCTCTCTTCTTTTTTTTTCATCCTCCTTTCCCTTTTTCTCCTCTTTCTCCCTGTTCCTTGACTTGGTCGTTTCACTGTGCTGGAGGCGTGTCACGTGGTGCGTGTGTTTGTAGGGGGAAAAGGGGGGAGGGGGAACCCCGCAAAAACTCTGTGAGCGGCAAAGAAGGAGCACTTGGGAAGTGGGGCGTCGTCTGCTTTGGAACTTTTTCAGAGAGTTCGTTTCGTGTTTGCGTCCCACAAAGGCTGAGTGCATTTGGGGGTCGTGACGTCTCCGGGATTCTATAAGCATGTTTTTGGCTTCTGACGCTGCGTGACACTCGATGCCCGATCGTGGTCGCGTTGCGGCAAACGCCCAAAAGCTCTCCGGAGCGTCGTTGTACAGCTAGAGTCACTCAGGGGATTAGAACGGAAGGGATGTCCTTCCTCCGGAGCGAGCTTCCCGCCTTCGACCATGCTTCAGCGTCTCGCGAGCCTCGAGCGTGCACGCGCAGCCAAAGCACGCCGGAAGTCAACAAGAGTGCGTGCTGGAGGCCGTGAAAAAAAGTTACGACCGCGGACACGAAAAGACGCGCATGCGCGAAGAGTTGTTCTCGAGAGTGGCCGCGCTCCGTCAGATGGCGCAACAATAATCTCACGCGTCTCGCAAACTTCTGCTGCCGACTGTACATAGACGACGAATGACAAGCCGGTGATCTCATGAAAGTAGTGCCGATTCGTTCGTAGAAGACCCGCCAGTATACGCTTCACGGCGCAGTTGAAACGAGCACAGCACTGGCAAGTTTTTTCCAAATTTCCTCTGTAAGAGTACGGACGAATGACAAGTCTTACCGCCTAACTCAATGTCCCGCTTGAACGCATATTATAACATTAGTCAAGCGCTTCGGCTGGGAAAACGAACACCGAAAAGACTCGGGGCTGTGTCCCACTCACAGGCCGCTGATTTGAAGATCGGGTGGAAATAGGCTAAATTCGCTAAATACTGTACGCAATTCGAAATCGTACGATGCGACCCTACAGGATTTTTTTACTATTTTAATTTTTGTATTATTCGTTTGATAGACTTCCAGATGTTGGCATAACCATCGCCTCCAACGTACCATCCATCAACGAATTATAGGAGCTTCGTATTTTTTTTTTTTTTTTTTCATTTGTAAAGGTATTGTTGGGCTGCCGTGGCCGCAGTTCATCAACTATAGTGAGCTGTTCGCGCGCTTCCGACGTTCCAGCGGCCAGGTCTCCCGCTAGGTGTCGCAGCGGACGGCAGCATCTGGCCGGTCCATCCCGCATCCTCGCGCACGCGCTCGCCGCGGCGGTGGAAATAGCAGCGCGGGAGCGGCATACGTCGCTCAGCGGCGTTGCCTTGTCCCCTCCACTTAATCCGGGCTTTGTCGGCAGACGGGGGATATTTCACGGCGGAGCAAATAATGGACGCCGAACCCCCCCTACTCTTTCCCGAAACACACACACACGCACACTTCCCCAAAAACGGCGCCCGGAGCAAAGTTTGCTTAGCAGCGTTTTGCGGGCCAGCCTTCTCTGATCCTCCTAATCCGACGACTAAGGGCGTCACACGCACACACACGCAGCGAAGCCGCCGCCGCTCTTTGCTAGCAACTCAACGAAGAGATACAGTATAACGCACGAATCGAGCCAAAAAAAAAAGCAAAAGAAAACAACCGAACGTGAGCGCGGGAGGTGTGGCAGTTGGGAGGGGGGATGCTTTGAGCGAATTAACACGTTAATTGGTGGCCCTGGTTGGAAAGGGGGGGGAGAGATGAGATGGAAGACACAGAGACGCTTGACTTACCGGATTAAAACAATACGGGCACCGCTCTGCTCTAATCGGATGATGTGTGCCAATTAGAAAGGGTCGCCGCATACGCAGACTGCTTGCCTCGCGCGCTTTTCTGGCGGGGAGATTAGGCAAATGAGCCAACGTTTGAGAGGGACTAGGGAAGTGGTGGGGATAGGGGAAGGGGGGAGTTGGGGGAGAGACGGGAGGTCGGAGATGCGCAACCCCAATTAAGCGAGAGCTTCTAGATTTCGCAGAGCGTGTATCGCTTTCTCGGGTTTACGCTCTGGGCAGTCTGCTTTCTGACAGAGGGAAGGGGGGCGATGTGAAAGGGGAAAGAGGGTTGTTTGGGTTTCTTTCGTCGAAATCTCTGCCCACTTGGGCTGCCGCGTTTTTGGGGCGGCCCCAGTCGCTTATAAGGTTTTCGCCAGTGCAGTTTTTCTTTTCTAGCATTTCTTTTGGGTTTTTGTGTTCTTTTTTATGTATGGGTGTTTGAGAAGCGTTAAGGTTGGAAGATGTACGTATATGCATATTTAGTTGGACGAGTCGCGTGTGCGCGAGGCTCGGTTCCGTTCCTAACTTAATTAGGGTTATCATTTATTTTCGGAGCTCGGAGGGTGTTCGCTGAAAGCCGCCGTCAAGTGGGGAAGCGAGTCTGCTTTATGTCACTTCCCTCCTCCGTTCTAATTTATATACTTATTCGTTCACTGAGTATGGTAACGCTTCAATCTTTAGTGAAGGTCGTTGATGGAAAAAAAAAAAGGATTAACGCGGGGACAGTTTCTTGCAGAGTTAACTGCACCCCTTCTTATGTGTATTTTGACAGATATCACTTGCACGATGTTCGATATTTCGCAGAGATGAGCTTCTCTCCATGTTTGGAACGCGTGCCAGAGCACAGTAAGCAAAGATGACAGCGAGGCGATTACTAGAACTACAGCGACCGGAACGCGTCTCCGAATGGCAGTCTTTTACACGTTACTCTAAGTCGTTGTTTGTTGGTAAACAAGTTCATTCAAGTTTCCGTGCAAGAGCGGCTGGGCACGGCAGCCAGCGCCACCGCATCGTTGGCGAGGGCTGCGGGAACTAGAGTTGGTGGTAATCAGATTTGTACACGTAACATGATTAAAGTGAACGGTTTCAATTACGATTACTCTCGGTTAAGAAGTGTTCATAGATTACTCGATTACATGAGAGGAAAAGTAATTAGCCGTATTTTGAAAATGAAACAGTTACTTTTCCGAATACTTCACATTTTCAAAACGTCAGACGTTTCTGTCACTTTGAAAACGGGCCTTGCGTACTGCTCGTTGTTATATTACAATCACCGAATATTAAACTATTTTCTTTTTTAATCCACCAATTTTGGTAAGCCATACTCCTATTGGAGATTTGGATCAAGGATTCCTTGGAAGAAAACTTGTACAAACAAAGAAGGGGAGGGAAAACTAGTAAGGTTTTCAAGTAATTATAATACTTCCAAAGGTGATCAGATTACCCCCGATCTCCACCTAATGACGTCGTAGAAGAATTCATGCCGTCGCCGGCCGCGGTCCTGGCGGTGTCACAACGGTGGTGCTGGTAGACGTAGCAGCAGACACCTGTCCTGTCGCAGGTCATTTTCCAGCTCGACAGTCCACGAGAGCTTCAGGAGGCAGGGGCTGAGAAGCCGCGGCGACAGCGACGCTCGCGGTCCCTCATTCCTTTTGTTTTTCGTACTTTTACGCCCAACCGCCAGGATAGCGACATCCGACAGCGTGACGGGTGGGCTCCAGTGAAGCCATTTGTAGCCACTTAGGAATCATGTTTGATGTACAGAACGCTAAGAACACTAGTCGCAGACGCGTTCCGGGCATCTGACTCGAACGGCCGGATACGTGGGCGAAAGAAGCACGCTTCAGGAAAAGCATTCGCATCTCAT
Organism: Ixodes scapularis; assembly: GCF_016920785.2. NCBI lineage: Eukaryota > Metazoa > Arthropoda > Arachnida > Ixodida > Ixodidae > Ixodes > Ixodes scapularis. Next base: position 2,894,443 of record NW_024609838.1, on the reverse strand, counting down.
GATTAGCCTTTTTCACATGGCAATGTGCGCACATATACATATAAACTTGCAATTGAAATTGCACAAGCGCCAACGAGCGTGTAAATTTGAGAAATGATTAGGTCAGACGTCACTCGACTGTTCCACCTCAGTCTCTGACGACTCGTAACGCAACAAGTGATGAATCAGCTCGCAATCTGGAAAAAGTGATTAGATAAGATTTAAAATCCCCAACGGTCCCCTATCTTAAAACTCTATATTATGTTGAGTTTGTGTTTAAAAAGCAGAAAGTCAGTCAGCCCCGATGGCTGACCACCACACGGCAGTACGATGCTCATCCAGATTCCAAGGGACAGGTGGTGGGGATTGAGCCCAGGCTCGCCGGGTTTTGCAGCGCGAGCTTTCGCTCCACTTACCCTGAGCTGGTCTGCGCAAGCACCCTCGGCCACCGATTCACAGATAACGATGGGAAAAAAGTATGTATTCTGGGAATGGGCTAACTTTTAAATGCACCTTTTAAGAGAAATCTACCTAACTATAAAAAGTTGCCAAATGCTCCAACATTTTGCTTTTTTTTTTTGCAATACGATGTAATATATTTATAACAATGTAGTACTGCTTATAATGATCAGTTTATAGCCTACAAACACTCAAAATCTAATCCAGATACAACAATAATCTATTTTAACGATTTAAATGTTGGGGTTTTTTTTTTCGTTATCATTAAAAGTGTAGTGTACTACTACACTGTAGCACTGTGGTATAAACACGTGAATTTAAAAGAAATTGTAGAAATATCTTTGCAGTCAAGAACACGCGCCGACGTATCGGTATACGAAAGAAACATTAAAGTGGCACCGACAGATTCAAATCAATTTTTTTATTTATTATTATTATCCGAAACGATTGAAAACGATGCTAGGACATTACCCTCAAAATTCGAAACTTGCCAGAGACTCATCATTTGTGAATTAAAAAACAAACAATTTCCAAAAGCCGAATTTGAAGTTCCCGCGCGATCCGCGCCAGTGCAGTGACGTCAAAGATTGGGTCGTCCTGCAACTCGAATTTCTCTCACGCCTCGGAACCGTCCAGACCCAAAGTGTCGTGTTCGCCCGCATCCCGCGATCAGCCGCTCTTTTCCGTGCGTGTCGCCTATCGCTGTGAGCGGACGACGCTTCACTTTCCAGTTTAAAGCTCTTCTGGGGCCCTTTCAGAGATCTCAAATTCTTTGAAACGCTGTGAGGTCGAAAAAAACGCGCAGTGGACTGTTGTGAACGACGTGAGGGGCCACGTCGTGCCGGCTCTGCGTGAAAGGCTGCCCCGGCGGAGTCAAAACCGAAACTACAGTACACAGACACCAAACCCAGATGTCTTGACCGTTTGACGATTTCCATTTCGAAGTCTGAGAAGTCCTCGGGGTACCTAAAGAAGAGAACTTCGTCCGATTGCCCGACTTACCGATCATCCTCAGTGCTACTTCTACATGTGCCCAGCTCCGCCATGCTTTCCGAGGGAGAGAGAGAGAGCGAGAGAAAACTTCTTTATTGACCCTTAGTTCAGAGAGGATAAAACGCTAGGAGGCGACATCACTCCGGACTTCCATTATCGGTATTTCAAAAAGAAGGGCCGTAGTGCATTCGCAATTGCGTTAAAAAAAAACATGTTTTGCGAATGTCGTTCTTAAATAGTATAAAAATGTCGCTTAGAAAACTTCTAAACTTTATAATCGATTACGTCACAAATAAAATGAAGCGAGGAGATGAGAAGCGGGCGAGAAAAACGCCAAAGATAAAAAGGCGCGCGCGCGCGTGTGGAAATTATTTTGCGCGGTGTGGTATTGTATTCCGTGTATATGGCTACAACTTGCATCGTTTTAGACAACGACAAAAAAAAAATACGACCTTTGGGGTATCAGTGCCCCTTTAAAAGCACGAGGAGACACCCGAATAAGGGACCAGCTTGCACGCGCAGTTACATAACTCGTCTCTGAGAGTGGCGATGTAGAAGAAGATGGAGAAAAGACGTCGCCGGATACGATGGTATCGGGTTGTCTCGGCTCGTGTCGGTTGTTTATGCGATCGGAGACACACGAAGGTAGCGTAACATGTCTTCGCTTCGAACGAATAATTACTTTCTCTTTGTTCTTTTTGTTTTCTTCTTTTCTCCCTCTCTTTCTCTTGTGTGTTTCTAGGAACGAAACTGTAGAAAAGGGGGGGGGGGGGGGGATACAGATAATTTTGTTGACTTTTTGACTCGTTTTGCGTCCTATTACTTGGATTCGTTTAGATTATTATTTGAATTCCTATTTAGATTCGTTCTTTTTTTTTTTTTGCTTCCAAATTTATTTTTTCATTCGATTTCGTCTTTCTTTCTTTTTCTTTTCTTTTTTTTTTTGGGGGGGGGGAGTTTTATTAGAATTTATTTTGATTTTGTTTTTTATTATTTTGATTTTGATTCGATTTGCGTCCTACTATCGCTCCAAGCCGATGAAATTGCGGTATCAGTTGACAAGGGTGCCGAAGAGCGAAAGACCGGAAGACAGACGCTTTGTCGTAACAGGTCCCCCCCTGCGTTTGTTAAGTTGTCGGCGTCTAGAGTAGACAATATAGTTACAGTCAACTTAACATATACTCCGTTAAACATCCCGTGACGTGTTGATGTCGGGCAACATCGAGACGTGGCGTGCCACGACGACCTACACGAAACATAACCGGAGAAGAGCCCAAAGCAACCTTCGCCGTTAAAACACAAAAAGAAAAAGAAAGACAACTCAATATACCTTTCAGTTAACCCTGACGATGCCGTTTTCTCCCGATGGGTTCAACGTAATGAAACCCGTCGAAACGACGCGGAGAAAAAGTACCCGGCGCACACGGGCTCTGCGGTTTCGTACAGGTATTCTCCCGGTCGACGTGAAAAGCGAACGCGCGGCGCGTCAGGCTGGGAGAGAGGCAGCCAATAAAAGCTCCCCCCCTCTCCCTCTCTTTCCTCCCCTCCCCCTTTGCGGCAGCTAATAAATCCTGGCAGGCCCTCATTTAATTAAATTTTATGGCGCGCTGCCTCCTTCGCAGGCAACACACCGACCACCGCCCTGCAGCGTCAGCGAGCTGCGATATGCAAGGTTAAGAGACACCAGACAAAAAAGGAAAAAAGAAAAGAAGCATCGAATTAATCTAGAGTAGGCGCCGCCACGCGCTGCGCCTGTGAGTTGAGTCGCCGCGCGTAGGTTGTGCTCTGGAGAGCATTCACTCATTTTAATGTGGACGTGGTGGACCGGCGCGAAAGGTTAGAAGAGACGCGGCGGGCCATCGGGGTGCGTCACCGCGTTCCGCGGGACCAGGTGAACCAATGGGCGGGCGCGGTCACCCCATGACGTCACTCATCTTGGGCTGTGCCGACCAATTAGGTTTTTGGGAAATGGTTGACGCGACGTTTCTTTTTGTAGTGTGCACGAGCGTGCCGTACCTCGGTTGCGCTCCAAGTTGGGACTTGAACGGTGTGGAGTTTGAACCGCAGCTTCGAGAGAGGGAATAAGAGTTTGGCATGCGACACCACCGGCGTCGCTTTGCGGACCTCCACTGCGCGTGCGTCGGAACTTGCATTTTGATTTTGATTTTTTTCTTATTTCTTTTCCTTTTTTATATATTTTTTTTTTAATTCGCTGCTTGCTCTTTTTCTTTTCTTGTTTTTTTTTAATCCGGAGCGTCGCAGAGTTTGAACTCCGGACTCGGAACATGTGGTTCGACTGAAGCCGTGTTCTCTTGCCACAGTGGCGGTTCCTCCAAAGAAGCGAGCTTTACCGTCGAGTTACACGGAAGGAGACAGTATAGAGAGCTTTAGCAGAGATCGTTTCGATGTCTCCGATAACAATACCCGATCCTCCACCACCGCCTTTCCGCTACATCCTCTTGTTATCGGGTATATCGTTATCGGGTGTATCGGAGGCATCGGAGGTATCTTTAATTTTGTTTATAACACGATCTAGTTGCACGAGCGCGACGGACCCCAACGATCTTTCACGGCACGGCTTGCGTGGATTCTAAAGGCGCCGTTCACACTCTTGCGACCGGACCGGTTTTTAAGCCTTTTGCGACTTCTTAGGATCGGATGCGAGGCAGCGGAGCTGGTCCTAAGAGATCGCAAGAGGCTTAAAAACCGGTCTGGTCTCTCTCGGTCGTACTCGGTCGCAAGCATGTGAACGGGCCTTAAAGGCCGCACTAAACGGCTCTCGATTTGTCCGATATGCAAGACACCGCGGGCACTGAGGTACGCAACAGAGTGGTACGGCACGGAGGCGACGCTGCATCCACGAGGGCACGTACGACTCGTCAGACAAAAGCACACATGCTTTTCAGTGGGACGCTCGCCGATGCCTGACTCCACTCCTCTTTCGAAATAGATCAGAACTCTGCACACTCGGAAATATTTCAGTCCTCCATAGACCACTCCAAGAGTCACTTTCTGCTCGCTGTCGTCTTAAGGCTTGTTCACAGAATGCGACCGAGTAAGACCGAGAGATACCAGACTAGTTTTTAAGACTCTTGCGACGTCTTAGGACCATCTCCGCTCCAGAGCATCCGGTCCTAACACGTCGCAAGAGGCTTAAAAACCAGTCTCGTCTCTCTCGGTCGTACTCGGTCGCATATGTGGGAACGGCGCTTTAAGGCCCGACCAGATGGACGCGTTTTTCACTCGTTTGGTCGGTGTCCGCGTTTCTCGGCGTCAGCGGCAACTGACGAGAGGAAGAGCGGCCGACCCCATGGGGACGCGCCAACGCGCGTCGGTCGGGCGCTGCGCAGTGTCCCCCAGATCGACTAGGCCTAAATCATAGGACAACCGGCGACAACCACTTGTTCACAGTGTATTAGTGCTGCACCAAGAAGTTTATTCAGAACTTAAAAACCTTTCATTTTAACTTTAAGATCAGAAAAAAAAAAAATGTTTACAAACCTTTAACGCGAAATTAGACCGCTGCTCTGGAAGAGGAGGGGGGGAGGGTGCGGATGAAGGGTATGCCCCTCCTTTTCCTCCTGTGCTCCTCTTCTCCTCTTCGTCATCCTCTTCTGCTCCTCGTCCTCCTTTTATCCTTTTTTCCTCCTCTCCTCATCCTCCGCACGTTACGTCAATTTTTTAGCTAAATTTAAGGGGAGAGGTTGAATTCGTTCAATGGTGACGTGACACCAAGTCACGTGACGTAATTTTCCCCGCTAAATTAAGCGGAGAAAGTGAATTGGTCTTGCGGTCACGTCACGTCAATTGTACCGCTAAATTAAGCGATCAATTGAATTGCTGTTAAGGTGACTTGATTTCAATTTTCCCGCTAAATCTAGCGGAGAAACTAAATTTGTTCATAGGGGACGTGACACCGAGCCACGTGACGTCATTATCCCCGCTAAATTCAGAGGGGAAACTGAATTGGTGTTGAGGTCCCGTTACGTCGATTTTCCCGCTATATTTAGCGCCGTTATGCGGATGCCGCGAAATTCCGAAGCGGGCACCTAAGAGCTGCGCTCTAAAACAAGCCACGCGGAAGACACTTACGGCTGCTTACGTGTAGGAGTGCGAAAGCATTGTAGTGAAATGCTTTGCTCCGGTGCTGACATCACGCCCCCGCCCCCCCCCCCCCCCCCCCCCCCCGCAATGCGCAGGTGCGGTGCCCCCGCCGGCTCCACGGCTTCTGTGACGAAGCATCCGCGTTGCCGTGCTTTCCTTTGTGTATTATTTCTGAGGCGCATCTGCTTTGACCTTGAGCGACGCGTGCTTGATGAAGTATTTTTATGACCATCTTTCGGGCACAACACCGTCCCCTCTTTTTCCCGTAATGGGACATATAAGGCTTTCCCCTTGGTAATCACCTGTCAATCCCATGACTGTCGTACACCATGCTGCACGCGTCGGCAAGCATCATGCGCCGAGACTGACTCGGATGTTGCAGAGGGCACGCCGGGAGCGCCCGGCCTCACTTCCGGACACTGTGACTCTGGTTGGTTTCTGCCTGGCAAGCCACTTAGGGCTCGCGCGCGTCGCATTGTTGCGTGTGACTTCGAGCGACGCGCTCTGACGCTGGGAGACGCCGACGCGGCTTAGCTGCGCCAAAAACGCCCATGTGGTTAGGGCCTTAGTCTCCTGGGTGGTGGAGAGCGTTTTGGGCATGAGCAATGGTTCTGCTCTGCGCAACACCAGGAGGCGCGCAAGCGTCCACAGCCCGATGACTCGGCCTTTTTCGCCGGGTTGATGAGCGCTGGAAAACTGAATGGTTAGCATATTTCACGAGTTACGAAAAAGACGGACAGGCCTGAAGCCACCAATTATGGATGGTAAACGCCTCTGAATAACTATTCTGAAGCGGTGTTTTCATCGAGAGAGTTAACCAGCCGAACTTTTGAAACCATGAGCGATTCTTCCACCCATACTCCACCCGCGGGACGTTGGCGGGAAAACGTGTTTCGCCGATACGACTCAATGTTGAACCTCGCTTCGCCGAAGCAGAACTCGTCACGCTGACGTCACTTTCGAACTCACCCCATCACCCCGTTGGCATCCCCCCTTCTTTCCCTCCATGAAAGATGCTCGTCCTCGAATCCTGGGCGGATCAGAGGCAACCCCATACCCCCTCCCCTCCCCCTCCTCGTCGTCCGTAGTGCCCTTTAGACCCTACGTCCACCGGCGTACACATTTCCAAAGTGCCCCCCCCCCCCCCCCTTTTTTTTTTTTTTTCCACGCATGAGCTTTCGCGAATCCAGACTCCATCCATCCTCGAACGCGGAGCATGGCTTTCAGCCGCGCAGCGCTAATCGAGTTGGCGATTTAAAAATGGCCGCCGCCGCCGCCGCCGCACTTGGCGAGGTCACGACTCCGCCGGCCGGGCGTCGTCACCACTAACAGGGTTAGCACCCCTTTGCCCCGCGACGACCCGTGGTCGGGGAAAAACGGCTCTCCGGGACCTCGGTCCGCGATCGAGTGCGAGTCGCGAGTCCCGGCCTGGGCGCATCCCACTCGGGTCGCGCTCCCCGAGAACCCTCGGCCCTTTTTCGCCGCCATTCTCAAACTGACAGTGGACGATGAGCGTACGTTTCTCGCCGGACCAATCAGCGTCCGTCTCGCGGAATCGTGTTACCACGCTCCTCCGTTTCGCGATGGCCCCAACGGTTCCGTCCTGGCAAATAGTAGGGACTTTTAGTATGTCGTTTCGGTACATATGGTACCGATACCCGATAACGATACCATGGGGTTTTTTAGTAGACCGTTCCCATAACTCCGGCGACGCTACCCGAGAACGATAGTAGAATGCATGCGCAAAGGCGCCAGCGAAGTAATCGGGTATCAGTTATCGCTGCGATCTGCTAAAACTTCCTAACAGTCCGACGTCCTGCAACTCTTTTGAACCCGAAACGAACGCCTCCGTTTCACCCCTGACAGTGAAGCGGGAGCTACCTGCTCCTTCGGACCTGTAATACGTCCATCTTTTCCCCACGTGATCACGTGGCTTCCACCCGTTCCCCACACGCAAGGAAAAGGAGAGCCAGATCACGTGGCGGAAGGGAAGCCGGCTGATTGGTCCGGTGGTCACGCAGACTCCCACCGCACTGTCAGCTGAGGGGCGAAAAAGAGTGTAGCGCGTACGCCGGCGAAGGCGTCGTCCTTTCCGCTCCACTATCGCCTATCCCTATTCGGGAAACGAGGAAAGAGATGAAAGCGTAGGGGTACGCAGGGAGGGAGGAGAGGGTGTTAGCGGCGCCGTCAGAGTCTTAATCGACGGGGGTTCAGACCCGTGGTTGGCGTAACCCCACTCGTATACGATGGCGGAACTTGAGCCCTAGCCGACCCTCTCCCACTTTCTCTCCCTCGCGCCGCCGCGACGACTGGGGTTGCGTCCCGAGGGAGCCGACGGGGTTGTGTCGTTCCGTGTCGCTGCGCACAACTGTCCTCAGCTGAGGGCACTTACTCTCTCTCTCTCTTTCTTTCTCTCGCGCGCGTTTTATGCGTGCCCGTTCACGACGGTTTTTCCCCAACTCCTCCCTCTTTCCCCAATTGTGTTGCCGCCGCGTTTAAAGCCCCGTAGTGTTTGCAGAGTGTGTGTGGTGTTTCCATGTGTGACTGCGTGTCCATGCGTTGGAGGAAAAGCAAGAGTGTCGTTTGAAAGAAAGGGGAGTTAGGGATCTTCCCCACACCCCTCGTTTGTCCCCGTGATGGGAATCAGTGAATTACTTGCTGTTTAGAGCGTTGTTTAAACAGCTGACGGTGTTATTTTTAAAGCGATAAACTCTGGACTGTTTCTGAAAACGAGCCCCGACTGCGTGTAGAAACGGGCGTATATGGTCCGTGCGTGAAGTGTTGCGATGCGTGTTTTTATCCGCAGAGGACGGTTTGATCAATACGCTTTTGTGAAAGAGGATTGAGGACGCTGGTGTGCTGGTGAATATTTGGCAACATAATACAACCGGAGACGCGTAAACAAATAAGGACGTACACAACACCGCGTCGGGTTGACCGTGCCTCTGTACGTTGTTTTTGCCTGTGTATATGGTTGTATGATGATATGTTATGGTGCGTTAACTGTGTTGTGCATGTCAGCTGTGTGGAGCCATCCGCTCGAGCATGGTGTTTTCGAAAGTGCAAATTCCGTTTTACTGAGACGGCGTTGCGTGTGTCCTTTTTGTTTCCCTGTCTCCGGTTTTATTATGTTACATATCTGTGGGACTTGTGGCACTGCGCGTGAGTGATAAGGAGTTTAGGCCGAGCAATTATTGCAGGGAGGTATTTCGGGAAAAAAAAAAGGGGGGGGGGGATCCATTACAAATTGTTACTCGAGAACTGATTTGCACAAGTTAATTCACCTGGTAATGAATTCGTAGGTTTAGTAGATCATTTCTATGACTCTACGATAGCGATACCTGACAACGTTATGATGCATGTTCAAAGTCGCCAGCAGAGTTTCTGGTATTGTTATCGGAGTTAAAGGAACAATTTATTGAAACACTTTATTGCTATCAAATAAAATTACGAGTGCCTTTACGGTGTGAGGTTTTCTTGCGCAGAACAAAAAAAAAAAAAAAGGTGAAAGTATTGAGTTTTTGTTTGGCGAATCGAGAAAACCACCAATCAGTAAGCTTGCGAACGAAGAAAAAAAGAAAAAAAAGAAAAACGAAATGAATGTGCGCTCGAAACGCATACGTTCGCTATCCGTGACACTGCAACGTATAGCGGAATCCCCGGCAGAACAGTCAGATTCTTTGTACCAATGCTATTTTTATGCAGTATTTTTTTATTGGTTACACAGATATTCGTTGCATAAATATTCGTTGCATTAATTATGCGTAAAAAAGAGATGAGGCGTCGGAGGTTTTTGCTGTAATGCAGAAATTTAGCCGCTGAAGTAGGACAAATAGTCCGGGCTCCTCTTCTGAAGCGTGAATTACGTAGTAAGTGTTACACGACCTTGCACTGAAAATAATAATAATAATAAACTTTGTCTCCAGCCTTTAATTAGGCTGGTGCTCGTTTCCGTTTGCCACAAAAATGGCGAACGTGAGCCGATAACTTATATATATATATATGCAGAAATAATTCTTAGGTAACTTTTGTTTTGTTTTAGGGGTGCTTACGCTAAAGCAGAACTTCAATAAAGAGTTCTAGTAAATCGTTCCAGTAAGTCCGATAACGATATCCGATGACGAAACTACGCATGCGCAAAGGCGTCTGCGGAGTATCGTTATCGAAGGTATTAGAACGATCAATTAAAACTTTTTTTTTCTAATCTGGTATCGTTATCGGTACTATCTGTACGGTATACTAAACCTTCCTCGTACATCTGCGTTATGCACGACATCGGAAGAGCCACCGCTATCGCAGCCTTCGCTGCAATCAGTGAGGCGCGCGGTGTTCGCCAAAGCGCCTTGCATGTTTACGCGCGGGAACGAAAATCTATACATAACCGAAATATTCGAATTCGCGTCAAGGCATCGTGTGTCAACTACACCTGCTCCCCCTACCGCGAAAAGGCCTCGAGTGGTTTTGAATGGCTGTGAGACTAAACAAACGAGGATAACATTTGACGCGCATCAACCCGTCAACCCCCTCGCGTTCAGAAGCGGCGTTGCTAGTGTTTTTTATTTTTTTTTTATTTTTTATTATTGTTTTGTGTTTTTGTTTCAAGACAATTTTTGTCTTCTTTTGTCTCTATCGACTCTCATTCGGTTGTTTCTCACACACAGACACTCACGGGGTGGGTGAATTTGTATGACCATTCATATGCGGCTTTTGCTAAACGGCGTTTTTTCCTCTTTCGTTTTTTTTTTTTTTTTTTTTTTTTTTGGGGGGGGGGGGGGTTGTATTTAAAACATTCAAGGGACGCTGACAGGGTATTTATGGTGTCCAAGGTTTTCATTTGTACATGACATACGAGAGCTCAACTACCCAGAACACAATTTGCGACTCGAAATTCGGTCTCTTTACGCCCGAAAACCGCCGATCGAGGACTGGTCGGTTTGAGTCGCCCTCTCTCTTCTCCGTGGTCACGGGCCGTGTTCGATAGTCTATACACGACCACGAAAGGTAATCAAAGCCGTGGATCATCGAAGGCAGACACTCAATATTATAAATAGAAACAAAATATGACATCTATTTTTTGTGGCTTTTAAAACACTGCAAATACGTTGATTGAAAGGAAATAAAAAGTTGAGCAGTTACGTGAATTCTGGCAGCACTCCCTTCCGCTACATTTCTTTTCCTCCCAAGTGCAGTTTCGGTTTCGAGCAGATGCGCTTTTTGATTTTCTTAAAAATATTGTTTGGGTAGTCTTCTAACAAACAAGACAGAACATTTGAAGATGTCAGTGTTTTTTTGTTTTTTTTATGTTCAAATTAGACCTATGTCTCTATTTGCTCTCTTTTGGGTGCGATTCTATTGCTTGTAAGTTTGATATAAAATAAAAATTGCGTAAAATTCGAGTGGTAACCCTACGAGAGTGAGTGAAATTTCGGCAGTCAACAGCAGTTCAGCAATGTATTTTGTACTTTCTTTTTCTTTTATATAGGTTTTTAGATTGCATATACAGCGTCGCCTCGATTCTATGATCGTCGCGTGTGTGCTGATATAAATTCCGCATTATTTTTGCAAAAGAGTACAAGAAGTACGAGGAGAAGAAGAAAAACACAAAGTGGATTTCGACCATCGGTGCTTTTTCAGCCATTCTTAAAATGAACTATCGGTGTGCGTTTATCCCGGTCTCTCAGGAAATACAGAGAAATCAAAAACTTCTATAGTTGTGCACGAGTCCTTGCTGTGAGGTAGGTTGTTGGAGAGTAACTTAATTTTAAAAGGGTAAAAACGGCGCAAAAATACACTGTCGGGGAAGAAGTACACACAGAGAGCGCTGTAGTAACCCAAGGATGCCTCAATACAAGCGCGAACTTCATATCTGAGAAATTGTGATAATGTAACTCAGCAGGGCTCGCGCTCGTGTAGCGGGCGATGACATTTTTGGTAAGAGCTACCCACTAGCGATTATAGCCTCCATACGGCCGTTGCTCTAGAAAGAAAACTGGCGCCTAACTAAAATTTCCAGCGTGTTAATTTTTTTTTTTTTTAGTTTGATTTGGTAAAATGTTTTGCTGTCTTCCTGTTTACTTTTTTTGTGTGTATAGTCATCGCAGATGTTACATATTCGTTGGAAATTAAACAAATATATGGTGCGCGCGTTAGCGACAATTCACGTGAGAGCGACAGGCACGCGAAACGACGTCTTGCGTCGCCTTTATCCGCAGCAGTTAAAAGTTACGCTTTTTTTTTCATGCCTTTCGAGACTATTATATTCTCAAACGCGCACAGCCGAATAAATTATTAAATAAATAAACATCGTAACTCTCCCCTATGTTGTGTTCTCCCTCTCTTTGATTCTACTCTCTCCATTCATTTAGGCCTAATTCGTGACAAATTACCGCCGGACTAGAGTACTACGCTAATACCTTACAACCCCATCCATTACTCGCCCGCGGTGTCGCTGAGCCCACAACCACCGCCAGAGGGCTACCCTCGCGGCACAAGCGCGGCCAAGCCTCATGCGGTGCGAAAAACGCAAGAACAGCTGGTGTGCCGCTTAACCCCCCTCCCCTCATCCCCCGGCAACGTTAAATCCTCCGTAACCCGAACACCGTACACACACACGGCGACCACGGGATGAGCAGAGTCCTATACCACCGACACCGCCGCCGCACACAGCACGCGAAACGAGGCAAAGCCAACTCCGCTGCGGTAACTAATGGTCTCCTGTCGCGGAGCTCGAAACCAGGGTTACAACCCCATGTCCCCTCTCTCTTTCTTTCTCTCCCACGTGCACCGGACGAGTAGGCAGCTGGACCGCGGTGTAAACAAATGCCGCAACGATCCCGAAGTCTAGCCTCCTTTCCAACGGCGTACGCACCTCGCTACACTGTCCGTCTTTTACACCTGACGATGGACCGCGGTGACCGCTACGATGAGCCATCCCTAAAGAATAGTCAGAGTAACGCCGAGCTGGTGTAAGTTGAACATGGTGGTGAACCTGATACTGGGGTAGGAAAACAAAAAACGCAAAGAATCACAAACACACAAAAAAAAAAAACACAGAAAGAACAGGCAACGTCTGTATTAAGACGTTGCCTGCTCTTTTCCCGTCTTCCTTCGCGTTTCTGTTTTCCGGTTTCCATCATGTTCAAGTTGTTTTATCCCTTCGTATTTGTATTTTTATTTCTCGGTGTCTCGGGGTTTTTGAGTGCGACGTTTCCTAACCAACCAGCTCGCCGCAAGCTTTCGCTTCCACGAAAACACCCCGACTCCGTGCACCCCTAAGTTGACGACAGTAAGCTAGAAGCTGCGTGCTCGTGGTACCAGTTACGCGCCCACCTTTCGTCACGTGATTGCGCTCTCACCCATTACCCGGGCGCAGAAGGAAGCAGGGTCACGTGGACAAAAGGAAGGAGGTTGATTGGTCCGGCCAGAGCGTACTTTCCACCATACTGTCGACTCAGACACGAACGGAGTTGTACACCGGCGCGCCCTTCACAGACAAGCGCGCGTTTCCCCCCTCACTTGGCGTGCGGCGCTTGGCGCCCGTAGAAACTAGATTCGCGCGACGTAAAGCGTCCGTGCGCATGCGCAGTTTTCGACATCGACGCCACCACAGCGGCGTGACTTCGAAGAGTTGAGTCGGTGCACACGCGGCCTCCGGTCGTGTCGTATCAGCGGCTTTTGCAGTAACCTTGCTGCAAAGCGGGCGAATCTTTTTTCTGCAACCTGCATGTCGCGCCATCGATTTTGTTTTGTTGTTTTGTTTTTGTTTTCCTGGACAAGAACGAGCGGAAATTACCACCAGGAGGAAGCGGTGACGTCACGTGCAAGCCGCGTATATGAGCCCCTGCTCCGCGTGTCACGTGACACAAACGCGGCAATTTGATTGGTTTAGGAACGCACCTCGTAGCTTTGCTTTCCTTACCCCCGGTCCAGGGCAAGGTAAAAACGGAGTCTGTTGCCGCGCTCGCGCGCGTATCTCTGCGCGGGGGAGTGTGTGTGTGTGTGTCGGGGGAAATAAATAGGGAATTGGGGGAAGAAAAGGGGGGGACAGCCTCCGGGACGGTCTTCTTTCCCCAAATCCGAGCCGCTTACAAGCGGGATCTGGGGCGTCCCGCGGCGGGGATTTAAAAAGCATTTGTCTCACTCAGGTGAAGGGACCAGCCGCCAGGCGCGCGCTCTAGGGACCTTACTAGGGATGCGTTCTCTTCCACCGCAGCTCCCTCCCCAATTACCCGCCTAGATGCTCCCTTTTTTTACCCTCTTTTTTTGCTTCGTTCCGGCAGCGATGCTGCTTCGACGTGTTGGGGAGGTTCTTTTTTTTTTATCTGTGTGTGTGGTTTGGGGTTGTCGTTCGATACCTTCTGTCGCTGTTCTGCTTCGTTGTGTTAAGAAGAGTGTACGGTGTGTTTTACTACTCAGTCGAATAGTTGATCTGTGCGTGTGTGTGTGTGTGGGGGGGGGGGGGGGGGCGATCCGTTTGCTGATGTCGTAACCTTGTAAAAGAGCCCGGTGTCCACTAGAGGGGATTATTATCGATCTGGTTAGATGGTGATTGTGTGCAACACGGTTGGAAGGATTGCGGCTGTCCATGTCACTCCCGTTGCGGAGAGACCGTGAAAGAAACAAGGAGTCATATGTGCTAGGCCCGGTACCGTGAAAATGCGTTTCGTAACCGCCTTGCGTTGAAGTAATGATTAAAAAGCGCGACAGGACAACGGAGAAGGAGACACAGGCGCTGTGTCTGTGTCTCCTTCTGTGTCCCTTGCCCTGTCGCGGTTTTCAATCATTATGAATCACCAACTTGCCCAACTTTCTACCCCGCGTTGGGGTGTTCACGCCTTGTGCTTGAATCACATGGTGCGATTATACTTGCGATTTCGCAGTGGCATCGTCGCTCGAGAAGAAAAAAGAAACGCGTGGCGAAAGCATCGGTACTTACTGTTGCACATAAGACATCGAAAGCGAAATCGCACCATGTGAACTGGGCGTTACTTGGTATCGTGGTGGGATTATACATGTTGTAACATGTTAGAGCGTTGCCATCTTAACAGTGCTGAACGTTTTGCGAGTTGGCGAGTATTCAGTTCATGGTGGAAACGGCGTAAATATAAGAAAACGAAGGACCAAAGCAGACAGGACCGAGCGTTAGTAATTCTACAGTTTTGTTTGAAAATGAATGCATCGATCACTTCCGCCTTGAATAGTTCTGCGCGGGCCCAACACACTGCAATATGAAAATTACATTCTAACCTGAAAAAAAAGTGAAAAAAAAAAAAACAACTCCTGAACGCTTACAAAGGCTATCACGAATCTAAAAATGCCTCAGGGTTGCGAACAGGGGGCACCTAGCTCAGTCGCTGGTCAGCGCCCCTGGTGGACAAAAATAGCAGCATTGGGAAGGCCATGGTACTATGGCACGAGCGTTGTGTCACTGTTTGGCAGAGTATTGAGATGTTCATGCACGTGATCGGGTCCAATGGTTGCGGTCGTCGGCTGCCTCAAGAGTAGCGAAACCTTTACGTAAGTTTACATGTCGAACCACACATCACTGCCCGGCCGGTTGAACCACCATCTTAGTAATTCGGGATGATGATGTCAGCGCTTCCTGCTAACTCAAACGGCGCTGCCATGTGATCGAGATTTGGGTCGCTGACGTTACCTCCTTCTTCGGTGAGGCCCAAAGGGGCAGATGTCTCCATCCGTGGAATAATAAAGCCGTCGCCAGTTCTCTTCATCCGGAGCCGACGACGCGCGTGAAAAACCTCTGGCCGCCTCGACTTGGACTAAAGCGAAGCATAGGGCATGCTGGAAGGTGGGCCGATGTCAAGAAGTCAGTGAAGACGTCGCACGCCATCGAGGATTTTGACCGGTTTGGCCGGGAGCCGTAGCCTCGACTCTGGTCCAGGTTTGGTTGAGAGTCAATAGTAAAGGAGCGCGAGCGTACGTCAGGGAGCTTGATTTTTCTTTCCCACGACCGACACAAACCTGCGTGGTATCGGACGGACCTCGGCGTCGGTTGTCTGATGGATCACCCAGGGCGCCTCAAAAGCGTCTGCCGTGACGGATCCTCCGAGACCCGGGAAGCCATCTCAGAATTCCCAGACTCCGTTAAGAAAAAAAAAAAAAAAACCAATAAAGGTTAGAGAAACTAGTGCGAGATATTGTGCGCAATAACACATGTAAAAACGCGAAAAAAAATTTTTTTTTCGGAACGGTCGGGTTTTTGAAAACAATGTACGAGAGTTGTGACTTGAGTTACCAGACGACATGGTGCACAGTTTCGGTTTCTATCTCGCTGCGCCGTCTGCTCGGATGAATCTGGATAACGGAGGAGCTATAAGTGTAGCATTAGTATACAAGTGAACCTCTATGCCGTCTCGTATGCAATATAGTTCGACAAGCTTCACCTCTGAACTGGTACCACTGTTGCACGTGTAGTTCCCCAAAAATCTCGGGTAGGTTGCCAATGAGCTCGAGCATTCTGCAATCTCAGTGGCTGTGAAGCGATAATGAGATGTTCGGGACTCGCCAAGCCCCGCCTTTCTTAAGAAGCCGTGGTCCAAGATCTCCCATACACAAGGCACGGTGTTCGGTGCAGGCGTGATGACAGAATTGTTTCTGACACACGTCAAGCACTTGTTGTTCAAAACATGACTATTCCACATATATGCGTGCTTCGAACATGTCTGCAGACAGTTTTTGGATGACCGATGTGACAGGAGCGCCATACAAGGAATGATAGATGTATGTTAATGGCTATGCCCTTTGTACCGGGCGGTAACTTGCGCCACCTAGCCTAAGAAAACAAACATTTGATTCCTCCCGCCCTTCTAAGATGCACGCCTCAAACAGAGTTTGCAAACTGTCTTTTTAGTGCTATGTGTTGGCAGTGTGACCGTAGCTTTAAGCTATCGCTAACAAAATTGTGAATAACTAACCTGGATAGGAAAAAAAGAAGCATTTGCGAGTAATATAAGATAAAAACTATATTGGCTTTTGATGGCCATAGAAGATACTAACCATCTAAGGACAGTGTTGTCATAAGTTTTGGGTTTGTCGACGCGAACGAGCTCTAAGCAAAGGGAGCACCTTGCATGTCCCGTTTGAGCTTACAAGTCAGAACGCCAACACTTGAAAACTCGTCCATTGTGGCCTTATTTACAATGGGTTTACTCGGCACGATGCGAGACCTATCGCGCCACAGGCTGTAAAAGAGCAAGGACGAGGAAGCCATGGACAGGGTAGAGGGGCTTAACGTTAGAGACCTCCCACTCGTGTGGCGAACCCCCCCTTCCCCGCTGTAAATGTAAGCACACAGCAGATGCGGGGTCAGCGTCAATGCCGGCGGCTGGAGCACTACAGGTTCGAAGGCAGCTGGCGGTCCGTCAGCGATGGATTTATACCCGGTCAGCAGGTGTGTGCGTGGAGAGCGTGCACAAACGGGACACTTGTCCTTTCCGTTCGGAGTCCGAATCCGGAAGTTGGCGGAAAAACGATGATAAGATGATCGAAATAGACCCTTTTCAAATGTTCATCAGGCAACACTGGTGGTTGCCGTCACCGTCTAGGCTAGATGGCGCAAGCTATTACCCTTCATTAAGGCAACAGCCTTTAGCATCCATTCAGTCATCGTGATCGCCATTGCTCGAAGACGAGACGCGTGATTGGATCCGAGTCCTCACCGAGCGCTGACGTCAGACTCGTTCTTGGATGAGAGGTGAGACCGAGTTCACGCCGAACGCTGACGCAGGCTCTCCTCTCCAATATACGTGCTTGGAGTGCGTGATCGAGCAATGGCGGACAGGCGTTAGGCGCGGACGTTTGTAAAGGGTCTGTTCACCATGGTAGGCAGGGCTGTGAACGAAGCTCCCAGAGTTTGTCTATACGACGAAGGCCCGGGAAAGTCATACGTCGCCGCAGACAGGGACGCTCTGACCACGACAAACCCATAGCGCCGTGACGGCAACAAGTAGCGCAACTTTACACCCGTGCCGATGCAGAGTGCAAAGCCGCTGACATACTGCTCGTACGTCATACAAAAATGCACGGTGTCCCTGCAGACATTTGGACAGTCTTATTTGCCGACACGCCTAAACCATGTTCGTAGCACGTTTGCATCATTTATATGCATGCCTCGAACATCCCTGCAGGCGCTTTTTGTATGACCAATATGACCGTCGTACAAGAGAGAACACACTTAAAGGGGCCATGAAACGAATTTTGGGTTGGGATGAATGATTTTAAATTGGGACTTTACTAATCGCATATCGTTTAGTTGGCCAAAAGAAAGAGGCTAGAAAGTCAAAAGCCAGCTTTTTGGTACGAACATTTGAAAATATAGCGAACTATTTTGTACCTTCTTGCCTTCGAAAGCTCTCCGCCTTTTTACTACGATACATCCGCGGTTCCAAAAGCGCGTCACCGGCGCCAAACTGACGTCAGCAGAGCCCAGCTCACGCTTTGGACACGAGAACTGCGTCACCCCGACGTATGCGCTCGTCAACAATCAATCCGTCGACGAATATTCGGATTCGCGTTCGTGGCCAATGAGTGCCCTGACGGAACTTATTGTAACTGGGGAATGACAAGTTCTGTGGTGTGCATAAAAAGCACGGTGGAACCTAGAAGTCATCGCGCCGGTGCCGAAGGAATGTCACGACCACGTGATTTCACAATTCGCATTTGAGTTGAGGATTAAAGTTAAGGGGGAAGAAGTAGGAAAATCGTTTCATGACCCCTTTAAGACGGTGTTTGCAGGCTGTCTTTTCTATGTTGTAATAGCAATTGTGACCGCCGCGTTAGGCATAAAAAAGATGTTGGACGCAAAGAACTCTGCCAAACACTTTCGGTTCAATACCATTGGTCGGGTGTCGTCTCAAACCGTGAAATAATCTTTTTTTTTTCTTTTTCTGATGCAGTTATTTTAAGCATTATTTATCCCCCATTAAAAAAAACAACAAAGCTATACTGATTTATACGGTAACCGGACAAAAGCTCACCGGACAAAAGCTCACCGGACAGAAGCTCACCGGACAAAAGCTCACCGGACAAAAGCTCACCCGTTTTTTGACAGACCCGGACAAAAGCTCACCCGTTTTTTGACAGACACGGACAAAAGCTCACCTCGATTTCTCTTTTTTTACTATCCGGGCGAAACACGGGCTGAAATAAAGTGCGGACGCAATGGGCATTGGACCATTTTTAGGAGAACTTGTACCTCATCCACCATTGAGTTGAGTATTTTTTTTTTAATATTTTGAAAGAACGGGAGTTCGGCCTTTTGGAAAAGTACAAGACAGATGACCAATTTAAAAAATTGTGCGGTATTTTAGATAGGCTCGGGTTCCTTCCACCACAGCTTGTTCCTCAAGAACTGACCACCAGGGAAAAGTCTACCGGTGACATCGCTACCTACTGGACTATTTTGATTGCACGTATTTCAACGGCCGCTTCCGTTATGCTTCTGTTCCATCTGCGGCGGCACCCAGAGCGAATTCTTCCCTTCGCCTGCCTCTGCGCCGACGGCGACCGGAGTTTCCCCCGGTACGGAGGAATATGTACGACACCACTCTTCAAGATAAAGACTGGATGAGCAACACCTGCGAAAGATAGAGTACCGGGTTCCAGAAGCCCGTCGGCCACGCCCATCCAAGCGTCTTGAGGCTGATTGAATGCCTACAGCAAAATGAGGCGCTCGTTGCCACGGCATTGACAAAAGCCCGGAGAGGTGAGCCCACCGTAAAGCGGGTGCGAAAAATTACTCTGCACCTGCAGAACCGTCTTAGAAATATTTGCGAGGGCTTGATGTATACATCGAGATCTACCAAGACTGCTGGAGCTAGTGGGGCACTGCATTCGCTTCTAACCAATCGATAAATAAACTTGTTTCTATTAAAATCAACAAACCATGCGCCTGTCAGATTTAATTTATCGTTGCCTTTTTGTGTCGCACGCATGCACCTAAGTTGTCCGCACTCGTGTTAAGACCAACATGAAATTTTCTCGTGGTGAGCTTTTGTCCGGGTCTGTGAAAATATGGGTGAGCTTTTGTCCGGGTCTGTGAAAAAATGGGTGAGCTTTTGTCCGGTGAGCTTTTGTCCGGTGAGCTTCTGCCCGGTGAGCTTTTGTCCGGTGAGCTTTTGTCCGGGATTCGATTTATACACCCAGTGATCAAATTCATCGAGAACGAACACTGCACATGCTATGTACAGTGAGCATGCCTGAACGAATCAAACGTTTCTCACCTGGTTGGACGCTGGATGAAACTCTATTTAGAGCGCACATCATGATCACGCTTGTAATTGAATAGGGGTTGCCCCGTTAAGCTGGGACACTTGAACGACACAAAAAAAAAAAAAAAACCCTACTCCCCGACTGGTCATTTTTTTGCGGCTCGATGTTCGAATGTATCGGAAAGGTATAAGGCGCAAGACGTAAGCACGGCAAAATGTCTAACGCGACGTACGATACTAACCACAGGGCGTTTTATCGTGCTTGTAGATCGGGCTTTAGCGCACTTTTCCGGCTTTCATTAACGTCCAGGCTGCCTTCAGGGGTTCTTCGGTATCATGTGAGCCAGAATCACGAGCTCTCAAAACCGCAGCATCACAAAAGGCTAAAATCTCGCGCTTGTATTTAGAGCATTAAAAATAAAACAACCGTCACATTTACGCAGTCAAAACAAAAGAGAGTTCAACCATCCCGACGTGTTTTCCGATATATCATGCCTCGATGGCCTAAGCGACCACAAGCTTGTTCACCTTCATGCCATGTTCCCAGTGTGTACTAATGTCATTTCGCGAAAAGTTGTCAGAAATTACGCAAAAGGTAACTATGATGCAATTAATGCTAATTTGACAATGTTCGCTCAAGATTTTCTTTTCGATTTTTCTTCTCGTACAGTGGAACACAACTGGCTACTGTTTAACAATACAATGCTCGACCTAGTTGAAAAATTTGTTCCCATCATCAGTATAAAAACAAATCATCCTGCGCCCTGGTTTAACCGGGATCTGATGCTAATACTAAATTTAAAAAAAAAAAAAGAGTCGCTTCAGGAAAGCCAAGCGAAGCCGCTCCAATTCTGACTGGGCGAGTTATAAGGAGTGCCATCGTTTGTACAAGGGGAAGAGGCGGGAAGCTCCTAGAAAATATTTTACTCAAGGAAATTCGGAAAGGCGGTTAATCCAAAAGCCAATGCCGCACTTCACTTAACTGATATTGGGAACATTGTGTCTGAGGAAGGGTGTGCTTCGCTGTTGAATACGACTTTTGGTGCCGTGTTTCCTCAGGAACCACTGGGGGCAATCCCTCCGTTTCCTTCGTATTTTAAGCAATAGCATGCCTAACTTAAACATTACACTGTACGGCGTTCTTAACCTTATTAACAGCACTAAACTTTCTACATCCGCTGGTGAAGACGGCATTAGCTCGAAATTATTGATGTGTAGTAAGGATATTAGCTGTGTCAAACTATCCGAAATATTTTCCCAGTCATTACTAGAAGGTTGGCTGCCTAATGATTGGAAAATCGGGCGGGTCGTTCCTGTCTTCAAGGGTGGTGATAAATCATCTGCTAATGACTACAAGCCAATATCTATAAGCAGTGTGTCATGTAAATTACGTGAACACATAATCTATACTAACCTTGTTACTTTTCTTGAGAACAATCATTTCTTTTCTCCTCATCAACATGATTTTAAAAAAGTACTGTCTTGTGAGATACAGCTAGCTGGTTTTCAACACCATATTGACACTGATTTGGACAGCAATGTGGTTACTGATGCTATTTTTCTCGACGTTTTTAAGGCATTTGATCACGTTCCTCATCAGCGTTTGCTCTCGAAATTATCTGAACTGAATATTGACCAGCATGCATTAAAATGGATTAAAGACTTTTTACATAACAGGACCCAGTACACTATCGCTAACAACCATCGTTCAAATCCTGTTCCCGTGATCTCCGGTATTCCTCAGGGTAGTGTACTGGGCCCGCTTCTTTTTTCTATCTACATTAACGATTTACCTAACTCCTTGACCTCAAAAATTCGTCTTTTCGCCAATGACTAACTTATTTATCGTCGTATCAGTAACCCATCAGTTTCTACTGCCCTTCAAGACGACTTACGGAATATCAGCTCATGCTGTACTAAAAACTGGCTCATGATTTTAAACTCTTCTAAATGCAAGCACGTTCGTTTCATTCGTCCTAATAATTCTTGTTTGTACCCCAGTCAATATCACATTAAAAATACCCCGTTGGAATTAGTCCAATCTTACAAATACCTAGGAGTTCACCTAGCCTCCAATCTATCAAGGAACACGCATATTGTTTACATTCTTTCAAGAGCTAACCGTAGTCTCGGTTATTTAAAAGGTACCCTTAATTCTGCCCCATCATCTCTTAAACGATTAACATATATCACGCCTGTTCGACCTATCTTGGAATACGCTTGGAGCATTTAGAACCCTCACTATTATTACTTATCTGCCTCACAGGAACCACTCTAAAACAAAGCAGTTCGTTTCATTTTTTTCTGATTACTCACGTCATACTAGCGTAACTAACCTTAAAACTCGTGCTGACCTTCATTCACTTGAGGCACGCCGCACGGTATCAAAGCTATGTCTTCTGCATGAAATTTACTACTCGCCATCGCTTCACTCATCGATTCTCTCTCAACCCTTTTATGTTTCAGCCCGCGTTGATAACTTGTGTAAGATTAAACTTATTTCTAGTAAGTCATCCTTGTTTTTCTGCTCGTTTTTGCCGTCCGCCTATGCTGACTGGAACGACTTGCCCTATAACATTGTTTGTCAACGTAATCAAGATCTTTTTCGCTAAGATATAACTACGTTTTGGAGCCCTTGATGCATGTCTACTTAAGTGTGGTTGATTTCGTTGTTTTTGTGCTCTGTACTTTCGATTTATTCTGCTTTGTAACCCCCCCCCCCCCCCCCCCCCCCCCAATTTACATAATGCCCCTTGAGGGTGTGTAAGGTATTTAAATAAATAAATAAATACATATAAAACGAGAGTGTGGCCGGTGCCATATTGGGTGTTCGTGGTATGGCGCGTGCTTTTTTCGCATTCCAAAGTGACGAACACGCACGTGCTGGGCTGGGAAGGTCACACGCTAAACTGTGATTTTGTAAACATTGGAAAAGTCTATACCATTTCCCAAATTCAATATTCTAACTGAAGTCGTTAGGTTCTTGAAAGACAGCAGAATAAAAAATGGCGGCACTGCCAGGGGCGACAGCACCCTGGCACAAAGACGTCAACATATTTTTTCTTCGTGGTAGCAAACATCACAGGCGCAGGATGTCTCGGTATACCTTTGGTTCCCGCAAAGAGAACAGGATAAAAAATGGCGGTACTGTCCAGGTTGGCAGGACACTGACACAAATTAGTCAACATCGCTGTTTCTGCGTATAACACCACGCGCCCACGACGTCTCTGTGCCTTTTTTTTTTTTAAGTTAACAGCTTAACAGAGGTCGTGAATTTTCCCAAAAATAGCGGCTTTGTCAGGGTTAATAGCACTTTAACACAAGGACGTTAACGTCCTTGTTTTCGGGTGTAACACCACGCGTGCAGGACGTCTCTGTACCGTTTTCTAAAGTCAACAGCCTAACGGAAGTCGTTAAGTTCCCCAAAGAGGGTAGGATCAAAAAATGGCGGTACTGTCAAGGTTGACAGCACTCTAACACAAAGACGTCAACATCAGTGTTTCCGCGCGTGACGCGCGCGCGGGACGTCTCTATGGACGATGAAAAAAACAACTAAAACCCGAGGAGTGGGGAACGAAGCGGATGGAGGGGAAGAAAGGGAGAGGATGCAAAACTGCCACGTGACGGGAGTATAGTAAAAATCGGGAGGTGGGATGGGGAGTGGATTCGTACGCCAGCGCGGAGGCATTAATCACGTCGCCGCGGACGGAATTAGCGCCTTTTTGTCGGGAGAAGAGAGAGCGCCGTCGTCGTTAGTGCCCGAGGCTCGATTAATTATGGCGCTAATGGAGGCACCGCGCGTGACGCAACCTTAGATGCCGCCGTCTTGGACGCTCGCGCGCGCCCTCTACCGCTCGGGGCGCAAACTCCGAGGAAAAGGAAATAGCGTCGCGGTGTTTCTGTGAAGGCGGCGATTGAGGCTTGGATGCCGCGGTGTGCGAGTATTGTCGTGAGAAAAGGGTTGAAAGGCATGGTCATCGGTGAAAAAGAGCTGCGTATGAAAAGCGATCGGCTCGATGGATATCGTTCTATCGGGCGGGCCTGCAGGACCGCCACCGTGGTGTATATACGTAATACATATCGAAAACCCAATTTCTGTGACGTTTTTTGTTTTTTTTTTTGTTGTTTTTTAATGCACGTGTTTTTTTGTTTTAGAGAGGGAAAGCGCGTGATGGTAGAGTTACGCTCGCTTGATTCGATTTTTAGCGGTCCCCAATGAAACAGGGGATACGGACGACCTTTCTGAATCGGGTGGTGTGGAGCACCAAGTATAGCTAGCGACAGACCGCTTCAGAAATGCGGGACATTGTGTTAATTATGTTAACGCACTTCGTGATTTGTGTTTTAGGCGTTCTTATCTGCCAACCCCCCCAATCTCACTGTAGCTGCGTGCGGTGCGATGTAATAAAGTGCTCGGGAGTCACCACGTTACACTGCCCAAACATCGTCCAAAAGACACACTCCACCCTTCCCCATCACGCGCGCGATAATCGCGTTTGTCACCTTTAACGCTAGTGGATGTATACAGGTTGACGAGAGTATAACAGAGACATGGAAATCAAAAACGGCTGCAGGAAGCTTTTTTGTTTCTGTGTGAAATGGTATGCGTGCTTGTGTGCTTGCGGGTATATGTTGTCTGAGTAAGTACGTGTGCTTGTGTCCGTATCAATATGTTTGTGCGTGCGTGTGGCGCTGTGCAACTCAGTTTGCCTCAGTACTTTCAAGCGCCGATACAAGAAAAAAATAAAATAGATATGTATACAGGGTTCGTAGTCGGAGGAAGCGCCACCTTAACGCGGCCGAGCGAACAGGTCTGACAGCTGCGTGTCTGGCGCAAAGAGCCCCCTGCGGCGACAGGCGCATGCAGATGAGAGGCCATTCGGTGATGGAGACGACCGCGCTCGCTGCCGCCCAGACAGCGACGACGCGAGCGAGACGTCGGGAGCGCGCTTGAGAGCTCCGGGGCCCCCCGTCACCGCTGCCTCCGGCGCGCCTCGTCGCTGACAGGGCCAGAACCCCCACCCCCCTACGGCCGCGGTGTCAGGACCCCGAGGTTCGGTGAGGGTCGGGACACGGGTGTGCCGACATGCCGACGATGCATAAGAACAGCTCCTTGCGGAATAGGTTTTGTATCTCTTGTTTCTAACTGATTTTGAGAGGATTCGTACAAGTTTGCTTTTTCCTCGGCTGCTTACTACGGGTTTGGGGAGTTTGGATTCTGTTTTGATTTTATTCATTTATTTATTTTGATCGGGGTTTGTGTTTTACGATGAAAGAACGGATGTACGGGCTGCCACTGCATTTATCTCTCGGGCTTCGTATTCTGTGTTATCGTTAAAATAAAAGTTTAAAAAAAAGTTTTGGGATCGGCAAGTAATAAAGGCCAGATTTTACTCACTTTGAGACTTTCGTATACATACCGGGGAATCTCGTCTTTGCGTGCCAGAAAAAAAGGCGCACAAAGATGAGGCAGTAAAAAGCGTCAGGGAGGTCAAATTGGTCGTTTTAGTTGCCTTTGAAGAACTGAGGTGCTAACATGCAATCATAGTATATGAATACCTGCGGCTCTATGCAGGGATTGATAGACCTAAATCTTCAGATTCAACTGATAAACTCCTCGTATTCGCATAATTCAATCTTTATTTTCGTGCTTCAATCTTGTTACTATGTGTACTTAGCTTCCTTTCGCCTGCGCGTTCTTCATATCATCTTTCTATCCATAGTAAACCCGAGACGTAGGAATAATAAAATAGCGGACACAACAACGAAATCTCTATAGAGACTTTGTTATTCTATCCGTTTTTTTTTTTTTAATATTGTTCCTACGTCTTAAGGTTTCTATGGATGTCATTCATCAGCTCGCCTGCATATTCTACCTTTCATCATATTTGTACCTTCTCTAAGCACTAAAACAGCCACTACAAGATTGCTTGCTAGTAGCATGTGCACGATTCGTTGAAGATTATATACATATAGTAGAACGGGTGATATAAATTTGGTAAAAAAAAATAATAATCTATTGAATTCGAGGCGAGTATGCAGGGGCCGAGCTGGCTAAGAAAAACGGACATTGTGACTCTGGAACTGGGCGAAGGGCCAAAGAAAATATAAACACGATGCTCCAACCCGCTTGTGTTTTTTTTTTTGGCCCGAGCTCCCCACACTCCAAGGTTAGAACTTGGTCTACTATTTTACACATTCAAAAGGTAATCCGGGTTCAAGGTCGACGACCAGACTCGAGATTCTGCAAGGCAGAAAATCCTCCTCACTATGAGGGAGGAGGAAACAGGAAACGATGGACCGGGTAGAAGGGGGGAGAAGAGGAAGCGAAGGAAAGCTGGAAAGCGCGAACTGGTCGTCGGTACTAAACCAGTGTATACTAGCTTCCCGATATTTTACGGCGAAATTCGTTCTTGGCGAGATTGTAGGGTCATGACGTCATATGACGTCAAGTCACGTTACGCCACTTTCGACGCCGTGACGTCAGGAGAAACGCTTCCCGCCGGGAAAGTTATGCGAGGTGACACAACATGAAATTCCCGCTAACTTTAGTGGAGAAACGTATCCGATAAAGTGAGTGGAAATTTAGTCTGACGTGACGCCATAATGTCAGGTGACGTCTTGGCGTCGCGTGACGTCACATTGTCAAACGAACACAGTACGCTACCTTTGGCGGGAAGTATAGACCCGCCAAATTTAAACACGGAAGAGTATACCTGTGCGCGGCAAAATGTGCAACGCCGGCTTTCGTCGCAGTTCAACGGACCCTTTTTCAAAAATGCGCGCCGTCTAGTGGCCGCTGAGCCGACTATCCGGGTCCGCCGTTGTTCGGGCAGACGTACTCACGTATTGGACACGAGTGTGACGTCAGCGTTCGGCTAGGGCTCGGATCCAATCGCACCCTTCGTTCCCACGCAATGGTGACAGCCAATGTTGCTTGATCAGGTTTTGAGACGTGTGTAATGATCTAATCAAGGAGCCGTTACTTTTTTTTTCTAGTTGCTTTTTGCACCTGAATCTGTTTTTGCATACTGACAGCACCGTCTGCAATATAGTTTCCAACTTCTTTCTTTTTTTTTTTGCTACGTTTTTGTTGTTTGCTTTCTCGGAAACCGCAATATTAAAGGGACTCTTTAGGCTGAAGTGGGGGTGGTTAGTGTAATATAAAAACGTCGTAGCAGGTACCAGGGCCTCCTCGCGGAAGTGTCCACAAAATTTCTGCTCGCCATTCGAAGGTATAAAACGGCTCTGTAAATTTCCGTATTGCAACTCACTCGAGGAATGAGCCGTGCCCGTAACAGGGTCAGGATGCCGTATCCTTACGGCGCTCCATCCTCCGTCCTCCTCGCCATCTATAGACCGTCTTATCGAGGGTAGCGCCATTTTGATTACTGTATAGCGCCATCAAGTGAGCGTTAGGTTTTCGCGGCCACGTTGAGTGGTTAGAAACGTTGGCGAAAGATGCTCTTCGGGGCGCCGCTCTCATGTTGGAGATGTTGGTTGGGTGCTCCAAGGTGCTAAGTATCCGACTTAGGGTGCGTCTTGTGTTCTTGTGTGTCGTGGATGGCGTTTTTCCGCTCATCAGGAACGTTTCTTTCCCCGCATTATGACATCCGTCATTGCGGCGATGGAAAGAGCGACCGCGCCACCGAAAGAGATCGGAGGTGACTGCTCAAAACACTGTCTCAGCTTACGGCGATTGTTCTTTTTTTTTTTTTTAGATGCAGTATATCGGGAATTTGTTTGGCGTTTAGTGTCGTCCACAACAATAAAATGTAATGTTAACAAGGACGCGCTAAATAGGAGCATTGCAAAGAACGATCGAACGCAGCTCCCTCCGGCTTGCAGATGTTTATTAAAGTTTTAATTACGGATCCCGTGTCGAGGGGTGTGTCCTTTGTCTATAACTGAAAACCGCAAAGTCGAGATGGGCCCATTGTTGTAGCGAGTCTATCGGGTCGATCAATGATTCAACGATTCGAAGTCGATGCGCGAGCATGTTTCAGCAATAGAAATTGAAGTTTTCTTTCCAGCTACGTTATGTACTAATTTGCAAGATAAGAAGAACGCAGTCGTCTTGTGACGGTCAGCGTAAGTTCACTGCTCTCTGCTATCGATTCAAGCAAATTGATAGGTCTGAATTTTCGACAATTTCAAGCCACACCCGGCGGCGGAAATGAGCCTTCAACTAGGTGTTGTGGATGATAAAATAATGTAAATGTAATCGCTGTAAGATATCAGCATTAAGATAACTAAAGTTACGAAACGTTACAAGCTGAAACAGCGATCCTCACGAGAAAACTTTACCCACCTAGCGAGCGTAGGTCATGTTCATCGACGGTACCGCGAAAAGTTCGGAGCGCCCTCTATTCACGAAATGTTTCGGCCACCCTTGAGAGGATGGCGTCGGGGAAAAGTATTTAGTGTTTACGAACGCAACCAACTGCCGACGGACGTTCTGGTCATTCGGAAAGCGATGGAGTTTGAAGACATCGCAGCAGCAGTTGCCTCATCGGATCCCGTGCTCGATACAGATGTTATTCAATAATATTCTGCGCTTTTGGTTGTTATTCTTGCAGCCTATTACCGAATGGTGTCTGAATGACCAGGAGATTGTCGCCCACGAGTGCTCTAGCTCTAATTACATCTGGAAGTAAAAAAATCGAGGAAACCACGAAGAAAACAAGCGAACTCGGACCAACACTCGCACCCAAGGCGTTCAACCGGGTCAAGTCTGCTCGTTCCTAACACACCAGCAAGGAGGAAAGCGCTGGTAACCCTTTCCCCTTTTCTCTCTTGCATTTTTTTCTGTTACGGCCTCTGGGCGCCGCCATCTTGCTGCTGGTGTGGATAGACCGTCTGATAGTCTAGCATTGCTGAAGCCGTGGGTACGCCTCAGCAATGCTTAACTATCAGACGATCTATCTATCCACATACCACAAGCGAGCTGGCGGTGCTTAGTGGCCGTGCTCACAAACGTCTATACACGTTTGCAAGAAAGGCTCCTGTGCGCTGCCATATTTTGAGTGATGCTGGCGTTGCGTAACGTTTCCGCCATGTTGGGGTGCGCTAGGGGCACGTCATTGGGTTGCGTGATGGCAAGATGGCGACGTCTCCTGCATTGCCGACGACGAGCGTTAGCGACGCATTTACTGTTTCGGAACGCAGGAGGAGGTATCCACGCAGAATCGTAGCATCAAATATTGTAAGGGGTTGGAACTGATTTTATGACGATCGCAGTGTCTGTTTCGGCACGTCATGGTAGCCAAAGCTGCCGCGAGCGCAGCCATCGTTGATGCAATGACCATGCGGCTTCTGACGCATTGTGATTAGCGCTTTGAGATTACATGCTTTCCTGATTTTTCGATTTGTTGCCGGTTACCTGTTACGCCACGGGTTTCGTCGAATGACGAAACGAAATCGTGTGTGTCAAAATCTGAGCTTTTGGAAATAATTTCCTGATTAAATCTTAGCGATTTTGGTTCGGTAATTTTGCAGCGTATTTGGGGGTATACGTAAAACTGCACGAGATATGAAGGCCTACGATCGCTATTTTTCCTGCCAATACGCGCAAGCCATGTATCGCGTTTCCGAGCACGGGCCACATTTCTCCTCGCATACGCTTATCTGGCCGACATCGTCTTCAACACATTCACCGTTTGTATAGATGTCAACTCGCGGGTCACATAGAATGCCATCAATCCTTCGCGCGCATATTGAGCCCTTCGCCATCAACAAACAAACACCGTCCGAACCTCCGAGGCCGTTGAGCATATGCGAGCCACCAGCCGCAGACGATATTCGCAACACCAGTGGAGGCAGCGCGCCACCCAGCGGAAAAGACGCAAAGGAAAGAAACAGGGGGCTCCGCCTGGCGATAGAAACGTGAAACTGCGGAAAGGGGATTATAAAGGCGCGACAACACAAGAGCGTTCTTTTTTTTTTTTGCGTGTATGTGTAAAGTTAGCGCGTGCGTGAATGCATAAGTTTGAAAGTAAAGAGTGGAGACGCTTTAGCACACACGTAAAAACAGAGTGGCTTTTTTCTTGTGTGTGTTTCTGTGTGTGTGTAGGCCCGACTGTTACGGCGTTTGAGTCCTTCCCCGTCAGGAGCGGTTCGAAAGCTCGAGCCGTGCGGTGCCGAAGAGCAGAAGTGCGTGATCCGAGTGTACGAACGCGGGGCTTGAGGGCCGTTTCGTGCATATTGCTTCGTCGGCGACGTGTGAAGTGTGCCGTCGCGCTGGGAAGCGGCTGTTATGGCGAGGACGGGTGTACGTGTCATCATGGCATCCCAAGTACTATCGGCGCTCTTGACGTCGACGTTTGCCTTCTTTGGCTACGACGGTTATTTGAATAGCGCGGTGCGATCCCGTTCTTCTTGTTTTGGTGTCAGCTCGAAAACTATTCAGTGGGTGTACGCTGTTCTTGTGTTTGCGTGTTTGTGTCTTGTGTTTGTGTGTTCGCGCGTGTGTGAGAGAGAGAGGGAGAACGAGAGAGACAGTGAAGGGGGGGGGGGGGGGGGGGAAGGGGGGGAGAAGTGTAGGTGTTATTGGTCCCAAGATCGGATGATACGATTTTGGAGCGTTGCGGTGAAAAAGTGAGCTACACTCCGTGTAATCCTACAGCTGACAGCACAACGCAAGGCATAACTTCACGACGACAAGCCGAGAAAAATGATGTACCGTTTGAGGTACAAAAGAATTATCTAGTGTACTGTGTTTCGTATGTGAGGTGTGCAATACTGTTAAAGCTGTACATGAAAAAATATCTGCGTACGGGGTTGTTAGTTAGCCTCTCATTTGCACAAGAGCGCGATAAGTCTGATAAGTTGATAACCACATTTTCCTCTTTTTGCTATTGGTTGCTTACATTGAAATGTTACAAGCATCATGGAAAAAGCAACAAGGCAGACAAACTCGCTGAGTAAGATGATTACACTCTAAAAAAAAGGGGGTGTAGACGTTACAGCCCTTGTCACATATACGACACCCCAAAACTTCAGCCGTATGTACAGCACACTGACGTTGTACCGACGCTACCAAATTTCACGAGCGGCTTGATAGCCGAGTTGTACAACTCATTAAAATAGTTAATGTAAGTGAGACTGACTGCAAAAAAAGTTATCGGGGTTTTCTAGGCTCAACTGCAAAACCTGTGTGTTTTCTTCTAGTAGACTTTGGTACGTACTTTAGCTGCTTAATATGTTATATCTCACCGTTCTCAAGCACCTCGCAAAAGTTGGGGCAGTCAGTACGACGTCAGCGCGCTGTACGTCGAACTGAAGTTTTGGGGTGTCGTATATGTGACAAGGGGTGTAACGTCTACACCCCCTTTTTTTTAGAGTGTATATATGTCTAATCATTTCACCCAGCGAGTTTGTCTGCCTTGTTGCTTTTTCCTCGATACTTGTTACTATATATATATTGTCACGGGTGGTGACCAAAAAAAACAGGAAATAAAAAGGAAGAAATAAACGTTTAATGTGGCGAACTTGTGCCAAAAATAAAAGGGTACAAAAGATAATAACAGAGCGTCGCGGGAGTCGAAGTCGGCGAGACAGCAGAGTCGAGCACTTGGGGCGAAACTGACTCGACAAGGTCGCGAGCGGCGTCTTATCTAGAGTGAGTCACTATCTCGAAGAATCGGCGGAGAAGGTTCGAGCGCAGCGCGCTCGGGGCGAGAATGAACACGCACTTTCTAGAACAACATAAGCAGGGATAAACGACAGAAGTTATGTCCGGAGCAAGAATAAACGAGAAAGTTCTAGAAGTCCGTGACCCTGCGCGCGGCAATATATATATATATATATATATATATATATATATATATATATAGATGCAAGGTGACGGTAGAAAACAAACCAGGAGGATGGAGTCGTCGGCTCTAATTCACGGAATAGAATTGGATATATATATATATATATATATATATATATATATATATATGTATATCCAATTCTATTCCGTGAATTAGAGCCGACGACTCCATTCTTTTCAACTCTTAGGGATGGAGACACTGGACCAATTCCCACTCCTGGAATGGCTCAACTCAGCCATTCTATTCCTCTAATTATTATAAGTTAAAGAAATGGCCAGTGACAGCAACATTATCTAATTGAGGAGAAAAAAAAAAAAAGCAGCGTAAAGCTTCTGACGTATTCAAGCACGGAGGCTGCTGCAAAAGTATGCAAAATCTTCCTCATAGAAAGGCTCTCATTCTGCTAAGCCCAAGGGTGGTCACAAAAAGCGCTCCGTAGCACTTGGTGTCATTGCATATATCGATCGCGCGATCAAGCATATGTGGACAAAATAACACTAAAACGAGGGGGCAAAAAAAAAAAACAAAAAAAAAAACAGACAGACACGAACTTTTTTTTTTGTCCCCTCGCTTAAAGATTATTATGTCTATCCTTAATCAGCTCGCCTGCCCACTTCCTTTAATGTTAAGCATATATTACTTGCAAGCCGCAACAGACGCCAAATATTAAAACTACCCATTTTCTTCTCAAACGTCTGCACCATGGTATGGAATTCGCATTGAAACGCAAACGTTGGCGTTTGCTGCACGGTTCTTGCGATTTCTAAACACATTTAATCAAATTATTTAGTTGCGTTTCACGCAAAGGCTTCAAGGTCGGCTGGGTTCAGAGCAGGGAGTCGAACCGGTGATTAGTCCGGTTTGGTTCGGGTTCAGTAGCTTTGCGTTTAGTTCCAGTTGGGTTCTGATTCAGTGATGTTTTTGAAATAAAAGTTCGGTTACCGGTTATACGTACCAAGCGCAAACCAGTACAAACCGGTTCTTTAAGAAAAGGTCACAGCTCGTAGTCGTTAAGAAGAAAAGATGAGTTCAACACGGCGTCATCTGCATAAAAAAAAAGAAAAATTAGGTCATCAGATGCCGTGCTGCAGCAGCGAGGACAGGAAAAGAAATATATGCTTAATTTTGTCTTGTACTTGCACTTTTTCATGGATTTTTACTACAAACACTTTTATGAAAAGTACGTAGTTATACAGGTGCCTAGAAACAGTACATAAAGTGGAGCAAAATGAGACAAAATCTTTTATTTCAATAGTAATTTTTATTTTTGCTTCAATATTTAATAAAAACACAACATGGAGATATCCTTCGATGTCTTGGCTCTATGTTCAGTAATTATTACTTAGCCGGAGCAAGCGATACATTAAACAAAACTATAATAGCAGAAAGTCACAAAATGTCTAAATTTGCCCCGCCCTGTGGGGCAAAATGAGACAACGTAGTGGAGTATAACAAGACACACTTCAAAAACTTGATATGCATTCAGTTTCTGCAATAAAAGCAATTGAAATACACTGTCTGAGCTCCAACGCACTCTTGATGAGCGCACATCTTGCATTCTATGCACTCGATTTATACTGAAGTCTAGGCTCCAAAGTTTTTTGCATGCCACACACTGCCATTCTCTTGCGGTGTGACCCGCAGGGTCTGCAGAACACTCGGACTCTGCACGGCGACGGTGATAACTCTCCTCAGGTCGATGAATCTTTATGTGCCTCTATTTTTAACGAAGTTTTCACTAAATCTTTTCCTGACCCTATCAGCAACACTAATTCGTCTTATTGTGCAAGCAGTTTTCATTAATGGATCATGTCATCATTAATCCCGATGGTGTTTCAAAAATTATAAATGGCCTTAAGTTGTCTTCAGCTACTGGCACAGACGATATCAACTCCAAATTTCTCAAAGCAACTAATCAGTACTGTTCCCTCATACTCACGAGAATATTTCAACAGTCACTTGATATTGGGGTTTTACCAAATGACTGGAAAATTGGGAAAGTAATTCCTCTCCACAAGGCTGGTGACAAGCACTCCCCATACAACTACAGGCCTATCTCACTAACCAGCATTCATTGTAAAGTCTTCGAGCACATCATATACACGCAACTTGTTAACTTCCTTGAATCTATAACTCCTTCTTCACCTCAGCTCAACATGGGTTTAGGAGAATGTTTTCATGTGAAACACAGCTACTTTCCATTACTAATGATTTTCATGTTGCTTTTGATCAGGGATCTCAGGTGGACTGCATATTTCTTGATTTTTCAAAAGCTTTCGATAAGGTATTCCATAGACTTCTACTCCATAAATTAAGCAAACTTAACATCGACCCTAACGTGTTTAATTGGCTGATAGGATTCTTAACGAATCGTTCACAATTTGTAACCTGTAACGGTGTTAACTCTACCCTCACATCTGTTTCTTCTGGAGTACCTCAAGGGTCTGTTTTAGGTCCATTACTTTTCCTGATTTGCATTAACGAACTGCCCAATGTTGTACCCTCCTCTGTAAGACTATTTGCTGACGATTGTGCCATCTATCGTATAATATCTAATGACTCGGATTCCCGACATTTACAGCATGATTTGGATTCTATTTTGAAATGGTGCGAGCTTTGGTCAATGGAACTTAACATTAAAAAATGTAAATTCATGCGCGTAACCCGTAAAGTTTCTTTTCCTACTACTTACAAACTGAATAACACACCATTAGAACCTGTTGACTCTTAGAAGTATCTGGGTGTAATCCTTATCTCTGATCTTTCCTGGAATCTGCATGCTACTTACGTGACTAATAACGCTAACCGCATGCTTGGTTATCTCAAACGGAACTTTTTTCTGGCCCCTTCATCCTTCCAAGCTTTTTCTTTATAAAACTCTAGTACGCTCTAAACTTGAATATGTAGCTTACATCGGGGATCCCGATACGACCTACCTTAGTGACCTAATCGAATCCATTCAGAGTAAATCCGCACGTTTTATACTAACTAATTATAACCGTACCGCAAGTGTCACATCAATGAAGAACATTTTACTTTGACCCAGCCTCGTACATCGCCGTAAAATTTCTAGCATTTGTCTTTTTCACAAAGTATTCCACCACAACCCGGTACTCAGAAATCAGCTATTACCCCCACCATCCTAGATCATCAGCACAAGGTAGGAGTTTCATCTTGCCGTTATAACAAATATTTTAACTCATTTATCCTGAGAGTCACAAAAGAATGGAACCAGTTGCCTCCATCCCTAGCATCTATTGTTGATTGTGACCTTTTTCGCACAAGTGTTAGTAACAATGTTTTTCCTATTACTTAACTGATGTTTCACTGTTGTTTCATGATGTTTTTGTTTTGTTTGTTTTTCCCACTCCCCTTTGTAATGCCTCTGGCCCTGAGGGTAAAATAAATAAATAAATAAATAAATAAAATCTTTGTATTCTGTTTCACGATTTCTTTTTTTATTTTCTTTGGTGGAAAGGGGGGGGGGGGGGGGGGTTGGGAAGCGTAGAACACCGGTTCTTGGTTGCTTTCGCAAACATCAGCTTTGCTGTGTGGGGAGATGATGTTAGAACTGTGCCGCTCTCCGACCTGCTCGTTCTCGTTTTCGATCCTACTTTAGGTACAGAAGAAATGTTCTTGAAACTTGAAACGCCAGAAAGAAGGTTCCTTTTGTAACCCAACCGTTTTTTCTTTTCTTTTTTTTACATTCCTCAGTCGTCAGCTCGCCTTTGAAGCGCATCCTTTGTTACGCCAAAAAATGTGGCAGCAGTGCGAAGGAAGTGACGCTCTTACTTGACACTTTCAAGAGGTTTCTTCATGTCACTTTCGCGCTATGAAGTCCCCGTTTTTCTTTAACACGTTCGGACCACCCTATAGACACTGGGAAAAAAGAAATATGGCACAGGAGGAACCAGGATGCTCGAGCGTTGTGTACATGCGCGTCATGGAATGCCAGATTATATTTGGTTCGCATGGAGCTAATAAAGCATACCAATAAAATTAAAGCTTACAGTGGCAGAATAGTCGATGTCAACCGAGGTGCACGTCTCAAAGCGAAACCTCGCGCTGTATTTTGCGCCTTTCTGGCCGGGAGGGAGGGGGGGGGGGGGGGGAAGGGGAAGGGCAAACACGTCAACCTCAACTTTGTATTTATGTTTTCCAGAGCACCTTTGGGCCGACAGCTCTCATTTATTACACACGCGAAGTGTACAGGTCACGGCACCTCTCGGTGAAGTTTGAACGTACTCCGATTGCTTGTCTAGGATATGGATGGCACTGAGCACAAATTGACTCATTTTGCCCCGCGTCTAATTTTAAACTTCCTTACCTTACCAAATTAGAGCACTAACATGTAAAGTCAATCAACCAGCCCGCACAGTGACACTGTAACGGTAGGAAGCACCATACTTGCAAACAACCCACAAAAACAAATTGTTACTCACTGTAGATGAGAAGTTTAGCCACTGCTGCGCGACTGCTAGCCCGGGACCTTTAACGGGCGTCACGCAGCTGATAGTTATACATGACCACACGCCGGTACGATGCTCATACAGATCAAAATGGCAAACTACCCGCACGCGCGGACGACTTGCTCGAACGACTGTGCTGAAAAAGAGAAAGACAGCGAAGGTCGACCGAAAGACGATTAAGACAAAAGAAGGACATAGAAAGAAAACTGGCGACTTGCAGTTTCTAGGAAACGCAGACAAACGAATTTTCTGCAAGCAGCGTCCAGGCTCTGGGTGACTGGCTTCCCGGCGACCGGCGCCGCAGTGTCGAGCTCGTCGCGGCTTCACCTCTTGGCGCCTCCAGATTTCGCAACCGCTGAACAAACCCGCCGACAGCCGTCAACGTTTTGTTTTTATTTTGATGTTTATGTTCGTTCTGCTTTCTTGATGAATATCGCCTAGCAGCAAGAACCGAAAATACACGTACACACAAACAAAGAATAGCTCTTTAGCATCTCGGCATAGTCACATATGCCAATCTGTAGTTCTTAGCTTGTCGCGTGACTTCGCGTTCCCTGCGTTGCTCCGCCCTACTGGAAGGGCACGTGACACCCTCCGATGTATGAACTGGCTCTGGTGGCTCGTAGGGTCTTTTTCGGTCCACCGTAAGTTGAAACGAAGTATAGAAGTGCCTCCAAACCGACTCGACGGCGCCAATTCGTGCTCAACATACACGTAAAGTATACTTTTTTTTAATTATTTTTGAGCCGTCTCTTGTCGTCGCTGCCGTTTGTTTAGTCAGAACTGAGCCGCAAATGCCACCGTCGCGAAAATGTAAACAATTTCGCACCGCAACCTGCAAGAAGGCTCGGCTCACATTTTCCGTTTCTATAGAACCGGTAACCGCCACATGAGGTTACGGTGCCGTTCCAGTTTGGGTTCAATATCAAATATTTGATGTCGGTTACAGTTTCGCACCGGTTTATTAAAAAAATAACGGTTCTGGTCCGGTTTTCGGTTCGGGCTTGGTTCGATCATTATGGTTAAAAGCTGCCGGCTAATTTCGTTGAATATCCGCTTTGTCGCGTCTCGCGGCACCAGGAGCGACACGTTGTACGTTTGGTTGCTTTACTGAGGGCATGCCATTTTCATTCTCGAAGGAGCCTGAGCCATTGGGACAATCAAGCCGTCAGTCACCTCCAGGGCAAGGATACTGTTTCAAGAGCCACTTACTATGCACCAGCGCATGGCGCATCAGCCCGTAGTCCCTAGATAAAAATCGACACAGCTCGCATAAAAACTGAGCCCATTCCATTCCCACTTTATTCCGGGCGAAAGGCATCTAATTCCAGTCCCATTCCATTCCCCCAGGAATGGGAATGGAATGGCCCCATTCCATTTGTGTGTATGTGTGTGTGCGCGCGTGTGTGTGTGCGTGTGTGTGTGTGTATGTGTGAGCGTGTGTGCGTGGGTGCGTACGTGTGTATGTGTGTGTGTTTGTCAAACGGGCATCATATCTTTTAGTTACGCTTAATTAAGAGTGGTTAGCAATTACTGGAATATGGCTGAATTCACCCTTACGTCGTATATCGAACGTCCTGTATGAAAGAAACAAAAAAAAAAAGTAGGCGTGTTTTTTTCATCACCAAAAAAAAAAAAAAAAAAAAAAAACACTACGCATCGTTATAAGCTTAGTTTGTGCTCAAATGTAAAGCTGTAACGCCATGTTGGAACTATAGATGCCAATGTTTCAGAACTTAATGTTATCTGGTTTGAGTGTTATAAGATACTTACGGAAA
The DNA here is from genome assembly GCF_016920785.2 of Ixodes scapularis. Classification (NCBI taxonomy): domain Eukaryota; kingdom Metazoa; phylum Arthropoda; class Arachnida; order Ixodida; family Ixodidae; genus Ixodes; species Ixodes scapularis. The sequence goes on along the minus strand of NW_024609838.1, from coordinate 2,856,617 downwards.
TTGTTTTAACGAGAAAGTAAAGTCTGTTAGGGTAACAGCAGACGCCTTCGTTGACCCGCATATTTGTCCCTAAAAATCAGTCGGTAATGGCCTCGTAACTTTAAAATTATACTTCATTTCAGCTTAAGTCAAGACGCAGTCGACGCTGCGACGTAGGTAGCAGCGTGAAAAGCGCAAGTCAGTCGGTCTTTACTGCTTATGGTTGGCTCAGCGACGATAGAACACGTACGGAAGCATCACTAACAGAATCGATGGTGCGCTTTTGATGCTGTCTGATTGATCCCATCTGTTCGTAGCGTCGGCTGCGTTTGGATTTAAGCTGAGATGAAGTACACACACGAGCAACTTCTGGAACTTTGGCATCTTGACCGAACCACTAGCTGGCCCGTAGCTCTCAAGTTTTGAGCAGAACTCGAGCAAAGAACTCGCGAGCAAAATCAAATATTTTCAGGTCGTGTTCCGATCACGCTCCCTCGCGTTGCTGAAAGGCGCTATGAAAGAAAACGTGAACGTAACCGCCGAAAGGAATGCATCCGTTAGCGTTTCGACACCGCGAAGCCAACATTACAAGGTCGCGTCTTGTGGACGCACTCGGGCACCCTAGGACGCACTCGCGCATCCCTGTCCGCAACAGTGCAAGAGGCTGAACTTTCGGATATTCGCAGCGAGAAAAACAAGGTTCTCATTGGCCCCAAACGACCGATATAATACATTCTTGCAGGGGATCTGCAGGTGCCAAATATGGCGGCACGCGACGCCAATCACAGCCTCCTGTTTCCAGCAACCTGCCCCCAATACGCCCCCGGAACACGCACCATACTCTGCCGTATACTCGGTGACTCTTATTTCCGCACCCTCAGTAACTCGCGTCATTTGCGCCCCCTGTATATGATGACACTCGCAGCGAGTTTAGATGCATTATACCACAACGGGGCTCCCCTCACCGGGTCCACGGAGCTGGGGAGAACTGATTTATGCAATCTTTAATATTATTTTTTGTTTTTGTTTGCTTGGCTTTACAAGGGTTCGAGGGTGACAGATGGATTGATCCATCACCGTCGACAGCTCACCGGGTTGGCTGAGGGAACTGAGCGAGCCGGGGCCATTTGTATCGACGAAAAACGTCTGCACCGTGAAGGCGCCCTTCTGCGATGACGCCGCAGAATTGGGGAACGCATGCATATACCTATAGACTACGTGAAAAAGTTTCTCATGAATGCTATAGCTAAAAAATTGGCTTTCGGTGCAACTTTTGTTTCTCTCTTTCGTTTTCAAATAAAAGATGTGTTTAAAGAATATGCATGCCTAAGCCTCCCAAATGGTATCGTTGCAGCAGGGGTGAATACCGTCAGAAGACTCAGGTGCGGCGCTGTTGGTGGTGACCCACTAGACCTGTTCCATATACCCGAACTGGCTAAACTAGTTCAGCAGTGCAGGAACAGTCGCATTCCGCGGGTTCAACCGGAAGTTGTATACGGGGGCTGTACCAGTGCGTTCGATTCATCCCAGTTCTGAACGGGTTTAAGACCCAGTTCCTCAAAACCGTGCACCGGTTCCGAAGTAAGTTCAGCATCCGCGGAGAAGCACGGCGACGAAAGCAGCTAAAGTTGAAGCTTGCGCGAGTTGGTATATACGACATACTTTAGATGATGAAAACAGCGCAAAAAACGACGGACCGGATGAAGGAAGACACGGACAGAGCGCTGACTTGCAACTAAATTTTATTGAACACAACGGTGCAATATGAACAAGCAGCCGAGAACAAAAAGCGAGAGGATCCGCCTAAAAACACGGAACAAAATGCACAAAAAGCCGCAGACAACGAGAGCAGACGACACTCTGCTCGCGGTACCATTTCTTGGGGCTCTTGCTAAAATGTCTGCGATGTTTGGTGCCGAGACGGAGATTACATTTCCTCTCATCGATGAAAATACTGTACTCGTGTTGGACACAGAAGCGCGAGGCTTTGACGAAAGCTATAGGATCGAGCTCGAACGTAATACCTTGAAAGCGTCTCACTCACCTGCTCGTGTTTTCTGTACTCTCTGTGGTAAGCGCCGAAAGATTAGTGCACGTCAATTGTTTCTTTTTTATACTACGTTAACATTTATTATATTTATATTATATTTAAAAAAATATATGAAAAAGAAATACACTCGTAATAGTCCTGCTTGGCAGTTCCACGTGCATCTTTCTGGAGAGTCAAAATAAACGCTTCAACTTAACGTCAAAGCGTCCGTCGATTACATGTTAGGTCAAGGCGATGCTCTCATTCAACCTTTGTCTTCGAAGACTGTTACTTCCGACACAAAATCATCATACTACCGCGAACCTAACATCAGAATGCGAAAGTCGAAACGCTTGGAACTCCATCTACTATTTCCGAATGCATGTAAATGCTATCGTGGCGTAAGTGCGGTCGAAGGACACAAATGCTCATGTAAAGAATAGGAACCGGAAGGTAACTGTCAAACATGCAGAGAGGATCGCATTTTGTGCTGAAAACGTTTTTATGAGGAAAACGGTGTGCGAACGATCCTATCGTACCACGAAGAATATAGAGGGTAGCATCGTGGCTCGGAGAAACAAAAGCTAACAGATGCAGACGACACCCATGGGTTCCGCTCGGGAATTCGATCACAGCGCCAGTCCGCGGTGGTTGTCCTGGCTCTACGCCGTCGCTGCGCGACCCCTGCATGCACACCTCTGGACTCGGACTGAACTATTTTAGAACTTTACTGACGAATCGAACATACACAATGGACGATTGCAAACAGGGCACCTGGCCCCCCGCCAGGTTCCTGCCTGCCAAAAACCATGGAGGAGGAGGAAAAACTTTATTTGACCTTCACGCGCGCGCGTGCTGCGTGTGCTTTCACGCATGGGACACCGGTCGAGACGCCATGATTGCAAACGTGCTGACCAGCGTTTGTCTTTGAAGGGGATTTTTGAAATCGATAAAAAGTATTGGCTTGGCAAGAAGGCGTTATCAGTAAATTCAATACAACGTATCCGTTTTTTTTAACACCTTCTTTTATTTAGAGTGGTCATTTTCTGACGGTGTGTTGACTGTATTTTCAACTGTGGCTGCACTGAAGGAGGTCTCCCTTGGCTATTAGCCCCGTGCGCGACCGAAAGCGTCGCTGTGGTCGGCCTTCCGCGATTGGCCCAAAAGCTGACTATGACGTCGGAAAGGGTATACCATCGACGGAAATAAGAGGAATGAAAGAACTTTCATTTCGACGGTGTTGGCTATGTTGCTTTGAGAGCGCAATGATTTCAGGCTTCCACCATGCTATTTACAAACACCATCGAACTTGCTGTTCGCAAGGTAATGACGTCACAAGGGGGAACCATAGGAGGGCGCCACCAAAACATCTCGCCGCTAATAGCGCTCTCGTCCGCAAGCCATATAGTCTCGTGGCTAATTCAACCCCTCGTCGGAGCAACGCCACAGGTTCCTTTCGGTGGTCACTCGGCCGTTTCGGCCTTTCTTGAAAACGACTGTATACAGAAATCGAGTCTGTATACATGGCTTGCCCGTGACGTGATCGCATCCTGCTGGTGGCCATTTTTTTTTTCTCGTGGCTGGTTTAGACATTTGCGACTGCCTGCGACCCGAGGGGCTAAAGGCCCGTTCACCCATTCTGCGTTTGACTAGGACCGACTTCGACAAGACCGGCTTTTGAGTCTGTTACGACTGGCTGACGGCCGACTGCACTGATTTGGAGCCGGTTGCAAAGGTCGGTTCACACACAATTGCGTCGAGTCCGACCGCGACTACGAAGGTTGCTATGGCAACAGCTGCGTCGGCTCCGACAAAACGGGGTTAAAACCGGATTTGTTGGACCCGACGCTGCTGTTGCCATGGCAACCTTCGCAGTCGGTCGGACTCGACGGAAGTGTGTGAGTCACACCTCAAGTCGTCACAAAAGGCTTAAAACCGGTTTCTAGCGCCTCCTGCCGTTAGCAGTCGCGAGCGCTTCATTCTTGCCCAGGAAAAACAAATTCTGTGGTGCGTAATGTGCGTTGCAGAAGCTATATAGATGCTTTACAGCAGCTGTGCATGGGCGCCGCCATAACCGACCTTCAGTTTTTGTTTCCCCTTATTTTTATCACTTGCCTTCATCATTACTACAGCAGGGCAGGCTATAGCCAATTCAGATTTGACGGTGTCCTTCTCCCCAGCGTTTGCCTTTGTGGAGGCTCGCCAAAGCCCTCTTCAGTGGTTTGGTATCTCGGTAAGACAGAAGAAGGTCGGCAATGGCGGCTGTAATTCGGCGCGTGTGTAAAGCGTCTATACGCGCTCAGCGGCAAGACCACCACAATGGCTGCTTGTGTAACGTCAGTCCGACCCGTTATTCGGCCATTTCTTCCCACCATAGCAAAAGGTACTTATCTGCAGGAGTGACCTCTCTCGGGCGTCGGCGGCCCCCATCACGGTTGTCAACTTAATATTTTTCGGAATGATTACGATGGGTTAGGCATAAAACCGCGGTCAGACTGCCCGTTATACGTCATGCAAAAGACGCGGCGGTCGCCTCAGGCACGATGAGAAAGTTATATCCTGACACGCCTAGCATTTTCAAAGCATGTTCGCTTCAAACACGTGTATGTTTCACACAGTTTTTGCAGGGCCGATCTTACCGGACCGTTACACGGAAAAAGCACGCCGCACACACTGTCTGAAACCTGTTTTTTTTTGTTGTTGTACGAGGTATTAGCAGTTTAGTTACGCGACTTAAAGTCCCTGGATACATCACTCTTCAAGCAACGACGACGAACATAAAAATGACGTAATATATTCCTCCGTTAAAAAAAAAAAAAAAAGTATTATTTAGTTGAGTGGAATACGTTACGCTGCCACTGTTTTCCGAAAACCCGCACAGCCACGCAGTCGACGCTTTAAAAGAACGTCGGTACTGTGGTTACTGAAAGCTTAAAGTGCTCGGGGTTGGTCAAGTCCCGCGTCTTATTATCGCGCAGCAGCCAATGGCGTCGTGGCCTTAACAGATAAGACAGCCAAACAACGAATCAAAAATCAAGAACCGTGAACATGCATAATCCACTTCCTGCGTGACATAAGATTTCAAAACTAGACATAAAATTTCCAATGAAACAAATGGGACTTATTCCAGCTAGAGTGCCTTCATACACAGGCTCGCTTTTGCTGGAGTGGTGACATCTCAGCCATTGTTTCGCCCAATCGTTTTTTTTTATTCATTTTGAAGTGCGTGCAATCCGGTGTCACTCAGCTCGAGCGCGTAGCTTTGGCTGATGCATAGACACCATTTTCCCGCCCAAGTCACGCACCGAGTGCGCGACAGCGTCACGCGCTGGCACCTTCAGGGAAACAATGGATGTCTTCACCCTGAGACAGACAGACATTTAGGCACCCTAATTCCAGCCGACGGCATACGAACCTCTCGCTCCCTTTGAGGGCTTTGTCGGCCGTCATTTTTTGATTACAGATCTCTGATAATAGCTTATAAGATTTCAACGAACCAGATAACGGCAACATTGCATACTGTTTTCGCGGACACACGGTATTTTGTTTACGTTTCCGAGGAACCGTTACAAGTCGTCATCATCATTATCGTCATTTCTTTTCCTCGAAGGCCCCCCAAGGGGTATTACACAAAAGGGAGAGGAGATATACCTATACGTATACTACATAAACTCAAATTCGACAAGTCTCCCAAAGGAGACGTCTCAACTTCGCTATAATGATTTGATTTTGTTGCTTCTTGTTTTTACGTTCTACGTTTCTCGGTATTCTCAGACTGGAAGCGTTTCTCAAGCTGCGAGGGACTTAATATGCATTGTTACGATACCCCACTTCTCTCTGTAACGCGTTCGGGCCCTGAGAGGAAAATAAAAATAACTTAATCGATATTCTGTTTGTCTCGACGCGTTTCTTCCGTTTTTGTAACCTCTTAACAATGCACACGCAGGGAATAGATTTGAAGGTAGGAGACTACGACACTTGCGACATCGACCCCGGAGCACATCAGAGCGCTCCGGAGTGCCCCGGGTTGCACCGGACGCGTATTCGAAAAAGCTTGCGGAGCAATTCGGGTAGCAGTCCAATTTCGGCATTCTGTCTTGTCCGTTTTCATGAACATCAGATTGCAATTTTTACGGAGGGGACGAGATATAAGATGGCCTGGCTCGAGGCTTAGGCAAAGATGGATGGATGCTAATGCCCTTTGTAACGGGCGGCAGCTTGTGCCACCTAGCCTCAGTAATCCACACGCTAGCCTTTAGCCTGCTCATATTTTCTTAGGCTTGTCGAGCAAGCAAAATCTGAGAGCCGGCTGAAGAACAGAGCGGGAATCGCTAAAGTGTGTTTACCTAGGACCCTCCCCCCCCCCCCCCCCCCCCCCTTTTCTCTCGCTCGACCCCGTAAACCAGCTGATGTGGCGCTCAGGAAAGAGGGCCAATCAGGTTGACGAAATGGAACTGTTTTGACTTCTTCGCAAGCTTTTTCGAATGTGCGCCCCGGACCCGAACTCTGGGCTCAAATCCCTGAGCCCCGCTGAATGCTTCCCTAAACAATAACATCGACATCATTTCAGTCAGCATGAGAGGTTTGCGTAAAAAGCTAACTAAAATACGATGAATGAATTAGCAAAAATAAGTTTATTTTGTATTACGTGCTTGTACAGGTTTATGTTGTATATGTTATATATATGAAACTACAAAGCAGCAAGGTGCTTCATCAAGCTGGTAAACCGCTTCTTTTCCCCCTTGCTTCCTCATTCATGTAGCGGAATGGAAAATAAAGTTGTTCAAACCACCCCCCCCCCTCTATTTTTTTTTTCTTCTGTCCTCTCTCTCTCTCTCTGCACAAACGAGGCGATGTGACGTCCATGAAAACGCACCAACCGTAGTGCCGAAATTGGTCGGTTGTCTTCCCCCACAAGCGTTTCCGAATCCGCGGCCCGGACCCGACCCCTGGACCCGAGCTCCGGAACCCCGCGCGACGGTCACGCAGCGGATCGAGACTCCGCTCCCGCCGCTGGCTCGTCCTCCCCGACCGCGGGCCCATCGTCCGGTGCGGAGAAGACCGCGGGTCGCCGCTAATTGTGGAGTTAATGGGGAGGCCGGCCGGGCCCCAAATCAATGGCTCCACTGCCCGGCCTCCGCCACCGCGAAACGAGCTGCTCTTCGGGTCATCTGGAGCGGAGGGATACACAAAACAAGAAAGAAAGAGTGCGCTACTAGGGTGCGCGTGCCACGGGGTGTGCCTGCGCGCGCGCGCGCGGAGGGAACCGACCAATCAGTGTGCAGGGTGGCACTTTGGGGCGGGACAAACCGGTTACGCTCCGCCCCTGCGTTTCGAACGCGGCCGCACTCTGCGCTGACGCGCGGGACGCCGAGGACAGCGCCGCATGGACACACCGTCGGGTTTAGTGGGCCCCATGGCACTCAAGTTCGCCCAGGTAAGTTCCGGACGGCCTTTTCTTTTGCCTTGCCGCTCACGGTGTAGTTGGAGCCGGTAGTCACCGGAGTTAGGCCCGAGTGCTGGTGTGGGTGGCCTGGTAGTGTCCGCGGGACACCGGAGGATTTTCTTTTTTTCGTTGGCTGCCATCGATCCGTCGTTGCCGGGCTTCGCGCCGGCCGTCCCGACTTGTCCCTGGCGGTTGTGGTCCCAGTTGAGGATCGGAGGAGCCATCACGGAGCTTTTTCTTGAGTTCTGGAATGCGTTGTGATCGGTTGCGGGCTTCGGTTGTGCGCGTCTGTTTCGTGCTCCGACTGGGTGCTGTGTCGTCCGGATCGTCTGCAAGACTCCGTGCGCCTCTGCTATGAGCTACAAGTTCACCTGTGGCAAGGTATTTGTAATTTTGTGACCTCTCAGTTCGTTCGAGATTGGCTGCAAGTTGGACTGCGTTCTTTATGCCTTGTTTGGGGGACCAACGCCTCGGTTGATATGTTATGAGTTGCGTTTGTCGTCTACAAAGTACGACACCAACCACGAGATCCTGTTCATCTGCTGTAAGATACAAGTTCTGCTGAACTAACGCATTGATCAATTGACGAACTCGGACTTCAACCGAGATTGTCGGCAAGTTTGTCTGCAATCCTTTTGACTTGTTTAGAGGACCAGTGTCCCAGCGTATCTCTTATAAGCTCCGTTTGTGGTCTGCAGACTTTGCATCATTTACGAGATTCGGTTCGTTTGCTAAGAGCTACAAGTTCTACTGTACTAACTTCTAATGTATTTATCACTCTACATACATCTGCGTTTTTTTTTTTTATTGAGTTGACGTATGTCCGAGTTTATCCAATATTAATTTCGCCCGTGGTCTACTGACGCCGACATCGCCTGCAAGACTTTGTTTATCTGCTTATGAGCTACAAGTTCGTCTGCGTTACGGCATTCATATCCTACCAACTTTCAGTTCGTCGCAGATTGGCTGAAGTCGATATGCATTCCGTCTGCCCTATAAACGCACGGATGTCCGAATCCCTCTGGAGTTACGTCTGCTGTCTACAAACGTCGACATCGTCTGCAAGTCTGTTCATCCTCTGTGAGCTGCAAGATTGGATATTTGTATTTTTATTTTATTATCACTGAATTTGTCCAAGATTGCCTGCAAGTTCGTCTGCACCCGGTATGTCTTAATTAGCGCCCAAGTGTCTGCGTCCTCCTGCTATGAGTTCCGTTTGTAGTCTATAGACTTGAACATCATCGGCAAGGCTCGCTGTTCATCTGCTCTGAGCTATAAGTGACAACTTATGTCAGGATATTACTCATTTTACGAACTCTAAACTGGTCTGTGATTGGTTGGACGTTTGCACTCTTCCAATGCCTGCTACTTGATTTGAGTTCCGTTTGTGGTCTATAGACCTGAACATAATCGACAAGGCTCGCTGCTCATCTGCTGAGCTATAAGTGACAACTTCTGTCAGAATATTATTCATTCTATGAACTCTGAACTGGTCCGGGATCGGCTGCAACTTCGTCTGTACTCTTCCAATGACTGCTATTTGATTTGGGCTCCGTTTGTGGTCTATAAACTTGAACATCATCCGCTATAACCTAGCTGTTGTTCCGCTTCGAGTTATATAAGTGACAACTTGTGTCAGGATATTACTCGTTGTACGAACTCTGGATGCGTCCGGAATCGGCTCCTCTACACACCCTTCCAGCGCCCGCGTCCTAATATTACGAGTTCCGTTTGTGGTCTATAAACTTGAACACAATCGCCGATGCTCGATGTCTATTCGGCACCGTCTGCTATATGCTCCTGCAAGATTTGCTCGTCTGTTATAGCCGCCTCGTTTATGGACTCTATACAAATTTGGGCATCGTCTGTTCTTGTCGTGAACACAGTCATCATCCGAGCGGTCAGGGATCACACAAGATCTTTCAGCTCTCTCTGTGCGACGATTATCCAGTGAGCTTTAACTGCGCCCGGCGTGAATTAGCAAAACCCATCCACTTCAGGCCGTGTTCACGAGTTGCGGGGGTTATTATTTCTCGCCCGATGCGAACTTCTCCCGTCCATACTTATCTTAATTCGTGTGCCATTAATGCTTTGAAAATAATTTGTCTTTTTCTCAGCGTCGTTGTCTGAAATGACGCTGAATGTAGACGTTTTACGTTGTTTACATTCGCTTACTACATATAATCCGCCATAGTTGCTCTGCAAGGATGCTCGGTTGGCCTTATATGTGTGTGCTCATTTCGTCTGCTCTGCTACAAACCTCAGTATATTTCCACCTTCTTCCCATGTTTCGTGAGTGCGACATTATATGTCTATATTACGAGTCCTGTACTTTTCGTTTCCGCCGTTTTAGTCTTTGTGATCATGAACTCTGATTTTGTCATCGTCAACCATCGCTTGACCGCGTTCGTAATTAGTTAATTTTTTTTTTGTGCCGAAGAGCAGCCAAGTTATAGTATTGGTCCCGATTTGTGTCATTATTCGATACTATATGCACAAAATAAAAACTGTATTAACAAAAAAACTGGAATGTGCAGAATTACTTCATCAGGTTCTGATGTAAACATCAGAACAAGATGAAGTAATTCTGCACATTCCAGACGATACACCGGGTTATAACTTGTAACTTCTCCACTCATTAACGTGGAAATTGTTGTTTCATCTTAACGCAATCAATCCGGAATCCAATAGATGGCCTCAGTATACTGCAGCAAAAAAAAGTATTGTAAACATTAAAGAAAGTATATGAACGAAGTGCACCTCAAATTTTTGTTTGGTTAGTTATTCCTAGGGAGTGCCAAGCGACAGAACAAAATTCAGCATTGGTATCAATTAAATTAGTTAGTGATATCATCAAAACACGGGTACCTTCAGAAGTTTCTCGTAATTTATGCTACGATCACAAGCACACGATATGAGACAATAACTACGTTCACCAACATGCCCGTTAAACGGTAGGTACGAAGCAACGTAAAACAATATGGGATCAAGTGTTGAACAGTGGGGAACTTCAGAGTCAGCGCAACACCTTGTAAAAGAACACCGCTTCACAACTTCGATTGGCTGGCATACAATGGCAGCAAACCGCAGTAGTATTTGTAGATTTAAGATCCTCAACCTTGCGCATCGTACTTACAATGGAAGGTTAGAAAGAAATGTGAGGAAACTACCAATATTCTAATTAATAACCACTACCGTAATATCATAAGCGAGCGCCCAATCAAAATATGGAGATAATCACATAAAACTGGGGGAGGGGCGCTTGTTAGGTCAACATTATGCAATGACGTGTCCTTTTGCGTAATTTCCGAACAGAAAATTGAGGGGTGGGCGAATGTTGTGGGGTGGGCGGAGGTTCGGTATCTCACGATGCGTGTCAGATAGAACGGATAAAAGTTGCAAAACTGGGTTTCTCCCAGGTGCACTTTTTTTCTTTGCAATAATTTTTTTTTAGACGTAGAGTGGTAATGTATGTTAAATCAATTTTCATATTGAAAAAAAAAAAACTGATATCGAAGTTGACGGCGGTGAGGAAATACATATTGCGCGAGAATGGCGTGCTTATAATCATATGACTGCCGTTGAAAACAAATTAAACATTGAAATAAAAGAGTATTGGTTCTATGCAGTTTGCGCAAAGAAAAAATAAATACTAGTTTTCACGTTTACCACACTAAAAAATTACACGCACTTCTTTGAGGTCTTGTGTCTACGCAGAAATCACAACACGAGGCAGTAAGAAACGAAATATCGTCAGCTCGCCCTTTAGGCTTAGCGCTTTCAACAGATGTAAAGAAAGGGTTTGATTTCGAGAACGCAACGCATGTCGGCCAAAGTCGTACATAAAACTAAAGACGTAAAAACAAGCTTCCATTCCCGGTGTGCGTTTGTCCCACAAAACGCGAAAGTCTACAGTCAGTGTATTTTGCTATTTATTTGATCTAACGGAAAACAGTGGGAAATTTTCGACCGGGGCAAACGCACGAAGACGTTTCAGCAAAAATACTTTTCACGTCGTTACTCTACGCAACAAGTGTCGAACTTTCCTTACGGAAAAAACCGTGTGTAGAGATTTTCGCGTGATTGTATGCGCACACTGTGTGTACTCAAATCGAACAAGGCTATTTTTGCGAACACCTTCGTGCAATGTGCGCGAGGTTCCTACAAACGTAACGTGAGCCGTATATTTTGGCCCTCTGTGTAATATTTTAGACTACTGTGCGATAAAAGATAGAAGAAGAAAAGACAACACGCAAAACACCAAAATCTTTTGAACTTCGTTTCGTGCCACGTACGTCCCATTCGCCAACAGCCCAGCCAAAGCTCAACGTGCGTGCTGGTCCAATCAACTGTCTCCTCTCACACCACGTGACTTCGCTATGTGCACGTTCACGTGATGCAAGAGTTCATTGGACGAGAGAGGGCACCTTCGCTTTCGAGTTCGCACTTCCTTCCGAGTAACGGCCAGCCAGACAAACTCAACGAAAGAGCAACGATCTCTCACCAAACCCCACAACAACAAAAGTGGAAAGGGTGACACGAGAAAGGGGAACTTTAGTACAGAAACGACTCGGCCTGTCTTCAAAGAGACAGGATCATCAGTAGCATGCAGCAGGGCAATGCGACGATCTTTCTCTTCACGAAGTCCACGGACGGCATACCGCCTTCTGCAGGGGAGAATGAGCTCTTGCAGTGGTGGAGGACACAGTCACCAGTTAGGCAGGGTAAGCGATGGAGGCATCAACGCCGCTAAAGTTACTTTAGCTACCGCCAGCCTTTTGGCCGATACGACGCGGCGAGAGGGGCGGTGGGTCGGTCGGCGCCCCCGGGGTGCTTTGGGGGTGTCCTTGCACGCACTAATTGGGCCCCGTGCTCGCAAAGGGTGCCGCTGATGAGGCACGTCGTTGTGGAGACACCCCGAGGACCTTTCTGCTCGTTGTCGTGAGCGAAGCGAGTTTTAGGGAGGGGGGGATTTGGAGATCGTTGCGGTTTTTGGGGAAGCCAGCCGTGGCGCCTTGAAAATCTTGGAGACGCGGGAACGAAGTAGTTTTTGTCGGTCGCTCGCATCTGGGCTTCTTGCTTATAGTGTACTTTTATATGGTTTCTGTTTGTTGTTGTTGGTTTTTTTTTTTTTTTTTTTTGGAAGGGGGGGGGGGTAGTTAGAAGTCGGAATTCTTCCCCATCTTTGTTCAGTTTGGGAAGTTGTCTAAGGGCTATCGCAGGCTTTCCGACGGGCAAGCTCTTGTGCACTCTGACCTGTCTTCGTCCTAATAACTTCTTGTATCGTTTTCTTTTTTTTTTTTCTTTTGCATGCAAGAGAACAAGAAGGGACAGTTTGGGAATTGGGGAAAACTGGTTTTAGTCGAAGTAGAAGGAGAAAGAAACGGTGGGCGGCATATTTGAGTCTTTTGTCGGTGGGTGTCTCTCTTTAGCCGCCAAAGATGCTTCTCGCTTTTGTTGGTGGCCGTGGCTATTCCCGTTTATGACCGACGTTTTTTTTGTATTTTGTTTCCCTTTCCGATTATCTGGAGGACTATTAAACGAAGCATCCCCCCGCCCCCCTTTTTCAGGGCGACGGGGACAGTGCAGGGGTGGGCTTCCTCCAAAGGGTGATTACGCGACAGACTTTTATGACCTTTGCGGGTTCAAGGGCGCGGCTCATTGGTTGTGAGACGGCCGAGAAGGAAAAACACTTCGATTTGGGCACGCGCTTGAACAACGTTGTTATTGTCCAGACCGGTTAGAACGAAGTCAACGGGAATCGGAAAACGGTTCGCCATATCCGCTATTTCGTTATAACCGACTTCGGTGATAACGAAGTGCGAAAGGGAATGAGAAATCGTGCTCGCTTTGCTGTAGCCGCTATTACGTTATAACCGACAAGTGTCGACGGCGGACTTTCGATAACTGCCGCGCTGTCATACATTGCTCGTACAAAGACGCGGTGGCAAAACTGTCTCCAGACACGACTCATCGAACGTCTTTGCTTCATACATTTATTCATGTTTTTTTTAAACGTGTCCGCAGCCAGTGCTTTTCTTTTTTTTGGTGCGTGAGCCCAATGCCAGGGTGACGTCCGTACGAGAAAGAAACGCGCCTCAGACAGTTTTAGGGAACCCGTTTTCTTACAGGTCCGATACGGTATATACGATACGCCCTCCGGTACGAAACTGCGCATGCGCTATACCGCAGAAGACTTGCACCTGCGCAGTACGTACCGGAGGGACCATCGTATACCGTGTTGGATGTACAAAAACGGTTACCTAAAACTCTCTACTGTCTGCAGACTGTTTTTTGTACGATGTGCATTAGCGATACCACCGCGGAAGATTGATCGCGTTGCTTGAATCTGATCATGGGGTGTTTTGGGAAAAGTCCCACTCGCGAATATCAACACCGGTTATTTTTATCTTTTTGTATTTTATCTACCGAAAAAACACACACACAGACTAGATGAGCGTTCTGGTTACCCGAACAGTCGCCGGCATTATATACCGCTTCTCTGTATATATACATGTGTTCCTCGGTGGTCGCTTCTTCGTAATCGAGGGTTTTCGTTGCATTAGTCAATTCGTTGTATAGCGCATGCGCTGTACTCGCGTATACGTTGTATTTGCACATTCGTTGTATGCGCTCTAAGAAATCTAGAACGTCTGCGCTTTCGCAAAGCACGTGTTTAAACCTAAAAAGAAGAAAGAAAAAACATTATTCGCGTTGTGGCACTCAGCGTGTTGTTTGACAACGGCCAGAGTACCCAAAGAGCAAATTGTTCTTTTTTGGGTGTGGACATAGGATCTGCCCCTGTGTTTCGCCTCTTCCGCAAAACGCAGTGATTCTCTCTATCAAGTGCTTTGCGAAAAAGCAGACGCTAAGATTTTTTTAGTGTGCAGCCTATTCGTTGTATTCACTCGTTTACTGTAGCGTGTTCATTGCATTCGTGCATTAGTTGTAGCGTATATAGATTTTATTCGTCCATTAATTACGGTGTACCCGCTTTATTCGCGCATTATTTGTTGCGTATTCGTTCATGAATTGTAGTGTATTCGCTGTACTTGCACATTCGTTGTATAGCATATTCGTTCTATTCGTAGATTCGCTGTAGCGTGTTCGTCGTAGCCTATTTATTGATAGCGCAACAGCCCGATTGTTAAGGCACAGCGTATCCATGGCATTCATACGTTCGTCGAAGCCTTTGTATTCTTACATTCGTCGTATTCGAACCGTCTCCCAACCTTGTTGGTGGTCTAGTCGTTCCCGTGTGACAAGGCCCTAATCTCGGTGTTTTCTGTTGCTTTTGGTTTACGGTCTTTAGCCTAGTCGGAGACAAACAACCAACAAATCGCTTTGCTTATGGTTTTTTTTTTTTCTCTCTTTAACTTTACTTTTGCACATAAAACGAATCGACGTTGCTTGTTGGCGCTGCTTTCCAGCCGTATTCTTGGAGGCTGTGTTGAAGTGTTCGGCCGAGGTGCTCGACGCGGGAATGTGCGTGCGCTGTCGGCCCCTCAAGATGGATCAGATGGGCGAGCTAACACTGTGATCGAGAGGAAGAGGGTGTTTTTTTGTTTATTTCCTCCCCCACACTCGTATCGTATTGTCTCCCTAGGGTAATTGGCATTCCGAGGCAATGCTGTAGATACGGGAAAGCTGCGACCATAAAGCGTGAGACACTTTTCCCAAGGGCGCCGCCATCTTTAAAACTCGTCGCTTCCAGTAGATATATGGCCGAAAACATTGTTTTGCCACCGCCACGCCAATGTAAAAGTAACCGTCACCCGTTCTCGTTTCACTCCCCCCCCCCCCCCCTTCTATTTTTTTTCTTTTTTTGGTTACTATTTGGTTACTATTGCCAGGTTGAAACGTTTTATTATTTTTTTGTCGACCTTACCGGATATGTCTACATGGGTGGCAGGGACGAGAGCAAACGAAAATGGTCTATACTCTCGCAAACCACACGTCGCGCGATATTAGAGACTTTTCGCAGATCGCGTGAAAGAGTTTTTGCGTTTCCACAGGCGACGTGCGCGGCCAAAACAGTCGCTGTAATTACGGCCTTCCGCGATTGTTCAAACGATAATTATTCCGCCTCGATGGGTATACGATCCCTTCCACTTGAAATAATGGAAAATAAGAGCAATTTCAGACCCTCAACTTCGACGGTGCTGGGACGCGACGGCTCCAAGCTTCCACCGTGCTTTCACACAAACACACACACACACATGCGCGCGCGCACACAGATATCCTGCCAAAAGTAAATGGCAGGATGAGAACAGGAGGGCGTCTCTTTCGGAGGACCAGCCTTTACCGCGCGCTTGTTGCCTTCCGTCGTGCTTCGGCGGCGCGTGCACGCTCGAGGCTCACGAGACGCCGAAGCACCATCGAAGGAGGGAAGGTGTCGCTGGAGGAGGGGCAACGGAAAGACCTCCCTGCCGTTCTAGCCCTGTCGACTGTAGTTAGGGCTCACTTCGAGTATACGCACGGAGCGCGCTTGCCCGCAGGGTGCTCTCGATCTGCTGCGTATACCCCAGGCGGCACAGACACGTTGTAAAGACGTCGAAGGAAGGTCGATGACGTCAGGAATCACATGTCGAAAGAACGTCGAGAGTCTGAACGTCAGGTCCCTTCGACGTAATATGGAAAGGCTAATGTCTGGAAAAAGTCGTGGATTTTACGTCGGCATAACGTCCCACTTAACGAACTTAGAACGTCGAGTGCACTTCTGAATTGAACGGGAAGTCAAGTGATAACGTTATATCAACATTGACACAATGTCCCATTTAACGACCTTAAAACGTCGAGTATACGTCTAAACTGAACGGCATGTCAATTGAGAAGGTCATATTAACGATGTAATAACGTCCCATTTAACGACATAAAATGTCGAGCGCACGTCTGTGATAAAATTATGTCAACTTTGATATAACGTCCCATTTAACAATCATAAAACGTCGAGCATACGTCGAGACTGAACGATGTCAGTTGATAACGGCCTCGACCTGGGTGTAATTCGGAGTCACCTTAAACAACGTCCTCAAGTGCCCAAGGACTTTTCATATCACTTTTAAGATTTCTCGTTAATGACAGCGTTTTCGGTACTGTGCATGCTGTCCACCCTTCAACCTGGTTAAGCTGCAGAAATCTCTTACATTATTATCATTCTCTTACATTATTATTATTCTCTTACAGCTTCAAAGACGTTGATATTAAGTTAGAAACCCTAAAAATGCTATAAACAGCCCCGCTGATTGAACTAAATCCTGTTTTGTTGTGAATTTTCGGGTTTTTAAGCAATTCCTGTTGAAACAACAATCACGAGAATGATAATATTGTAAAAGATTTCTGCAGCTCAGGCCAGGTTGAAAGGTAGATTGCATACACAGATATCAGAAATGCTGACATTAACGAGAAATTTTAAAAGTAATATGACAGCACCTTGAAATCAATAAGCCGCTTGTTCAGGGTGATCAAGGTGTTCGCTCAGACATTGTTGGGACATTTCGCGCTCAACGTTTGAAGAACTTCCCGAAAAAACGTAGAACTGACGTTGAATAATGTGGATGAAGTCAAGGTGTTGCTCAGGACATAGTTGGGACGTCTCGTGCTCCACGTTCAAAGAACTTCCCGGAGAAAACGTAGAACTGGCGTCTAATATTGCCAATGACGTCAAGGTGTTGCTCAGACATTGTTGGGACGTTTCGCGCTCAACGTTCGATGAACCACTCGGAAAAACGTAGAGCTGACAGCGAATGATGTTGAAGACGTCAAGCTGTTGCTCAGGACATTGTTAGGATATCTCGTGCGCGACGTTCAAATAACTTCCTAGATAAAACGTAGAACTGACGTCGATTAATTTTGAAGACGTCAAGGTGTTGCTCAGGACATTGTTATGACGTCTCGTGCTCGTCGTTCAGAAATCTTCTTATACAAGACGTCAAACAGACGTCGATTACTGTTGAAGACGTTGAGGTGAGGCTTAGGACGTTTTCACTACGTCGCGTGTTTGACGCTATCGGAATCTCTCATATAGACGTATCAATGTCGTCAATAAAAAGTATATTAAGGACTTCGACGTCGCCCAACGTCTAGGACCTTATTTCGACGTCATCTCGGCGTCTTGTGCTTCCTGGGACGCGATCTAACAAACGTCCCGATTTAACGCACCAAACGTGAGAAACATATACGGACCGATATATGTTACTTGTGTAACCGGAAACACCTTAACGCGATTGCACGATGAATTTTGTATGACGGCTGTTCACAAATATTGTACGAAATGAGAACGCTGGGAAAGACTGAAGCCAAACAAACGGCTTCTATCATTTGAGTGGGACGCGAGCGCAACCGTATTATTTCGTCGAAATGACATCGCGCCCCGAGTGAGAACCGGTATAGGAGTTTGTGTGGCGAAGAGATATTTAAGTTGCACCGTTTTATGATTCTTACCCGTGACGTTACGAGCAGTTTTCGTCTCAATACAGCGCAGACAGACCTTTTTTTTTTTTTCCCCACCAAGTTTTTTTTTTATTATTATTATTAGTTTGCAGCGATTTCGTTTTTCGAATTTCAGTGCTCCAGTTTTTTTTGTTTTTTTTTCGAATGAAAGGTTTTCCACGATCCCCGGTGGACGTGAATCTTATGAATTCCAGTTTAAGCCGTCGCACAGCGCAATGCAAAAAGAAAAAAAAAATCTTTAGTTGTCAGCATGGACAACAACCTAGGCTGCACGAACATTACGAAAAAGCAAGTGCCAAGCAGCATGTTAACCCTGGCGCCCCACTATGTAGCTGATAATTGCATTTCAATTCAGTTTTAATAGCAATCACGGAGTCATTTTGACGAATAGGCGGGTTATGTATACGATCAACTATATTAGGTCCCACTGAAGCGATCTTAGTACATTCTTTTGGTTGAAATGTGAGCCTAGTTGCCTAGGTGTACTGCAGAATAAAAGCATTTTACCGAAAGTGAGATACCAAATGATTCCGCCGGCAGGACGGAGACGAACGCGAAAAAACTAGAGAGGCAGTCTCTATCGGAGATTCAGGCAGACTTGCTCTGCATCGAACTCGACTTCGAACCCTGAACTGGGAAGACATTGAGTAAATTATGGGCCAATAATATTTCGTGGCCGGACAACCTAAAAGAACAAAAAAAAAAATGTAGACATATTCCTGCAGCTGGCGACGTGGGCATCGTATACATTTTGGAGGCGCGAGAAATCGTAATGTCGTGACAGCTTCTAACTTTGCGTAAGGTGTCTTCCACTTCTTGATAGCAGGCAATTGCCCTCATTAATTGTATGCAGCAATCTGATTTTTTTTTTTTCGAAATCAGGTAATTGCGTAATGTTTTTATCCTTGTGTTTGCATCCTTCGGTGTGCTCGAGTGGCTTTTTTTTTTTTTTTTTTTTTTTGGCGAGAAGCAGGAATAGGCAGCGACCGGCGTGGATGCCTGAATATTATGGCTAATCGGTCACAACTGGACTCAGAAAACATCTGCTATCGAACCTTCTCATTCACTTGACTGCAACAATGCTGCTCCGTCCAGTGAAACACAAAGTCTGTCGCCCTCGATCCGCTGTTCTAGATCCATATGAGCAAACCACTTATCAGTTAGCAAGTAGTCATCCCTTTGAATGTGATTCGAAACAGACGAGAACTCAAAACCTCCACAATGTTGAATTAACCTGAGACTGGGGTAGAGAAGAAACTCAAAACGTAGAAGGGATAGAAAATAGAGACGTCTCTATTTTCTATTTTCTGACCCTTCTACTTTTTGAGTTTCTTCTCTACCCCAGTCTCAGGTTAATTCAACATGGTTAATATTCACCAGCTCGCCTGCACTCTTACGATTTTTTCTCAAAAAACCTTCTTTCGTGATTCCTCCCTTTCTCGAAAACATGCGTTGTGGAGTAAACGGGCTTTCAAACAGGTGATGGAAGAAAACAATCTACTCAGGCAAACTTCCACACTAATGAACACTCAGGCAAACTTAGAAATATTCGAACTTTTGTGAATTTCCATCGTTCGGCAGCGCGCCGACCACACGCGTGTTCGCAAAAGCCGCCAGAGATGCGGAGAGATGCAAAGCGACCTGCTCCAGCTGGTTCCCGATTTTCCCGCTAGGTGCCGTCCGTCTTGCTGGAGTCGCGAATAGTCCCCAGGAGAAAATTTCTGTTCAAAACAAATATTTTATTTAAAAAGTCCGTACCTGGTCATAGTCTGCGCGGAAATGATTATCATATAGAACACACCTGGACGTCATACAAAAGTTCACACTGTCTGCTGGTAATAATTCGAAGCACGTACTAATGCACGAAGCAGAACGATCTTGGAACATGCGTGAGACGTCTCCGCAGATACCTTCTGCCATCCTGTCTGCGGCGACCCCAGGTTGTCGTTGTTTTGTTTGGATAATGTACGAGCCGTGTGGGTGCGGCTTTAGGGTGACCTGCCACTCATTGTATATAGCACATGTGTGCCGTATCCGTTCCTATTCTATGTCCACGATTTCCTGAGCCATAGCCTCCTGTATACTAACGAAGCCTGACAGATCGCCAGGGGAAGCGGCCGCCGAAACAGAAAAGGTGGAGCGGCAGACAACGGATGAGAGGAGAGCCACGTGACTGGCGCCCCGCTGCGGCGAAACGCCGAAACACACTTCTCCCGAGCGAACAAGTGTGTTTTTCGGGTCCTCGCGGCTGCAAAAGCTGTGCGCTGACGTCCAGATTCCCCTAGAAATGGGTCTTTGATGCGCTGTGCGCGCGAGCAGATCCTGGCGCTCCGAATCTGCGACCGGGCACAATGGCTCCGTCGTCAAACTGCAAGGGTTTGTAAGTGTAGAGGAGGTTATGCTGAGCGTTATTTTCTTCTGTTTTTTTTTTTTTTTTTTTTTTTTTTTTGTCTGACGTCTATTAAGTCGCCCAACCAATATACTATACTACCTCACCCGCAAGAGGATGTGACGTCGCCACCTTTTTAAGACAGACGCGTATGCACGTTAAACGCACCATATAGGTGAGACTGCATAATAATAAAAAGGCGTTGAAAATGGAGGCGTCCTTTTCAAACGAGTCAGAGTCTCTTCACTTCGGTTGTTGGCAACTGCGCGCGCAGGAAGTAGATAGCTAGGTGGCGCAAGCTACCGCCTGTTACAAAGGGGGCCATTAACATCCATCCATCCAGATTCGTCCTACGTGATGCCGCCGCGCATGCGCAGTGTCAAAAGCTTAACCACCGCAATGGCGTGACGTCAGAAACGCGTTCTGTGACGATAAAGTCCAAGCTTTGCACGCACGCTCTCCACTGCCTTTTTTAGAATGCCACAGAAAGTTGAGTATAGAACGAATAGATCGATCTCACAGCCAGTGACATCACGCCACCGTTGCCGCTATGCATAATGGGATCTGTAGACTTTCTATACGCGCGACAACCCCGCAGGGAGCGGAACGATAATGACCCTTTTACCGAATTCCCCAAGCATCGAAACGAACGCTGGGAACGTAGGTACAAGCGCTGCGTGTGATGGCGTCTTCCGCTCTAACTGTTAGAACGCGAAAACCTAGAGAAAAAAATGGCGCTTCACACGAGGGTTGCACGGATATTTTATTTTGGTTATTTACTTTGAATCTTCTTCTTATAGGGAAGGCGGGCACGTGCAGCGCGTGCACCTACGTTCCCAACATTCTCTTGGATGCTTGGGTGATTTAGCAAAAGGTCTGTAAGACGTATTAACCCTCGCACGAGGATGAAAGTATACATACAATCACTTTCTGAAGCAGTCGTGTGAAATGAACTATATACAGGCTAGAAATAATTAGACGTATCTGGCACGTTTTAAATACAATAAAAATAGTTTTTGTAAATTTGGGCTAAATATTTCATAGATAATTAAGAAAATAACGGTGTTCCAGGTGGATTAAAACTAATAACAATAATGCTTTTTTTGCGTTAGTGCAAGATAAGACGCGTTGTTGCTGTTTCGTACTACAAACCCGCCTTAAAGAAAGATAAAAAAGAATAAAAGAAAAAAGGGGGAGGGGGTAGGAGAGGTCATTTGTGTCGCGTCATCTGGGAGAGGGAGCAATCACCCACCGCAGGAGGATATATAAACGATGACCATCACTGCGAGGGTCTCCCTGCTGCTTCTGACAGTGGCAAACGACCCTCCAAACGTTGCCCGCTCGTTGTTGTTTGTAAGACGAGCATACGAACTCTCTTGTCGTTTCTTTGTCCTTTATACATATATATGTCAATAACATGGACAATACACGATTTTTACGTTCGCGCGAATGTCAAAACTTCTTTAATCACGGGCCTCTATCAGACCGTTCGTACTGGCACACAAAAGACTCGGTGTTCGCTCCAGTCACGATGAAAAAGAATCATCCTATGACGTGCCACGAGCATAATTCGAAGCACGTCTGCTTTGTACATACTTGGAACATATATACTACGGACAGTGTTTGCATACCCAGTAGGACACGATGACATATGTCATCTTGTCATAGTATGACAAGTATGTCATCTGTCACAGTCGTATGTCGTAGCATGACGTACAAGGAAGAAACCCACCTCAGCCAGTGTTTGCGGACTGTCTTTCGTATGATGGTATTAACAGTCTGACAGCGACTTTAAGTTGTTTGCGCGCTAAAAATGCAAATCAGCAAAAGATATTACAAAAGAATAACGAGCGGCGATTTTTGATTTTTCAGGTACTATAATGCATCAGATGCATTATACAGGGAATCGGCGTATATTTTCCCACTACATTTAGCGGGGAAACTGAATGGTTGTGTAGACCAAGGGATGTAAATTTCCCTACCGCTAAACTTGGCGGGGAACCTGGACTGGTGTCTCGGTCACGGGACGCGGACTTTCCCGCTGAGAAAGAGAGAGAAAACAAATTATTGTGGTGGAGAGATTGACAGCCTTAGAAACGGCGCCGGCAGCACCACCTTTTCTGCTAGGTTTAGCGGGTAAACTGAGTTGGGGGGGGGACGAATATACATGTCGCGTCCGTCAATTTGTATGGGTTGCGCGACTTCAGGTGACGTCACGTGACGCCGCTTTCCCGCCAAATTTGGCGGGGAAACTGGATTGGTGTATAGGTCACGTTACGTCAAGTTTTCCGCTAAATCTAGCGGGGAAGCTCAGTTGGTCCGCACGTCTCGTGACGTCGGGTCACGTGACATCAATTTGCCCGCGAAATATAGTGCTGAGGAACCTAATTCGTGTAGAGGTCTCGTAATATCAATTTCCCCGCTAAATTTAGCGGGAAATAGAGGCACGGACGGAGAAACACAATTTTGGGATACGGGTTAGCGTTAAAAAGCATTTCATGCTTTACAAAAACCAATGATACACCTATTTCGACTTCAGATTTGTTGACACGTGCATCTAAACGCTGAGATATTGAAAAGTCGGCACAGCATCAGCGACACTCCAAGGGCTGACTCATCGCTCAATTAGAGCTGCGATGTACGCGCGAAAAGGCTTTGCAGATTTAGTTTATTAACCACACCGATAAACTTTATATATATTCATATAAAGTGTCTCGTCCGTGATTCACATCAGTCGCGGAGGAGGGGGGAGAGGGTAGCACAACTCCCCTCGGGATGCAGTTCGCGCTTTCGCCGCTGCGTAAAAAGGGCCCGGGCATGCGCGAAACTCTTTTTGAGAAACACTTAATTTCATTTTCGTAGGTCATGCCCTCGCGGCGAGTGATGCGCCAGCGCAGCCACAGGCTCGTGCATGCTCGTGAACAGATCTCGTCACCATTGCCTTTTATTTCTGAAATTCTAACGTTTAAAGCCTGGTTCACATGATGCAAAATTTCTTGCGATTTCGCGGCTGCGGCGTTCAACACCACAGCCTCCACCGCACTCTTATTTTGCCGCACGAGCGACGTCGCAACTGCGAAATTGTGGTTAAACTCACACCATGTGAATCGGGCATAACGAACAAGACGTTGGCAGCAAGAGGTTGTTCAACTGTTCGCGACAGCATGAATGGATGAGTGAATAGAGTTTAACACTCTTAATCGGGTGGCGACTCGCGCCACCTCCATAATCAACGCGTTTAACTTTAGCAGCTAACTCAGTGAGGGCTGATTAAGAAAGGCCATGCCACGCCAACCCCCTAAAAAAAATAAAAGAAACGTGAATAGCTATATACACGGTTTTGACATTTGTCGCTGGAAGTCTTCTTTACCCCGTCGCCATAAAAATAACAAACAAACAAAGCGAAAAAAAAGTCATGTTAGCCGATAGAATTTGCGGCGCACCTCAGATCTGACGCAGGTATATCGGACGTCCTCCACAAAAAGGGCAGAGTCGAAGAATGCGACTAATACGAAACGTCCGACGATATAATAGAGAAAGAATGCCGAATCCGACCAGGCGCCGACCAATCAGGGCATCACCTTAATGCGCTTGACGCCGTAATTGGTGGACATCCGGTCGAATTTGGCATTCTTTTCAACGTGTTGTATTGATATATCACCTATAGGAGCCAAAAGGCCTGACCATGACGTCATGGTTAGTGGATTACCCTCTCCGTCCCAAACGGCACACGCTCTGCGAAAATGTCGAATACGGAAGTGCTCGTTGAGGTCGTGATCAATTCTTTTAAGTTGAGCCATTCTTCGACTCGGTAAATGCAGTGAAGCGTCGCGAATGCAGTCATCTGAATGTGTACGTATACTTGACGGAACGCGTGACGTTGCATGTTCTTAGAGTTATCCCATGTCATTTCATAAGTGATTAAGGCTCCATGACTGCGTTAAGAGCACGTAAAAGGCTACATATACTGCGGGGGGCAAGGTGGCAGCTTTGCTATAGCAGACGACAGCGTTGTCCCCGCTCTGGAAGGGACACCAGCCCAGCAACCTTGGGGCACTCTATATGGACAAAGGTGACGGCAAACAGAAGTCTGTTTACTGAACTGGAATGCTCTGTAGAATCTGTCGGGCGTTTTGTTGTGCATGTATTATGTTGACCCCCTCGTGCCCTCTGTGCCGTACTTGACAACACCCTGAAAAAAGCTGTATATATATTGCCTAAAAATTAGGAAGGTTAATGATTCGTCCGTCTCTTGATACCCTGGTACGAGGTACTTAAGAAAACGATAGTGAAATTGAGTGATACGTATGTTTCAGAAGCACGTACGTGGAAAGCTCTTTCATTTCATTTCATTTGTTTTCTCTCAGGGCCCGGAGGCGTTACAGAGAGGAGTGCGTTTTAAATCAGATATATATGAGTATATAAGAAAATGAGGCGAAAATGGGAAAAATGGCTAAAAAATAACAAAAAAAAATAATTAGTACTCGCAATTTTAAAATTAGCCGCAAGTGTTATTTAGACAATTACCGCGGGAAGGTGATTCCAATTTATTAAAGTTTGGGGAAGAAAAGAGGAACTGAATGCGGAGGTGTTACATTAAGGGATGCCTACTGTTAACTGGTGATTTGTTCGTGATGATATGCAAGATGGTTCAATAAAGAATCTTTCATGAAGTGTGGGATTACAGTGGGAAAAAGACACAAACGATATCATTTTTGACGAAAAGAGAGATTAGGTAAGGATAGTGATACTTTCATAGAGGTTACACTGGCTGCGTGAAGATGGTTTGAAAGAATGAAACGAGCATAACGATCTTGAATGGCCTCAACAGCAGATGCTAGGGTGATACCAGGGTCCCAGATAGAGGCTGCATATTCCAGTTTCGAGCGAACTAAACTTTTTATAAAAAAAGTTTTAGAGACAGAGGAGTTAGCGAAACGTATACATTGAGATAGCCTAGTAATTCATTAGCGCTTTGAGTGACATAATCGATATGGATATCCTGGGAGAAGTTATTGGATAGATGACCAATAGGAGGAAACAGAAAGCAGAATCAAATTATTTGCTTAGTAGGAAGAACAGGTGTAGTTTTGACGGGACAAACTCATAGATCTGCCTTTAGAAATGATAAGTTTCATGAGCTAATGTGCACACCAATAAGTTACATTATTAATATCTGTTTGAAGGACGAAGATGTCAGAATCGTTAAGAATTGCTTTATAAATAACACAATCGTCAGCATACAGGCCCCTGAAAGAGGAGACACGTGCAGGAAGGTTGTTAATCAGAATAAGAAATAAGGGTGAGCCGAGTACGGAAACTTGTGGGACACCGTACCTAACGTGCGAGGATGATGAACTGGTTGCGTTAGCCTGAACAAATTGGGTGCGGTTCGTTAGAAACTTTTCTCTACAAGCGAGTAGATTGTAATCTAGGTTTAGGTTGCGAAGGTAATGAAGAAGAAGCAGATGGGGAACCTTGTCGAAATCTTTAGAGCTTATAGATGTCACACTGACAATCATTGTGGTAACCTTTCTTTTTAATGCGTGCTATTTCGTTTTCTCCACGAGAACAACTATATATATATATATATATATATATATATATATATATATATATATATATATATATATATATATATATATATATATATATATATATATATAAACACTCCAGTCATAGCTCCGCGCTCTCGCGTCAACTGTGCACTCCGGTCGACACTGGCGCAGACTATCCGATTATGCAGAGTGCAAGTTCGTCTGCTCCCTGAGCAGGGGTTGTGGTGACGTCAGAACGCCGAGCCCTGATTGGCTTCGATTGGAAGTCTAGTGGGTAGACCTCGAGGCAGCTAGCATTCAGATGTACCCACTAACCCTCCGTCAAAGCAGACGAACTTCCGCTCTTTCGCTTATGTTCTTCTCCACCTCCCCGTCCTTGAACGGGAGTCACTGAGAACGATAGGGAAGCATGACATGTTTGACTCCTTATCCACTCCCTCTTCTCTTAGGGTGTAATAACAACCACTTTCTTAACTTTTTATTTTTGATTTTTCTAAATAGCCGCTTTGGGGTCGTTCCGAATCATTTGGCGACGCGTCTTGATTGCAGAGAGGCGAACCAGATCGGAAGAGACAATCAGCGGTGTCCTATACTTGAATCGGGAGAAGGAGCTCGTTTGGGGAAGAAGAGAAGAAGAAGAAAACAAAGAAGGGGGGGGGGGGGGAGCGGGAATGGGGTCCTTTCTTCGTCGTTGGCGCGAACAAGCGTTGTTCTTGGTCGTTCTGAATAGAGGATCAAGCAGCAGCCGACGAACAGACACAAAAGAGAGCAAGCGACAGGAAGGTTTCGGAGAGATTCGGAGACAAAAGCCGAACACGGATTAGAAGACTCGGGAGTACGCGGGAGACACTCGCGCGTTCGGTCTTTGTGCGTCGCTGGCTGTACAATAACGAGTCACTTTAAAACAAAAATATGAAAGAAAAGTATGAGTAAAGCAAACGCTGTCTCCCTTGTTCACAGCAGCTTGCAAGCTTTCATGGTGCGGCTTTCCGCATTAACGCGTCTGTCACGCTCGCGCGCGCGTCTTTGCGGAAAATGGTTTTATGCCAAATTGTGGTTTTAATTTGCACTTTTTCAGATATCATAGGAGGCATTGCGGTGCCTGCAATAAATATTATTAGTTTGAAATCAAAGACGGTGGATAGGTGGCGCGAGTCGCCGCCCGATTTGAAGGGGTCAGCCGCATATCGGTCGGTTCATAAATCTAGAGGAACCTTTTCGTCTGCTATCTTTGCGAGCGAAAAAGTGCGCGATGAGCCGCATATTGTAGCTACGTGTTCTAAGCTAGGGCCAAATTAAAGTACACAACACATCCACGAACACTAGGCTCGTAAAACGCAAAGTTGGGGTCCGAAGTTTACGTAGCGCGCGTGAACTCTCGCGGTGATGACGCCGCTATTTTGTCGACCGAAGTCCAATCAGCAGCGCGCTCCACTAACTTGCCACTGGTCTTCCGTGAGCCTTCCACCCCTTGTGCCCTATACACTCTCAGAAAAAAAGGTGTATTATTACACCCCTTGTCCCATATAATACACCCCAAAACTTCAATTCGACGTACATCGGCCCATAATCGAACAGGAGGCCCCAAAGTTTACGAGGGGCTTGATAGCCGTGTGGTACAACTTATTAAGATAGCTGATGTACGTATTATTGACTACTAAAAAGATTATCGGAGTTTTCTTGGCAGTACTGCAAAAGCTCCGTGTTTTCTTTCTTTGGTCTTTGATACGTACTTTAGCAATTTAATAAGTTATATCGCACCGTTATCAAGCCCCTGGTAAAATTTGGGGCCGTTTGTTCGACTATAGGGCACTGTACGTCGAAATGAAGTTTTGGGGTGTATTATATGGGACAAAAGGGTGTACGGTGATACCCCTTTTTTTTAGAGTGTACTGTGGAGGGCACCACTGCGGAATGCTGAGCGGGTCCTGGAAATTTGAAGTCACGGCTAATGTATGTATGCACCTCCAGTGCTTTAATTTACGATAACGAAAGAGGGGCATGGAAGACAAACAGACAGCACAGGCTTTGCTGTCTGTTTGTCTTCCATGTCCATCTTTCGTGATCGCAAATTGAAAACCAACACAATCAACCATCTACACACATCAGTGTTGTCTATACTGAACGGTGTTCAAAGAAACTATAAGGAGTTTTAGTAGATCGTTTTCAAAGGCTCGCAACCGCTACGAGCGCGCGCTTTAGAGCATACATCGAAGTGGCTGCGCCAGCCCCCGCTACGATTAGCGTGTCCTGAAAACACGATCTACTAAAACTCTCTAATGTTCATGGAAGGCGTTCCTTTTAGGAGGAACGGGGGAACGTCGCAGTTTTATTTTGCGTGGGTGGAGCTGGAACGGAAAACTCTCTACATTTTCGAGGGAAAGCCTAAATAAACAAAGCGTTTCTTTCTTCTTTTTTTTTTTGTACAATTTTACTTAAATTCGGGAGGCAGGTAGTTTTTTTGTATTAGCGATTATGTCAAGCTCCCACTTCGAGGGACGGTGAAGTGTCCGACAGACATTCGAAAACAAAGAACGGTAACGAACGCGGTTGTGCCGACTCGACACACATATATATAGTTCGACGTGGGTATATTGTCACTCGGTCGCTTTATTTTATTTACAAATTACCCAGCCCGATATTTTATTAAAATAGTCAAACGTATAACGTTAACGTAACGACTCTTTACAGCTATAGAAACGCGACGGGAACGCGTTCGTTCTGTACCACCGGAATGGTCAACGCAAGCTCGGTCCACGGTTTGGAACGAGAAACGAGCTTTCGTTCCTGTTTTCGGTAGATCGCGTACAGAACAGTGGTAATTTGCACGTCTAAGGCTACAACACATAAAAAAAAAGTGCAGACGCACAAACTAAACGCGTTGGGACCCCTCCGTACGTTCCCATCACTTGATTGACCGAGAGGGTATTAGCACACGCACGAAAGAACGACACATGTGACATGGCATAATCGAGGCTGCCTGATTGGTGCAATCCGCTCGTAACGTAGACTGGGCTCTCACGTACGATAAAACGAAGTATAGCTTTTCGTTCAAAACAGCTCAGATCAAAACAAACAAAAAACGAAATTAAAGATATAGGAAGACCTTCGAGTCACGGCGGACAATGATAGAGGTGTCCGAACGGCACCACCTCGCCATGGAGCAAGTGTGGCGGAGGTATACGCTCGCGTTTTTGACAAACGCCATGAGATGGCGCAACGCGTTGGGGGCAGCATGAAGCCGATTAGAACTGATCGAGGAGCCGTCCTTATTCGCTGACGCGCTTAGAAAATCGCGCGGCCGCGCCGGCGCGAGGCCCCTAAACGACAGCGCCCCTACCGGGAGGTGCGCGAAGCCCGAGAAAACTTTTGCAGCCTTGGTTGGCCTCGTTCGGACACCTCTCCGTTCTTCCACCGCGCTCCGGGCTTTTTACGTTGTTCATCATTTTACTTTTTTTAGGAAAGCGGAGGTGTCGTAAAGTTCCCCTCTCTACGCGAGCTGGTCCTCGTGAACACTTTGTGCCTCTGTAGCGGAGCAACGAGATGTACAGCAGCGGCGTCCGGCAAAGCTGTCGTCGCCGGTGGTCTGGAGGAGTGTATCCTAATTGAAACCGAACGGAAGGAGGGTGTTGCTCTTCGCAAGTTTTATGGGACAACGGTGGGCTCTAGCGCCAGCGAGTGTTGCCGAGGGCTATACTCGGCCACCCTGCCTACACCAATACCACCAGGCCTGTTCTTCCGGGTGTATTGCCTACACACGTGGTTTCACTTAGGGTGCGCGTTTTACTTGAAAACTCACTCTAAAAACACTTTTTTTTTTTTTTTTATGGCGCGGCGTATTTTGATTGTATACGTACCGTCGTGGCCCGTTAAATTTTGCGGGAAAACTTGTTCGCTAGACTTGGAGGGGGAAATCACAGCGTCGTGACGTCGCAGTGTCACGTTAGTAATATGTCACACGACGTCACAATTTTCACGCTAAATTTAGCGGAGAAATCTCTACACGAATTTAAACGGCGATTTTTTTTCCACCACGTTTTGCGGGATATCAGTTTCACGTGACGTCACGGTGCTACGCGACGTCGCGGCGTCACGTCATGTCGTGGCGTCACATGACTTGAAGTGTCGCGTGAACGCCATCCGCCCTAAACGTAGCCGGAATCCACTGAATTCCACCACGGCAGTGAAACTGCGTGCAGCATATACGGTGTCTCGGCTATCGCCACGGTTCTTTTGCAGTACACGGCAACGAACGGGAATTTTCGTTTTGTATATATATTTCAAAATTGTATGTAGGTTCCTACATGTGGAAACTGTTTTTGTTTTGTTTTGTTTTCGCTTTACAATCTTATTGGTTCAGCTGAACAACAAGATGTTTGAAACTGATTCGTTTTGCTTCTTGGCCGCCCATACATCGACTATACTGAGAAAAACTGAGAGAAGAAGAGAGAGAGAGGAGAGAGAGGAGAAGGAGGAGGAGCAGGAGGAGGACGAGGGAGCGTGCAAGAACGTCAGAGCATCACGCTCTGATTGGAAGGATTAGTGGGTGTAGAAGCAAAGGCTATACTTCATTTCTCCTTATTCAAACACAGCCCCGACGCTACGAGCGAATGGGGCCAATCGCAGCGTCAAAAGGCGCACCATCGTGATGTTCGTAATGTTTCTGGACGTGTTCTATCGTCGCTGAACGAATCACAAGCAGAAAAAAGCCCAGTTACACGCTTTTGACGCTGCTGGAACGCTCCCTTAGGCCTCCTGCGCTGAAGCTTTGGATAGCGCGTGAAGGCACTCTAGCTTTGAACATACTGTGGCGCCCTCATTTTCGGTAGTGCAAGCTCACCTGATTAAGTCTCGAGCTATTTCTGGCAACTTCGTGGAGCTTGTTCCTCCTTCCGCGTGTACTGCTGAAGAAAAAAAGAAGAAGCACCTTTCGTCCTCCAAAAATGGACTAGATTCAACGCCACAAGGCACTCGAAACTGCCAGATTCATGCCACCTACCCGTTTATTATCTCTGGGTGGTGACGTTCGAACATCCGGCGTCTTTTTTTTTTTTATTTTAATTTTAATTTCTACTTTGGAACGCGTGAAATGGCGCGCCTCTTGGCTCACGCTCTTGGCGTCTTAGCTTTGACTAGAGCCACTCTATATGGCAGCGTAGCTGCCAGAGTAGCGACACGACGCAAAATTATCTAGATGCACGACGTCAGAAGCGCTGAGAGTGATCTCCATTTTGGGCCTGGGAGGTTGCCATGGTAACCGTGCTTCTAGTGACGCCGGGCGGCAACCTTTGTAGTCTAGTTGATATTTCCATTCGTTCGTTGAAAAGTGGTATAAGACGCTTGGCATCGCGGTACGGCAAGACCCTCTGAAGGAACGGTGCTTGTTTTTTTCTGAAAAGTGGGACGATTTGCAGCCCGGGGACTGTCGGGCGACGAGAGCTGCTATGGTATCGTACGTGCACGGACAAGGCGAGTGGTTTTCGGCGCCGCCGGGATGGCGGCCGCTTTGTGGGACGAACGTACCGTCCTAGTACTTTCGGACTTCGCTCCGATGGAACAAAATCCGATTATGCCGGCCACGACAGGACGATTGTCTCGGGATATGACTGCTGCTCGACTGCCCCATAGCGAGCGAGTATATGTTTAGCATCATACTTCTTCAAGACCCGATCATCCCTTCAAGATGAGATTTTCTCACCGACTGGTGAGGAGCGACGTCGACGGGGTTCATCCAAGAAGGACGGCACGGTGGTCTCTAGGGGATCGTTGACGCCATCGAAAGAGACGGACGCCGGATAGGAGGTGTTGTTGCCGACAGGCCAAATGGTCGTTCGGAACTTTACCGGCTTTGAAAAAGTCGATATTTTTATCTGGTGTAGCACACATATCCGTGTTAAAGGGGCCACGAAATTATTTTTCAACTTCTTCTTCCTTACCTGTAATCCTCAACTCAAAAGAGAACTGTGAAATCACGCAGTCGTGACATGCGAGGGCACCGGTGCGATGACCCCAAGCTTTCACCGTGCTTTTTAAGCACACCGTAGAACTTGGCATTCGCAAGTGATGATAAGTTTTGTCAGGACACTCATTGGCCAGGAAAGCGAGTTCAAACATCCATGGACGAATTGATTGCTGACGAGCGCATACATCCGAGCGACGCAGTTTTCGTGTCCAATGCGTGAGTTGGGGTCGGCTGACATCATTTTGGCCTTTGTAGGCATTGTAAAGAGGATATTTGGAACCAAGCACACTGAAATTAAGGAGCACAAAACGGATCCAGCTGCGTAAAATAAATATTACACTCGTAAGAAATAAATACGTCTGTAACTTGTTAATTACAAAGACGAACCCACCTCTGAGCATCTAAGTTTAATAGCATGTGTTGATGCATTGTCATATAGCAGGACATTTCATATACGTCACTTGAGCAAACGCCAGTTTTTCACTTGAAAAACAAACCAAAAAACACTGCGATCAAATGCAAGCTATTGCAACAAAACCAAGTTATATAAAAATCTTCAGAACTACCAATTCGTAAAATTTGCGATTAGTAAGAAAGGTTAAAGATCGCAGGAGCTTCCTTGCTAAAAAAATGCTGTGGTTATTCGGTGACCCAGGGCTGAAACAATTTCCCCTACACGCGCCGTATACCTTTCGTTATGATTCTCAGAAATTAAGACTTTCAAAGGAAGCTAGAAAAATGCGAAAGTTTTATCATAAAAGCTATGTGGAGCGCAAGTTCGTCTGCTTCTTTTTTCAGGGGTTGTGGTGCCGTCAGAACTCCGAAATCTGTGTGGCTCCGATTGAAGGATAGGGAGTAGACCTAAAAGCAAGCTGCTTTGCGGCCTAACCACTGTTCTTTATTCAGAACCAATCAGAGCTCGGCGTTCTGACGTCACCACAACCCCTACTAAAAGAAGCAGACGAACTTGCGCTGCGCGTATCGTAAAATCGTCGATTAGTATGCTTGGGAGTTGTGTGAATATTTATACAGCGTGTAGTTGGTCAGCCATTTCAAAGTTGCGACGAGTCACTCGCTGTAGATGAGCCAGTGCAGCCAATGCAGTATAACCGCTAGCCTGGGGTCTATAGGTCTTTAACGTGCACCACGCAGTAGTGACACACAACCGCAGGCCGGCACGATGCTCACCCAGATCGAAACGGGCAGAGGTGGGGATTGAACCCAGGTTCCCTGATTGATTAGTACAAAACGTAAACATCGCAGGAGCTTCCTCGCTAAAAGTTTGTGATCATGCGGTTACCTGGGGCAAAAACAA
This sequence comes from Ixodes scapularis, assembly GCF_016920785.2. Taxonomy (NCBI): domain Eukaryota; kingdom Metazoa; phylum Arthropoda; class Arachnida; order Ixodida; family Ixodidae; genus Ixodes; species Ixodes scapularis. Next base: position 2,823,487 of record NW_024609838.1, on the reverse strand, counting down.
ATTCCCCAAGGACCAACATGCGACGCATAGATCTCGCATCGATTCTCAGACACTCCAACATTCAAATAAAGGTAAGAGAATGCGAAAATTGCTTGATAAATGTCTTATCGATCCTCAAACACATCCGGAAACCCGAGCACCGCTAAGGCGATATTACTGATGCTGTCGCAGAGGTGCTAATATTCAGAGCGATCTTGCACAGAATGGGTATAAAGTATCATTCTTTCAGATCTTCACGTTATACCTACGTCAGAAAGCACGAAGAAGCCCTAAATCGTCGGCAAACTGCGGCACATCACGACTCCGCGCACCGAACAAACTCGCATCCACCAGCTGTGGGCGCTGCCATCTTACCGATGACATCACGGCTCTTGAGAGGTCACGTGACGAGTCGTCACTCGGTTGCTACGGAAACCGAGCCAGCTCAGCTCGTTGCTATGGTACCGCGTGTGACCAATCGCGGTGAGAGGCGGCACAGGGAAAAGCGTGGCGCTACTCTGGCAGCTACGCTGCCATATCGAGTGGCTCTAGCTTTGACCTGTTCTTGGATGGCGTTCGAATGTTCGTTGTTTCTTCGTATCTTTCTCGTGATCTCGCGTTTCACTCCAGAGCAGGCACGCTTCTGCATGCGTGACCGTCTGAGACGCTCGAGTCTGTACTGTACCCCAAAATAAGTCCTAACAAGTGCCTGGGCCACGCAGGAGGCCCATATATATATATATATGCCGAGAAACTGGGGGAGAGCGGAGACGGGAGCTCGCGCGGGGACATCGAAACGCCGAACTCTGGTTCAAATGACTAGTGGGTAGACGTGAAGCTATAACTGCCTTTGTCTACATTGCACCTGTCGAAGGCGTTTGAATACGAAAGCAGAACGCCGGTGTTCCGCGTACTAACGCGTACGCCGAGTGCAGTGGAGACGAAGGTGGTTAGCTTTCCGCCTACCCCCTAATCGTTCCAACCGGAGCTGGGCGTTCTGACGTCTCCTCCGCGCTCTAGACTCCTCCTCTCCCTCAGTTTGTCGGCGCATAGGCACACCAGGGTTGACCATGCAGGGCCGGCTTGCTAGAACAGCGTCTCGCCTGAGACTGGGGGAAAGAAAGCACTGCAAAGGCTGGGGCGCTCGAGAGTCTCGAGACGCGGTTGGAGTTCCCGCTCAGCTCGTGCGCTGGGAGCTTTGGCTGTGCTTTCCTTTTCACCCAGTCTCGGCTGAGACGATGTTTCTAGCAAGCCGGCCCTGGACCCCGGGACGGCACTTCTAGAGATAGTCCCGATTCTGCGCCGAATTACTACCGGGACAGACGCGATAGACCCTTTTCGCAAGTGGGCGCCATCTAGCAGCCAACTACACCATTGTTTGGGCACGTATCGACATACACGCACCGTTTAGAAACAAGCCCGCGCTTGCCAACACCGGACGTGGGCCATCGCGCGTGCCCAAAAACCAAATTCGCCTGAGGCAAAGCATCTGCGCATGCGCAGTGGGGTGACGTCAGAAGATTGAGTTGATCTATGTTCACGAATCACGAGTATCTATCAGACAAAAGTGCCATGTCAGCGTTCCACGTGGCCTCGGCTCAGCTCTGGTCGAAAGGGAAGGCCACGTCACCGGTCAGCGAGGATTCGGATACACTCGCATGCTTCGTGGTCGAAAAGTGGCGGCCGCCAACGTTGCTTGATTGGGTCTATTTCGAAGGGCAGTCTCTCGTAGCTAATCCCTTTTGTGCGTGTTAATGACGGTGCCTCGCGTTCTCATCGAGGAGGCGAAGCTGGCGGTGAGCGGTGCTCGAATTCAACGAAGATCGAACCTTCGTAATGAAACGTGAAAATGTCCTCGATAACGGGTGCTCTTTAGCATGATACGCGGCAGTCACCGTGAGTTTAAAATCCCCGCAAATACGGATAGCGCCATTTTTTTAACCGCCGTCGTGGTAGTTAAAGCAGGATGAGTTACGGCCGATGATAAGTTTTACTAGGTCGTTCAGATACCCCCGATAACGATGGCCGATACTCCACCGACGCATTTGAGCATGCGTCGTATCGTTATCGGTTGTCGTTATCGACGGTATCCAGTAATCCACTCAAACTTCCTACCACTTCGGCTTATACGAACCGATCCTACTTGCGGGGATACCTTTGTGGGGTAGCGACCTTGCATTGCGAACTTCGGTTTTGGTTTGGAAATGAAAGCAAGCTCACCGGTGGGCATTGGACTGCATCTCAGGGTTCGAACAAGTCCAAGAACTCTTCGAGAAGCAGTAGCGGTTGTCTGTCGGGGCCATCAGCAGAAGTGACACGCGAAAGACTGAAAACAGGAGCTTCATGAGTATTCGTGTCTCTAATCGGGTCTCTGCTGCGCAGCACGAGGAGGGGCCCGAGCAACCAAGCACAAGGTTGCCCTCCGTAACCTCGCCTTGGTACTTCAGTCAAACCTTTGAACTCCCCCAACACGGACATATGTCCCAATAAAACATGATAGGCGAGCTGATGCCCGAGCATTTTACCACAAGTTTCTGTACTTGAGGTCTTGGCGGTGTTGCAATCGCGGGAGACTCTTTGTCTTAAAGGGGCACGGAAACGGAATGATGGCACTGTTATTTCTTTGTTTAGATGTGGTCCATGTTGTGCCGGTGACCCAGAAACGCTAGACTATAGCGTTTCTGGGTTGCAGGCTGCAGAAAACTGAAGAAAACTAATTTTAAAACGAATGAACAGATTTCAAAATTTAGTCTTGTACCGGTCTGTGAAGCTCCGCTGAAATGCCGTCATGTCATGTGCACCGGTAGTCGCACACCCGTACCTTTTATTCCGTTGTCCCCATGCCGCTAATGCATCATACAAAAGACAGTCTGCATACATTAGGGAATATTAGGGAATCGTTTCTGCACACCCGATACGGTCTGATCGGCCTTCCGGTACGCACTGCGATGGCGGCAATGAACCTGTAGCCTGCTGTATTTTACCGGGCACCGACACTTTTGCGAGTAAACGCCAAACGAGAATCTGCTCTTCACTGTAATATTTTTTTCTGTCATCTCTTTTAGTGTCGACGGCCACAAAGATGCAACCACGCAGTCAGAACGGAGCGCCAACCCAGATAGGCGCCTTGATAAAGCTCTGTACATCGAGGGGCTTGGAGGTCAATTTTGTGCTACTAACAGATTAACTGGGCCCGAGTTATAAATATGAACGCTTACGCAGATGTTGCTTTCAAGTCCCGCTTCGCAACGTGCTAACGTCTCGAATGTATAGGCCTCGAATCCTCTGCTTGAGAGCATCCTCAACTTGTTCCTTCAACAGTTAACAAAAGGCCCTTATGCCTTTTTTCAAATGATGGTGATGATGATGATAGTGAACAAAGTGGCCAGACTGAATTTCGGAAGGGGTCTATTCCGCAGACAATTCGGTGACTTAGTAAGTGTTTGCTAGCGTCGACGCCAATGTTACACGAGCGTAGCAGAGAATCGGAACGCGAAACACTGCACACGTCCGGGATCTCTTGGAGAGCTTGAAACGTCTAGGCGATTTCATGCGATTTTGGATCCGGTTTTGGATTTCTGATGAGCTGGACGCTTCCCTGTACTTCCATTTTTCTTCTAACTCAAAGCCGACAGTGGCAATGCTCGTCTCTTCGTCAGATCGGTTACCTAATCTCTATCGAAGTAACATTGGAGTCGAATTAGAACTTACAACGAACCCGGTTGCCGCAACACTTCTCAGAATTACAGCTGCGCCAACGTTTCTTCCTTGCTCACACTCACAAACCAATAGAACCCGCACTGTGTATCAGAGAAGCAGTCGGAAGGACCATAAAATTTACCACCAACTCTAGTTCTCGTTGTTTTCGCCAACGGGATGGTGGCGCTGGAGAGCTGTGCTTGCGAGGAAACGCCGAACTTGTTTACTAATAAACAACAACAACTTCGTATATATGTATACTCGGAACGGATTCGAAGTTCCAGATAGATCCATTTTGGCGGGAAATCCCGAGGTTGAGAAAGAGAGAGAGAGAGAGAAAGAGAGAGCGGTCGCGGAATGATCCGCGGAGCGCGATCTCGATCCCGGCCCCAAACCTTTTTTCGTCTTCCGTTTTTTTGTTGTTTTTTTTTTCCCCGGGACCCGGGTTCACGCAATGGAGAAGACTCAAGCCCGGGGCTCGTTTTTTTGTTTGTCTTTTTTTTAATTTTGTTTTGTTTCTATTGTTTGTGTGTGTGTGTGTATGTGTTTGGGGAAGCTTCCGCCGTTAACATCGACCCTATACTCGCTCGGCGTGCGAGCGGAGCGATGCGAACTCTCTCGCATCCGCCGCGCAGTCCGCAGAGGCGGCGCGTTCGACCAATGACAGCGCTCGCAGCCGGCGCCTCCGCCCCGGGCCCAGCTTGGGAACCCGGAGTTCTAGCTCCCCGGCCCCCGGGGAAAGGGGCGGACCTTGAGACCATGCCGGAGAACTCAGTGTACTGCTCCGAACTGCCACGCCCCTCTTCCCTTTTGCGCGCCATTTGTATTTTTGTTTTTTTACTCGTAGTAACGATACAGTTAGATGGAAAGGGGAAAGGAGGATATGAAGGGGAAGGGGTTGAGGATGTCTATACCCGTGGTACCGATGAAGTTGGCGGCGGAAACCGGCTGATGTTTCGTCTGGTTATCTTCTTTTCTCTCCTGTGAATCTATTATTACTTTTTTTTTTATATATATATAACTTTTACTCTTTCTCTCTCCATTGCGACATCTGGGGATGGAGTTTGAACGCAGTGTTCCCAGTAGACCCGGGGCGAAAGTGGGAGACGACCGCTCGCGCTGCGCGGAAGTCGACGGCCGCCATCTTGGAACCTGGAGTTCGAGACTCGGGTTTGCGCTTAGACTTGTCCGGATAATCATCGTCCCGCCTTTGGGGCAAACTCGTGCGGTACTCGTTACAAGAAATCAAACTGCTTGTATTCGATTACTTTTTCGGGTAATTTTTGTGCACATTCGATATCTTTTATTAGGAAGTAATGACGAGAAAAATCTAATTACTTTTCGAAGTATTAAATTTAATTTTAACCAGTCACTAGTTTTGCCATCCCCTTTTATTAATGGCTCCCTCTGTTTGTGCCAGTTTCCTACCAAGAAATCCCCGAACCCAGCCTCCTACCGGACGATGTTTTACCAAAATTGGTGGATGAAGAGTATGAGTATCTTAATATTCGTTTACTCTACTTCAATAATCAACAGTACGATCAGAAAAAGAATTTTCAAACCGGCGAAAACATTTGGCATATTGAAAATCTGACGTAATCGGAGATGTAAAGGTTACGTTTTCAAATAACGGACCAGTTACTTTTTTCTTCAAATATTGAAGAAAAATAACTGAATACTTTTTTTTTTTTTTTAATCCCAGAGAAACTGGAATTGTAATCGATTACTGTACAAGACTGGTTTCTTGCAGAAAAAAACCGATTTGGTGGTGCGAAACGCGTTCTCCAGGAGGCATGCATACATGCGAGCTCAGTGGCAAGGGTACACCATGATGTCCACTGGCGTGAAAAGGAACTCAGAGCGCAGTCGAGCTGATTGAGGTGATGTTTTTTTATGTTTTTTTTTATTTTTTTCATGTTTTTTGAACCCGAGACTGGGGCAGGGGGACACTTTTTTTTTTTTTTTTCACTGTTGCCCCAGTCTTAGGCTAAGAAGTATCATGGAAAAAAAGAAACCGTTCGAGGAAATTAATCAACACAGGCCACGAAGTGTGGCTCTGCCAACAGATTTAATAGCCTGCCTTCTCCGAAAGCATATTATACAGCTGCAAATTGCATTGCGACAATTAGGCTCAAATACCTTTCACCCCCAGTGATATATTTTACGTTCTAATGCCACACGTGTTAATAAATGTGTCTAAGTTGAAGACATAATATCGGCTGCAGCAGAATTCAGTTTATCAAAAGTATTGAAAAAGCAGTAAATCTTTTTACGGCTTCTTGTTTCTTGTCGATTCTTATATTTACCAACATGCTACGGCACAAATTATTGAACCTTATCTTGTAGTTTTTTTTTATCTTTGTGGGTTGCATTCTTTTTGCCTTGTGTAAACGTATTCACAGAAAAAAAAAAATTCACGGCAACCATTTTGCATTAACGCAGCACGACTTCGAAATCATTACAATAATCTACTTTTGTTTTCGAATTTTCTCTTGGAATATTTTGCCACCTAGTGAAGAGAAGCGCAACGGCGCAAGAGCGTCAAATATCCTTCAAGAACAACAGTCACTTCCCGCAATGTTTGGATAGAAAATGGTGTACACCATCGCGATTCACGCCTTTATCAGCGACGTCCGCGCATTTCCGTGGCCCGTTGTTCGGCAGCGCCAGGAGTTGCGTAGTGAATTTAACGACAGTGGGAAGTGCGGGACATTTAAAGATTTTGATATTTCTTGCGGGACGCGGGACACGAGCCCTCAATACGGGACAGTCCCGCGAGTCGCGGGACGGGTGGTCACCCAACCCTGTGGTGGAGCTCCAGGGGTTGGTGCCGGTGTTGGCCGGGCGGCGGTCCTCGCGAAAACGGGTCTTGATGTCTCCCAGCTTGCGGTCGTGCTTTAACCGAGCACCTTGATCACCTCGTCGATCGAAGACATAGTGGTGCCACCGGTCCTGCTGGCTCTCTGACGATGGAAAAGACACGTCTTACGCTCAGCTGGCTTCCCTTTCTGTGGGGTTCTTTTCTCCGCGTCGATTAGGACACTTACCTCTTTACCTAGCCTTGTTCCTGTCATGAGCGATCCGTGGTGTCCTGATGGTTTCCGAAGTTGCGATAAAAGAGTGATATGACGACGATCCCGACGGTGTTACTTCACATGTCCTCACCACGCGGCATTTCCCACATCCTAACCAACTATAGTCACTGCAATGGCCGCCTCCAAAACAGTGGCGCTTCGAACGACGGGAGAATACTCAGAGAGTTTGGCCGATGGGCGAAGCTTGTTGCCCGCTAGAACCAGCAGATTTCGCGAAAACTCAAAGTGGCGTTAGTTCTTGGTCTCGTTTATTCCTGAGAAATTGTGTAGAGTTCTTATGAGTCAGAGCCACAGAATGGCGGACGGAAGTAGTCATCCCCCGGTTGTCAGACTACGCTGCTATGGTTGCCAGACCGCCAAGATCTCCTTAAGAAGGCTGAACTCTCTCGGGACGCGAACCGAAGTAAGTGAGGGAGGGTGTGTACTGCCGCTACAAGCAGTGTCGATGAGGAGTTCCGTAATTGAGCTAATCTAATAACGTTGACTGCTTGTCTCAGTAAAACAACCTCGTTCGAAAAAATACAAGAGTTGCGGTATTGAGGAAAGCCCAGTTCTTCGGTGATGATCTTTGTACGCTCCATCAACCACGTTGATCAAAACCGGGAATAAGTCAACGCCCGCAACTCTGACGTTACCATGCCTGATGTGACGGCACGACACGACCAACCCTGCATACTTGCGACATCAAGCACGACGTTTCGTATTGATGTTCATAATTGATTTAACTAATATTGAACGTGTTTTAGTAAAACAAAAAATGTCACATCTGACTATATGTAGGCCCTTTCTACGTGGCCAGCACAAAACCTTAGCAACTTCCGAACCTCACCGGAGAGTCCCTTTAGTATAGCTCCAATTTATCGCCTGCCAAGAAGAACGATCCTGATTGGCTGGAATACACGTTGCAAGGCAATATTCGTGCCTTTCTCCCAATCAAGATGTTCCATGGCCAACGCTATTAGATTAGCTAATCTAATAAAGTTGACAGCAGTCAAGAGCTGTCATGGCCCTCTTCGCATTATGTTCCGTCAGAGATTCCGCGGTTGCCAACGAAAACGGTGTGTGTTTCTGCTGATGCCATCTGAGCAGTTAGGCTTGGTTTTAAAAATGAATTACTTGAGCGGCGGAGGATCAAAAATTTGGAAATTGTGCGGAAGATGTTCAAAAAGCAATGATAATATAGTTAGGTGTTTTCTTAAAGACAATTGTGTTACCGGACAATCCATTTCAGTTAAGACGCAGCCGGCGCTACGACCAGTCAAGCAGCCACGAGGCCTTTTGTCTTTATGATTGGTCAATCGATGATAGAGCACGAATAAAATCATGATAAGCATCATGGTGGTGCGGTGATACGTCGGATGGACATTGCTTGCGCTGAAATGTGATTGGTGTTTTTTTTTTTATGGTAAACATCAAGTTGGCCCATAAATTGGCCGAACAAGGGCGTCGTTTCAAACATAGAGTTATTATAATGTACGGTAGAAGTCCCACGTGGAAGGAGTGTCTTTGGTATTTTGGATCTTACATTGAAGCAGACATTAACTTTTGCGGTACTCCTGTGCATTTATATGGGAAGACGCGGGTGTATTTTGTCTCATCGCCAGAGAATCACAGGAACCAGCTTTGTTACTGGGTCGTAGAGAGTAGTTGGTAACTTTATTAACATTGCAAAAGTGAAATTGCTTTACTTGCAGGATTTTGCCTATCAGTGAGTGTAGTTTAACTTCCCAATATTCCGGGTCCAGTTCTAAATCTTCCACAGGAAGTGTAAATGCGAGGAGCGAATCTAAGCAAGAATAACGGTCGAAAGGAAAGTAGGACTTGTACAAGGCGCGGCAACATCCCGATGACGCTAATATCGATAATATGCGATATGTGTATGTCACTGGGATGACCCCATTTACGAGTGGTTAAAATGCATAAAATAAAAAAGTACAAACGCTATATTTTTTTAGTTATTTATTATTGCGTTAGCATTAGTACACACATGACGGCGAAAAGCTGACGGCGTCTCTCCTCGGACAAAACAGTAGAAATGGAAGCGCGCCGCGTAGAGAGGAGAGTAGTGAAGGACAAAGGCGGAGAGGGAGGTGACGTCACGGAGTGGAAGCCAATGAGCGCGCGCGGATGCTGGGGCAACTCTGAACTTGCAGGTGCGCGGAGCGCGAATGCCTTGGTACGTAAACCTCACTGGAGAAAAGCGCCGATGTCGTGTTCGCGTATAACTGTGTCGGATAGTGCACGTAACTACATATCTGAAGTTTTCTTTCTTTGTTTTTTTTTTAATGCGAGGAAATCGAAAAAGAAAAGAAAAAAACGCAGTGACTTACCAATATTTTTTTGTAATCTTGACTGAGAAATGTTCCAAGCTATCCAGTACGTACTAATATTTCGTGATATTTGCTCTTATATTCGAGCGCAGAGAGAGAATGCACTCAGTTTTTTTTTCTTCATAAAAATGCATTATTGAAAGTAAATTATAGGCTGGTTGCCATCTGCTCCGATTTCAAACCGCACATTAGCGCCAGTTGAACCTCCAGCGTACATTATAATAATACTATTGTTTCAAAACGGTCCTTCTTCGTTACTCGTAAAGGCGTCGCCGCTGGGGCCGTCAAGAACACTATCCGCCTACATCATGCTCACGTGCAGGAAAGAGAGAGGGATCTTCTTTTTTTTTTAAACACCGCTTTTTCGTGGAGCTTTTTATGTGAAAGTTTTAAGCAACGTTGACACCTAAGAACGTTGCTGCGAACAACAAACAGTATGGCGTCTCGTGAGCAGACATTTGCACTCGCTGTTCCATCAAGAAACAAAATAAGAGTTTTGCGCATTTTGCATGCGCTGGGCAGAGTAGTTCTTCCAAGATTTGGTTGTCAAAGGAAAGAACGGCGGTCTTTGGCGTGTATTCCTGGGTAAAATAACATAAAGCTAATCTAAGATGCCCCTACATCTGTCTTAATTCGTCACATGAATGAGGGGGCGGGGGGGGGGGATTAGTATCATTCCGCGATGAGCCGGATGATTTTTTTTTTTTTTACTACGAGTATAGATCATTGCAGTAATCGTCTTCTGCGGTCCGCCGTCTTTGTCTACAGTGCTGCGGAACTCGCTCTGGGCATGCGCAATAGGTCTCTTCGGCGTGATGTCGGACGCCGTGCTTGCGTAAACTGTCCAGTGACTCAGCATTTCCCGCCTCGGTGATAATCAGTGGGAATATATATGCCCCATTACGACGATCCGAGCGGTGTCTAATTCAGTGCGTTTGGATTATTGTCCAGAAATCCGCGACGTTCTTTTAAAGCATAAAATGCGTTTCAACGCTACCCTCTAATCCCAAAATTTTGTCCGTCCGTCCCTTCGTCCATACATTTCCCGCTAAATATAGCGGAAAAATTGGTATCACGATAACTATACACGATTTCGGTTCCTCAGCAAAATATAGCGTAAAAGTTGACGTCACATCAGTTCAATTTCGCCGCTAAATTTGGGCGGGAAAGTGGCGTCACATGACCAATGCACCAATTCAATTACACGCTAAATTTAGCGGGAAAATTCTCGTCTTGTGACCCAGGCACGAATCCAGTTTCCCCGCTCAATTTAGAGGGGGAAATCGACGCCACGTGACCTGACGTCACGTGTGACCCATACAACATTTCTTCCTCGCTAAATTTAGCGGTAAAATATACGTCACGTGACGCAACAATATCCCCCCCCCCCCCCCCAAACAAAAAAAAAAATGGGGTGATGTTTATCGTTTATGCTTATACAGCCTAGAACTTCGTCTGCCTCGACGGGCGGCGAGTCTCCCAGCTGTAGATGAGAAATTTAGCCAGTGCGGTACAACCGCTAGCCTGGGGTCTTTAACGTGCATCACGCAGTAGTGATACACGACCGCACGCCGGTACGATGCTCATCCAGATCGAAACGGGCAGGGGTGGGGCTCAAACCCAGGATACCCGAGTTCTGCAGCGCGAGCTTTCGCTCCACGTGCTCCGAGCTGGTGTGCGCTAGCCCACAGCAGGTCGCAGCTGATCTAACCAGCATGCACAACACATAAAGGCACCTTAGCTTTAAAGGAATACTTCAACGAAATTTGAAAAATTCCCGTCGTGTTCAAAAATAAGTTGAATATGATTCACAATATCCGTAAATGACAATCGCACATTTGTATTTTGAGCCTAGTGGCTGTATTTTTCGCTATAAACGGCCCACTCTGGCAAGCGCTGGGAGAAGGCCCAGCGGAGGCCACGTGACATCCAACGCAATCGTGACGTAGGTCGTCTCAGGACGAGCAAAGCTACGGTGAGGCTGACGTCGAGAGGATGGCCTAGTCGTTCCAGCCACCGAAGCGGCTGCTTTTGTACGAATTTTGAGTGACGGGTTAATCTTCTATAATCTCGCAGGGGGACAATAGACCCTTTCCGGAATTCAGTCTGGCCACTTTGATCACTATCATCATCATCTGAAAACGGCATATCTGCTATACTAGTGGCGGCCTTCTGTTTACAGATGAAGGAAGAAGTTGAAGATGCTCCTGAGCAGATGATTCGATGCCTTTACATTATCGACGTTAGCGCGGCGTGAAGCAGGAATTGGACGCAAGAGCTGCGTAAGCGGTCATTCCTAACTCGGTCCCAGTCAATCTGTTAGTAGCACTCACTCGGCTTCAAAGCACCTTGATGTACAGGACTCTATCAAGGCGTCTATATGGGTTGGCGCTTCGTTCCGACTGGCCGCATTTCTTTCGCCATCGACACTAAAAGAGATTGAAAATAATTGTAGTGAAGTGCACATTCTCGTTTACCGTTGACCTTTAAGTGACGGTGCCCCATTAGATACTGCAGACCACAGGTTCATAGTCGCCATTAGTATAGTAAAAGATAAACTGCCATTTGAGTCACCAGATGGCACTGAATTCTGGAAAGGGTCTATAGCGGCTTCTGCGACACGCACAAGGCATTCTCGGGAAGAAGGGAGTTCCTCGTTCCCCTCTTCTTTCGTCGTGGCCGGAGGCGAGACAACCTCCGTCACCAGCTGTCAAGGTTCCTAGACGGGCACTACAAGCGAGGCGTTAGCGACATCCACCAGGTGCTCTTTGCTAATCGTTTAATTCGTTTTAAAATTCCTTTTCGTGACTTTTTTTAACAAGATATTGGTAGGTTCCATGTGATACTGCTCTTTTGAACACATATAGACCAAAAAATGAGCGCCGAAATTTCGTTGTAGTATCCCCTTAACAACTTAGACCGCCTGTTGATACTATCGTCCATCTGTCTCCCATTATTTTTTTTTCCCTTGGTCCTCAAGCAAGAAGCAAATGCAGTCACACTGCGCCGGCACTGACCGCGTCGTATTTATAGCAGTCGGGCTCGCTTTTCGCGCGGCACATATATATATATATATACACTAAAACTTACTACATTTGGTGAATATTTACAACGTGCAGCGGTAGAAATGAAAATGTGCAACTTACCTTCTGTTTTGAAACTCCACGTCGCACTGAGCCGGCAGTGTCGGTGCGTCTGCTCAGATGAGTGGGACAAGATTTACGTCATGCCGTCGACGCGCCGCTGATTATCAGTGTTGCCAAGCTGCCTGAGCCAGTAGTTTCGGTTTCGCCGTTCCGCCGGAACGAAACTTGGATGCGCGATATCTACAAAACTATATACGCTACCGAAAAACAAACTATATCTCGTGATTTAGGGTCGCCGACTCCGACTTAACAGATCATAACCCAGAATATGTTAAAATGGAGTGGAGTGGATGCATGAAAATGGAGTGGATGCATGCAGACGAAGAAGACGAAGAACAAGCTTATGCATGCTAACCAGACAACGTTTTTTTCTTTTTTTTCAAGATTTTGACAAGGAAAGGGAAAGACAACCGTACTCCCTCAAACTCGCTCCTGAGACCGGATTGGCCTCGTTTTCTTGCCTGCTGGAGGCTGTCCATCTAGGCTGATGGAATCACCAGGAGTCTTCTCCGTATCTTCTTGTGGGCTTTCTTAGTCCAAGACAGCTTTCTTTGTCTCTAATATTTTTTTAGTGGCGTCGTAATGAGTTTGCAATTCGGTTTCTTAGTTGTTTTTCATTTTTTTTCAATATAAACTATCAATGCGTTAGCATTTTATTCACGACGTTTTAGAAAGAGTGCTACACGATCGCCCGAGCTCGACCCGGGTCCGGACACAATCCGAGCTACCCGTCCCCGGCCCGTCCCGCGAGCCGGGCCGGGCTTTCGGGTTGGCCCGGCCCCGTCCAGAGCTCTAGTCTGTAGACTTTTGTACGATGTTTAGTGTTAGCAGCGTGTCGACCGCGGCTTTAGTGTATAAATCAGCTTGTCCCAGGGCTAACGCTTCGAGGGAATTACAGTAACACCCTTATAGTGCTGCGGTGCCCCCTAAAATTAAAGTGGCTGGCAATCTTAACAAGATACATATTGTTTTCTTTCTTTTATCTTACGAGCCGCAAGTTTACGAGCGCCCCATACCACATACATTTGTCACTTGTTCAGAAAGCATGAATAATCAACCGTACACTGTGTTGGAAACCCGATCCAATTCGCTGCTCCGACGCCTTGTTTACGTGACACTTGAAAAATACTATACTTTTTTTGTACCTCAAGAACCGTAGTTAAAAATAAGTCAGGCTCCATGCGGAGCTTTACTAACTTCGCCTTTTATGTGTAGAATTAAGAAACACGTAGGTGCATTTTAGATTCGATATGTGTTATCATCTCGGGATGTGCACGTTGCGAACGCCAATAAAATCGTTTCTCCCTCCGACAACCAAATCTTGGGGCCCAAAGCGCCGGGGCGACATATCTTACAAATCCGTACTCGATCTCTGCTTCGTGGCTAACCGTGGGACACTTGATTCAACAGAGCGCAGGCGGCGGCCTGGACGACGGTGGCCCCACGTCCCCGTTCCTGCTGGGCGGCGTGCCGTCCAGTCCGTCCCCGGACGACAAGGGCCGCTCGGGCAGTGGGGGCGGCGGCGTGCCCGGCGGCGTGGGTCCCCTGCTCCCGACGGCCCAGCCCCCGGCGTTCCCGTTGCTGGGCGGCAAGCAGCCTGGCGGCTTCCCGCTGTCCCTGCTCTACGGGCAGCCGTCGTCCTACCTCCTGGTCGGGTCGGCCCCGTTCATGCCGCTGCCGCCGCAGGGGGACCTGACCCGGGGACTGCTCTTCCCGCCGCTCCACGCGGGCTTCGACCCGCTCGCCAAGGTACTCCACGCTGTACGTGAGCCATGCACGCTTTCTACGTCCATCACGCTCTACCCTGCTTCTGTGGGAAACAAAAGAGCACTTGGGACTGGGACTTGGGAGGCAGTCGCTGCAGTCTCCTGAGGGCGCTCGGCGAATGACCAGGTGCTCAAAGTATCGCTTGGAAGAATCGTTCAGCGATTCTTCCAAGCGATGCGACGAAGCGACTTGCCAAGACCCGCTGTCTCTCGGTCGTTTGAAATCACATGCAAACAACGCACGTCACGACGAAAAACACGGTAGTGACGTCGCAAAAGGTATCGTTCTATTGGCTCCCGCCGGAGCCACTTCCGGGCGACACGCTGAAAACGGGTGTTATTTTCTGGAAATCCATAGAAAAAATGAAAGCCGTTTACAATTCCCTGTAACGCCGGTTGGAGCGCAGCTCTTGAGGAGGAGGATGGAAGCGTACTGAGGGACAGGTGACTCCTTAAGGTCACGTGAACTCATGGGAGGTCGGGTGACGTCAAGGGGGTCACGTGACATCGGGGGAGGGGGGTCACGTCACCTCAGGAGAAACACGTGACCTCAGGCGGCCACGTGACCTCAGGGGTCACGTGACTTCAGGGGGTTCACATGACTCCAGGGGGGTCACGTGACCTTAGGGGTCATGTGACCTTAGAGGTCACGTGACCTTGACGATGACGATTTGATGACGTCATCAGTGATGATGACGATGACGATGCGGATGCCAATGACGTCATCAGTGATGATGACGATGACGATGCGGATGCCAATGACGTCATCAGGGACGTCACTGATGACGTCATCAGTGATGATGACGATGACGATGCGGATGATGTCATCAGGTTGCATGCAACCTGGATTGCATGCAACAGGTTGCATACAACTCGTATGCCAGTTGCATGCAACTCCCGAAGGAACCCTAGGTCCTCCCGAGGTCTTACCGAAGAAACCCGAAGTCCTCCCGAAGGGACCCGAGGTCCTCCCGAAGGACCTCGGGTTCCTTCGGGACGACCTCGGGTTCCTTCGGAAGTCCTCGGGTCCCTTCGGAAAAATTTACCCATAATGCACCGCGCGGTTACGCCGACGGCGACGGCGACGCCGACGCCGCTCAAGCCGGAAACGGGCGCCTAAGAGCTGCGCTCTAAAAAGCGAAGGCGACGGGCGACGGGCGACGGCAATTCTCGTCGCTCGTCGCCGTCGCTTGGTCTGTCGCTCACCGAATCGCTTACATTGTCCCAGTCATGCAGATAGGAAGCAGAAGAAGCGACATTCCGGCTCAAGCCAGTCATACAACGAAATCCGAAATGAGGCCGGAAGTAGAGGTTGTGGTCCGTGGGAAACCCTCAAAGGTGACCAAACCAGCCGTTGGCACCAGATCAGCTCGTCTTTTCGTTCAATGGCGTCTTTTTGTTTTGTTCGGTTTTGTTCATCGTCGGGGGCGTGTCTCTCTAAACTGGCAGCCTCCCCCGGCTTCACCCCTGGTTACGTCATGTCGCCTCCAGAAGCTTCCTACCTCCCTTGTCCCAGTGCACACTGTACTGGTAGACCTAAACCTGTTTTCAACCTAGACGATCGCCGAGTACTATCTCCAACTTACAAACATCTACAGTGCACACAAAGGCATGGACACGAGCACGTGGCTTGGGAATGTGCATCTATGCATGCACGAGTTCTCGTACAAACAAAAGCATCCTGCTGAGCAGTGGCGTACCAACTTGTTTTTGATTGCGGGGGGGGGGGGGGGGGGGGGGGGGGGCAAACCAGCCGCCGGCCAGTGTTTGCCCTGCCCTGTGGCGGCTGTTCCAGGGGAGGCAAAACACATGCCTTGCCCCCCAACCCTGAGGACTGGGGGGGAGGGCAAGCGTCCCCCTTGCCCCCCCCCCCTGGTCGGTACGCCCATGCAGCTGAGGGAGGCTCGCGCGCTTGTGCCCGTGTCTTTGCTGTGAGATGGAGGATTGGACAAAGTGCAAACCCTCTCAATAGATTTGCCATCACCGTAGTAGGCAACAAAGTCCAACCATCTACCTCGGCCAGAGTACTCGGAATCTACATTGATGAAGACGGCTCATACAGAACCTGGATGGCCAGGGCCAGCCAGCAATACGAGACAATCATCCGTGTCATCAGAAGGATATGTAGTTCCAGAGACGAAGCGAACGAAGAAATTTCACTCCAGATGGTGAAGGCACTCATCGTATCAGAAGTCGGCTACTGCATTTCATATTGCAACGTCTCAAAAAGCCAGTGGAACAAACCGGAAACCATCAACAGATAAGCCGCGCGGGTCATTACCGGCTTACCCTGATTCACGCCAATAGCGACTAATGGAACATGCCCAGCTGAACACCTTACAGGAAACTGCAATGGTGCGATCTGTCGCCCGCCGTGAACGACTAACACTCACGACCCGGCAGAACCATTCTCAGTCTAACTCAAGCACACAAAACTCCCGCTTTCCGACCTAACAGAGAACGAACCCCGCTTGGGTGAGTACATCGACCTCGTGGAAAACAAGCCCATTCCGAAAAACGCAAGCTTCAGACATCTATATCGTCAGACATCGCAAGCCCGTAGCCACAACAAACCGATCCAAGCTTGGGAAGGTTCGGCTGAGAAACAAGCCATCTACTCAGTGTCACAGACGCGGCTTTCGCGACACTCCCAGACCAACTTGGTACCGTCGCAGCGGCAATACCAAGAAGAGGAGTTACATTTACCAAGCCATTACCGAACAGCACTTCCGTCAAAGGTGGCGAACTCGGAGCAATTCAATATGCAATTGAAACAATCCTCAAGGACACGACCATTGGACGGTAAGACTTCCACGCTTTTACTGACTCGGTAGCCTCGCTCACCCTTGCACGAAAGCAAAATCTATAAAAAGATGGACCTTCAGCTTTTTATGCAAGCTACGAAAGTCCAGCTGTTCTGGGCGCCCGCCCACACAGGCGTAGCTGGTAATGAGCAGACCCCTTCTACAGCTAGCTCTAATAGCTACACTCCGCGAGACACAGAAGCAGCCCAGCCACCTCCACGATCACGGCTACGCATTTTTCTCGCCCGAAGATGACGAAGCCACTATATGACCCCAACGAAGCTAAACAACAGATCAATTTTTCGTCCCGTAATGCGCTGAAGGAACATCTTCCGTCCATCTCCGACCCACTGCCGCGAGGCTCATAGGACGGAGAACGAGGGTGCTCTTAAGGTGCATTAGTACAAGTTGTGGACAACCAATACCGCCTGCACGCCGAACAGAAGAGCAGCGTGGAAAGAAAGGCGCGCACACCACCGACATGCTGCCACTGCAAGGACTCCCAACATGCGGTCAACCTTATATAGTTCACCTGTTACGGGGCTGCAAAGGCCTCGAGGCAACACGTACGGAAGAAGTAGTACCTAGAGGACGGAGTGACATCCAAGACAGAACCGGGTCTTCCCTCCAGGCCCTTCATGGCAAGCAATACCAAACTCTGCACACTCTTCTGGATTATATCCACGAAGCTGGCATAGAAGTGCACATGGGATTCGCCCCCCCTTCCCCACATCTCCCATACCGGGAGTTCAAGCCTCGATGCCATTGGAGAGTTGTAGGGAACCGTTTTTGCACGTCCGATACGACACGATGGGTTCTCCGGTATACGAACTGCGCATGTGCGAGCCTTCTGCGGCAGCGCATGCGCAGTGCGTACCCAAGGGCTCATTGCACCGTATCGGATGTGCAAAAGCGGTTCCCTAAAACTCTCTATTGACTCATTCCCCTCCGCCCTTAAAGCGGTCCAAATAAACACTTTACACTACAACTGTGAGGCGGAGTATAGATTGCAGCGGCTGGATCACCCCAGTGCTTTGCAAAAAGTAGACGCACAAGATTTTTTATTTCTTTTTTTAATGATTACTGACAAAGTGAGAACGGCAGGGAGAAGCTTCAGTTGTTGGAAGCTCCAGCGCAAACTTACTACCTTCGACAACGTTCGGTCGTCCAAAGCGCTGCCGAAGCACGGCGGAAGGCATGAAACGCGTGCTATACCGGGAGTTCGAAAGGCACGCCCCGTTATTCTCACCCTGTCGATGACTATTTGCGACTCTAGCGGCTAGAACGGAAAGCTGCGGCGGCAGGTTCGCCCGCCAGCCTTCTCGAGCAAAGCGGATATTCACAACCGCCAGACTCGTGTTAGTTTTCCCGCTAATTTTAGTGGATAAAGTGAATTTTTGTGAAGGTCAGTGACACTAAGCTATGTGTGAATTTAGCGGGGAAACAGAAGTGGTGCTGACGCCCCGTGACATCAAGTCGTCACGCCATTTTTAAAGCTAAGTTTGGCGGGGGAACTGAATTAGTGTTCAAATCATGTGACGCCGATTTCCCCGCTAAAGTTAGCGGGCAAAAAGCATGACATCAGATGACTTCATTTCACTTGACCTACACACAAATTAAGTTTACCCGCTGAAAAATTTACATGTGACCTGCCGCGGCTCTTCCAATCATGCCTGTAGCTGATCCCTAAACTTGATTGGTGCTAAGGTCACGTGATGTCATTCTCTTTTCTTAATTTAGCGGGGAAAATAAAAGGCCAGAAGCATACCTCCATGTGGCCTGAAGACCCTAAGAAAGCTAATTCCTTTAAAACGCGCGATGAAAATCGCCAACAGAGTGCTCCTTTGCCGGCAGTTGCTGCTTAACTTCGTACTGCAGGAAAGTGAACGCACAGGGTTCTGAACCCGAGCCCAAAAATGTCACAGTTCCTCGCGCTCTGTGTCTTCGCGTTTCGACCCCCGGGAATTCCCACCGCAGGAGCGCATGGCCTCGTGTCTGGACCTTGCCGCGCGGTCGTACGCCCACCAGCGCCCCGGGTCTAAGGGGGGCGCGGACGGCCGGAATCCGCTCCTGTCGGCCCCGACCCTGCCCTTCCCGTGGCGCGGACCCCACCTGGACATGATGGGGGGCTCGGACGGGGCCGGGGGGTCACCGCCCCCCTTCGGACAGGACCGCGGAGGGTCGCCGTCCAAGGGACTGGACCTCAAGCGAGCCGACCACTTGGCCGGTGAGTCGCTTTGGAAGCTACGTCTTTGTGATGGGCCCTTTCCGAAGTTCAACCTGGCAAATATTATCACTTCTTCTAGTTCAGCTGGCCTTAAGTGAACTATGAACCAACTAGCTCAGCTCAAGCCTGTTACAAATATGATCACTATCCTTACAACGCTTACTACTACTAGCACGACTACTATCATCATCATCTGTATGGCATCTGTGCCAATCACTGGCCTTCTTGAGGCTGATGAAGGTCAAGAAGTTGAAGATACTACAAAGCGAAAGATATGTGAGGAACATACGTGCGAGAAGTCAGTACAATTTACAACCAGAGGTCGGCATTTTAGGTCGCCCTGGCTCACCCTCACAGCCACTCACAAAAGCCCCTCACTCACCCGTTGCCCCCACAATCACACTCACCTTGACAGTCCTTCACTCATCCTCACTGAACCTCACGGCCCTCACGCACTTACGGCCCTCACGCCCCTCACGCCGTCACCGCCCTCAGGCACTGACAGTCCTCAGGCCCCCTCACGGTCATTCACTCACCCTCACACTCATGAATGTTCTTGGTACAGAAACTCACCCACCCTCACCTCACCTGTGAAGATGGGGTGACTGAGGACCCTCATGAGTGATGTTTGCGAGGTAGGAGTACGACACGACGCACGAATTAGATACAACGGCTGCGTAAACATTTTTTTTTTCTTTCGCAGTGTAGTTGAATAAATTTCTTGACACTAGTCTGACTCTAAAGCATTTCGATGGCGGCAATTTAATCGAGGGGCTTCTGGGTCGACGCTTTGTACTGGTCTGTTTTCATGTTCCCGCCATCAATATCAAACAAATAAAAAAACGAGGTGATCGCAGAACCAAGTCTCGTCTGCAATTAAAGGGGTATTCACACGAGGGAGAAATCCCGGGGATTTCTCCCCGGCTCGCGCGCATCACGAGATGAAAACGCGAGGCTTTTGCACATCGCAAAGCCTGACGTTTTCGTCGTGGGATGCGCGTGCCGGGGAGAAATCCCCGGGATTTCTCCCCCGTGTGAATACCCCTGCGAAAGGGAGGATGCCCGATAAAATACACGTGTCATGACTACCCTTAATTTGTCGAAAATTAAACTACCTTTCGCACCCCTCCCCCTTCTTTCCCCCACAATCCCGCGGTGCTTAATTTCAAAATCTCTTACCTCTTTTTTTTTTTATTTTGGTCATGGGGCACACTTTATTGTTACTGCGACCTTCTGTTTTACTGCTTCACGAGATTCCACAGCTACACAACCACCCTCGCGTCGCTTACCACCCTGAAGAACTATCAGAAACACTGTGGCAACGCGTAATACACCTTCGAGAGAAAAGTCAACGGGTCGGCGCACACCTAGTGGACGTCAATCGCAGATTCGAAACCTCCTGACCGGAGCAGCACGACACGCCGAACAAACGCGATCAAACAACAAAGCGACACGGTGGAATAGGGCAAGTAAAAAAAGAAAGAGAGAGAGAGATGACGCTGGGGGAGGGGGAAGGGGGGTTGAAAAGGGGAGCGAGGCGTAAAACGGCCAAATCAAACGAGACACGAAACAAAAAAAACAAAAACAAAAAAGTGACAGACAGCCGCGAGACGGAAAGAGATGCCGAGAGCGGTTATCGAATCCAATCCAAGTCTCGCAAAGGTCCGCCGAAAAAAAGAAGAAAAAAATAGGAAAAAGAACAAGGCCCATGTAGAAAGAGAAGTCAGCGGAGAGGAGGAAGGGGGGGGGGGGGGGTCGAGTCCGGCCGGCGTTTTCTTCCGGATCGAATGTCCCGACGGAAGAAAAATGCGGAAAGAATTATCGATTCGAACGTTAGCAACGTTCCCTCGATCGCGCGGGCGCGCGCGCCGTCCGGGCACGCGGGCAACCTACGCAGCAATGCGCGCCCTGTATTATTTTGCCCCCCTCCCTGTTGGCGTAATAGTGTGTTGATATGAGCGCTCGTCCATCTCGAGGCAGTCGGACAGCTCCCCCTCGATCCACGAATCCGCTCCGCGCGAGCTCGAAATCCGAGCGCCACGGCAATCAACGGGAGGGGGGCGCCCATTGACCGCAGGTTGCCGACGGCCCCACGGTTAGCCGCAAACGCTAACCTCCTCCTCCTCCTCCCCTTTTCCTAAAGCGACGCTCCGGAACCGGAACCATAGGTTCTCGTCCGTCTGTCTTGAGGTTCTCTTTTTTCTCTCTTTCGAGTCGGGAGAGGGCAAGAGAGGAAGAGCCAGGGTTATTTTTTTGGGAGGGTGGCGGGGTCCCAGATGGATCTCCCATGTCCGCGTAAATTGAGAACAGCTCGGCCGGATTAGGCCTATAGCTCGATCTCGGGAGCGCCCCGCGAGCGGGCTCGGGGTCGGGCGCACAAGAAACGAAGCCGCCGCCACCGCCGGCCGCCGCTGCCGGGGGCCCGGGTCTGTTTGTTTGGGCTGGCCACCTGGTCGGTTTTCGTTCGGCTCCCTTTCTCGCCTACTTCTTTCTTTATTGTTTATCTTTTTATTATTTCTTGAGATATAGGGGACCCCCCGCACGCTGTCGACAAGTGTGTCGACGGCGCGGCGTCTTCCGTGTGACAGGTGGAAACGGAAAGCGCGCTCGCCAGGATGCGGCGGTTGTAACGACGGACGGGCGGACCCGTGTCAATTTCCCCCGGGGGTTCAGGCTCCGAGTCCGGATCCTATTTAAAGAACAGTTCTTTTTTTCTCCCACGGCTGCCCGCCACCCGCGCCGATTGCCTATCTCTCCGAGTCGGCGTCTGGGCGGAAAAGGGCCGGCATCGACCATCCGATGCTGGCGGGGAGGGACGCGCCTCCGCAAAGCTCCGTTCACCCCGAAGCTGACAGTACGGTGTAGGCCACGTGAGCCCCCGGAACAATCAAACCGCCTCCCTTTCATCACCCGATCCCGCTCTCCGCGCGTGAATGTATAGATGGGAGTGTGATCACGTGACAATATGGAGTCGTACCATTGGTCCGACGATCACGTAGCTCCCGCCGCATTGTCAGGTTAGAGGTAACTGGAGTAGAGCCCGATCCGTTTAGCGCTTGTGTGCGTGTCTCTGGGTGTGTGTGTGCGCGTTGAAGGAAGGGAGCAACAAACACCAACAACAACAACAACGGATTTTAGGTAGCCTCCAGGCTTCTCGGGGTCGAAACATGTTTTGATATTCTTTTCTACGAGTTGCCTTTGTGTGTAGTATGGGATTTTCTGAACGCTGCGCGTGCTGCGAAATCGCCCAGAGCGCGGTGCCGGTATTAGATGCATGGACTGGATCTGCCGCTTCAATTTTTTTCCCCTCGCTGTCAAAGTTGAAGTGCCGGGTTCATGTATCGAAATATCGATTAGCTGTATAGATTTAAATTACTTTTTTGTGTGTGTGTGTGTGTGTATGTCGCACGGTGTTTGATGTATAACAAAGTTTAGAACGTGGACGATCGTTGTGTCCATTTTTGAACCGGAGGATCTTGTTCAGTATTCGGTCCTGCCTTTTTGTATATTTATTTGATACTCCGTTGCGTGTGCGCTAACTTGGTAAAAGATAAACTATATCGTTCATGATTGAGCGCTTTGTCAAGCGTAACTCTTAGTTACCGGGTCAGGTTGTATACCGTAACGCGTCACAAACATTCGTCGTGCCCAATGAATGGATGGATAAGTGCTAACGAATGTACCCTTTTTAGAGGGCGATAACTTGCGCTAAATGTTAAACACAACAAAAAAGTACGATTCATCCTTCGCCCTTTCTAAGCCAAGAAATCACGGCCGCCACTGTTGCTCGATGAGGTTTTCGAAAAGGGTCTCTCGGTGCCCGACGCAGTGCGGCATTCGACGCGTTGATTGGACGCGAGGCCCGGCCGAACGATGAAGCGGCGCTCGTGTCCGATCAGCGTCTGCGCTCCCGATCACGCCGCGATGACGTCACATTTCCACTGCAAGGGCTCTGCTATTTTCGACTCCATTTCGCGTTAAGTCCGGTCAACGCAGCCGGCGTTACCTCCGACGCCGGCTGCGTTACCTTCGCCGCATCCTGGGCGAAGGTAACGCAGCCCAGGATGCGGCGAAGGTAACGCAGCCGCATCCTGGGCTGCGTTACCTTCGCCCAGAAGGTAACGCAGCCCAGGATGCGGCTGCGTTAAATTGCATTGCCGAAAGTGCGTCGTCATGGTGCGCTCGTTGTCTCTGTACCTTGGCCATCCCCGGCTAAGCCGTTCGCGTACAGCGAATGCGCTCCGATTCTGTGCTTTCTTCTGAACGCGATCGGTTCAGACGGTAAACAGAAGACCGACAAAAGGGACTTTTAGGGAACCGTTCATTTGATACGGTACGAACTGCGCATATATGCGGTTTCCTAAAACTCCCTTAAACGGTTTCCTAAAACTCCCTAAAGACAACGGGTGCCATGACCATGCACTTTTGGCGATGCTCGATTGGCACGATCGAATCGTACATGTCGGCTGCGGTATAACTTTACGTGAAACAAGGTACATTGGGTGTTTTCACTGATGTCATTAGGGACCTTTCGCAAATCGTTACCGTGTTCGGTAACGGTAACAGTTTGCTAAAAGTCCTTCTAAGGAATATTCACTGGCGGTTATAGCTGTGTGCGCGACTGCTGAGCGCGTGCTGACTGCGAGCTTCCGCAGTTGTATTGTAACGTGCGTTCCACACCATTGAGACTGCTGGTCTCAGCAGCCTATTAATGTGAGCTCGTTCTGAGCCTGCGCTCTAAACAGCGCCCTCAGATATGGTGCCCGGTGAATACCCCTTATTACGCCTACCATTTTGTTGTTAGAAGCTGCCTGGCGCACTGCCAAAGGCGAACGTTTGAAGGAACCATCCGGCACCATCGAATCCATAGTGCACTGGGGCCCGTATAAGTTTCATTGCGGGACGTCTAACAACAAAATGGCTGATCGGCGTCGCGTGAAAACGCCCTATATAGACGGTGTCGGTTCGACTCTATACTAACCTGTCTTTTGAAGCGCCCAAAACTCTGCCGTGTTTTTGACGAGGTGCCCCATGCAGCGTGCGCTTTGCGACCCGTCCTGCGGTTTGGACCGTATTCTACAGGCCCCCTGGGTTCTCCCAAGTGGAGCCTGGGACAGGCCACGAGCTGCCCCGTCTGCGGAGTCACGCTGGCGCAGGCGCAGATGGCGGACCACTTCCAGCTCGAGATGGACAAGCTCGCGGATTTCTACAGGTTGGTCCATGCGTACGGCAACGCGCGGTCCCGCGCACGCGCCGTGCGGACAGCGGCGTCACCTCAACAGCGTGACGGTAGAA
Organism: Ixodes scapularis; assembly: GCF_016920785.2. Lineage (NCBI taxonomy): Eukaryota > Metazoa > Arthropoda > Arachnida > Ixodida > Ixodidae > Ixodes > Ixodes scapularis. Next base: position 2,799,146 of record NW_024609838.1, on the reverse strand, counting down.
CCACGTTAGCGAACTCTCGAGTTCGCCTTACGGGCTTTCAGCTAGTTCGGTTCATATTTGTTGATGTTACCGTCCGCCAAAAACCACAATCTCGGCGATGTGAAATGTTCGCTGTGAAAGGTTTGCGCAGGCTGGCCATTAGCACGATACCTTGTCAAGAGGTCCAATAAGTCGAAAGATCCAATATTGGACCTCTTGCTTCGCTGGATGTCTTCACTCGATAGATTGGTTGTATCGTTGGACCTCTTGACCCATATTAGATCTCTTGACCCATGTTATAGATCGCTTGACCGATGTTATAGATCGCTTGACCTGTGTTAGGTCTCTTGACCCGATGGATACCGTGACCCGTGTTATATGTCTTGACCCGTGTTGGATCTTGTAACTCGGTGGATCTCTTGGTCCAAGTTAGATCGATCTTGACTGGGTGGACCTCTTGGCCCACGTTAGATCTCTTGCTTCAATGAATCTCTTAACTCACGCAAGAGTCCTTCACTCCGTGAATCTCTAAACCCGGCTGTCATCTGACTGCCAGGTCCCCTGAGTCGTTAGACTTCTTAACCAGAAACGCATCAACATGGCGGCTGATCTTCCTTCGTGTAATTTAATGTTTGTTTAAACAACTTTCAGTTGCCGTCGCTGGGTTGACCGGTCTCACGAGGAAGCGTCTCTGGTACGTACACGTCATCGGTCTCAGCCCACTCGTCTGGCTCTATACCAGCACTCGACGATCGATCTCTGATTGGCCGCTCTCGCGCGTGCGCAGCCGGAGCCCCAAGTGCAATGCAGGCCTAGCTACGACGCCGGCAAGCGGTCGCCGCTTTCTCGTTGGGAGGTGAGTGCAAATGACCGCCATCGAGTCCCTTGGAGGTCAAGTGGCGCGGGTTGTTTTCGGTGTAAGCAATACGGTGCCTTGCACGTGACATCTTATAGTACCGTACCAGCCGCCATTGCTCTGTACCATGGTCCTTTGTCCGTACCTTCGGCAGCATACATTTCGTACCATCGAATTTGTTCTTCTTACCAATCCTTGTCGAGAAGAACAAAATCGATGGTTCCAAATGTATGCTTCAGAGGATACCGGCACAGCAGCATGGTACGGAGGAATAACGACCGATGTGACGTCGATGCAAGCTATGTATAAACAAATGAAGGCTGCATGTTAGCGTTCACCGGATAATTTGTTACGGGTAAGCTTGTCCCTTAAGCGAAAGGATGACGCGTTTCGTTAAGTAGAAGCGTCTAACAACTGAGTCTACACGCAACATGTGACGCGACAATTATTGGTTCTTTTTACAGACATACCTCAAGGTCCGTGGAAACCGGCATCAAAGGCTGAACGGTAAGAATACACTGCTATTTGTCACTCCCACTTAGTCTTAAGAAAGAGTTAGTATGAATTAGCGTAGTTACTTCGTACCTGCAGAACAGTACGTTGACTACATCATTCATGATTATGCCATCAGCACCGAGGTAACATATGTTGTCTTTGACTGGGCTGAAGGGAGTTACGTTAGATTCGCATGGATAAGTTAAGCTTGATGTCTGATGCCGAATAGAATGCAACGTTTTGCAGGCTGTCCCTAATTCCTCCACTATTCAAGGTAAATTCGCACGATGTCTTAGTTATGTACTATAAGCCACTAATCTACAAGAAACGACGTGGGTGTTATGGCTATTGTCGTCACCAAAACTTACGCAGGTAAGGGCCAATTGGAAACGAGTCTCGACAAGGCTGTTCACTACTGTCAGCTACTGTTTTCTCGGATACATGGATTCATGAACGGCAGAATAATTTTATTCGGGTAGCGGCTTGCTCCATTTCGCCAGTGTTCTTATTTTCAGCACTTAGCAACCACCTATACGCAAAAAATCAAGGTCGGGCCTTTTAGCAAACTAACCTGCACGTCTAACCCTATCTAATGGCCAGCATTGTATTCATAACGTTAAGCAAGAAGGGAAAAAAAGACACGAGGATAATAAGCGCGGACGAGTTTTACAAAATCACCAGAACAGATGTGAAACGCTACTTCAATCCCCCCCTCAAAACTTCGGATCCCGAAGTTGAGACGGGTTTCTCGCACGTAGCCCTCTGCGGTCGACGACGCCGAGCAGAACTCCCGTTGGACCTCCAGTCGGCGGACGGTTCCCCACCGGGCACACCGCACGGCAGGGGGCCCCCACCTCCGCCGCCGTCGCTCAAGGTGGAACTCTCAGACAACGCGTACGACCACGGTGAGTCGCGGCGCCCTTCTGACGTTCCCGGCGATGCGCTAACCCTAACCCTCACCGGGTCGGTGCCCGACGGCCCGTGAGCCAATAATGTCGGCATCTCCAACACGTGGGAGTCGGTTGAGCGCGTCGCAGTTATGGCATTCGGCAATGTCCCTACCCCACCGCCGTGGTGTAGTCGGGCGGAGGGACGCTAGCAGACGACTGCGGGAGCGTAGCAGACGACGGATGCCGGTTATGGCGGGAGGGAGGGTTGCGGACGGTGGAGGCCGGTTATTAAAAGAGTTGGTCACGCGTGCGTGTCTGTGTGCGGTGGTGCTTCGCAGAGGGTGCAAGAGGAGGAGGAGGCAGCAAAGATCCGATGCTGCGTTCCCCGGCCACAGGGAGTTTTTCGGAGTCCGGGGAGCAGTCGCGGGACCGACAGACCCCCGGAGCACAGGGACATGGGTGAGCTGTGTTGGTATATAGCTATAGAGTACAGCGACTTTGTCGAAAGGAAGTGCCTAGGAAATAAAAATAAATAAATAAAAAACGAGATTGAAATGTTAAATAAAAAAAATAAGGAAGTGGAGGGCAGAGGGACGGTTGGCTGTCATGCAAATCCCCTCGAAATAATTCAATTAGAGCTCCGTTCGACAAGATGTTCTTCTCTTTCGAACCAGCGCAATATGCACGAACAAAAAATAACAATAATAAAAGAAAAGGAAGATGGGGAGTAGTAGGGAGTGGGGTGGTCCGCTTTTGGGGAAACTGGCTCTGGCGTTTTCGCTCGTCAGCCTCGTGAAAGAAGGGGGAAAGGGCGGGGGGGTGAATGACATGGATCGCTTTTCGCGGCAGCGCTGACTGGGACCGGCTTTTAGCCAAATTGCGGGAGGTCGTGTTGCTTTTTTTTGACTATCACATTTGTTTAGATGACTAGTATTATTAGGTTTATTTTTTGAAACACGGCGAAAGTGGCGGTGGTTTGAGACGGTGTAGACGGTCAAGTGGTGTCTTTGTCCGTCAGTAAAACATTATGTGTGATTTTTTTTTTTTTTTTTTTGCTCAAATTGGTTAAAGTTTTTGAGAATGACTTGTTACGTCCCCGGAAGGAGAAAGAAAATCAAGTTATGCACGCAGTTTATACGTTGCCCGAAATAGGTCTTTCGAGATTTGGTTGCCAGAGAACAAAAACGATTCCTGTTTGCATCTGAAACGTGTACTTTTTCTTGAAATAACGCATATCTAGGCTTAAACACGTACACAAACCTCTTACTTCGAGACATAAAATGGAAAAAATTAGGAACGCTGCGCGCGGAGCCGCACTACTTTTACTACAGTTCTTGATGGGAAAATGAGTAGCAGGCGATGCAGTCTCAAGCGATCGGACAGTCGGATCGACCAAGGAAACATTGTTTTCGTTCGATTTTTTTGCTGCTTTCCAGTTGGATTACGCCAAAACTTTCAAACAAAAATACATAAAAACAAAAGCTAGCAGCTATGCTATGGTCGCGCTTGAAAGCAGGCGTTTGAACCGGCTTCAGTTCGTGTTGGGGGAAAAAAAAAAAAAGGATGTGTCCACACTGATATAGATATGACAGGCAGCGTGTTACATCGATTACACGTCCAAAAACGGACCTAGCACTCCTCACTCTAGCGGAACAACACTGACTCCGCGACGCTTTAGCTCCTGCTCACAAAGTGTGTTAAGTTTTTGTTTATTTATTTGTTTTTTGAGGGAGAGGGGGAGGGGAGGGAACGCGGCCGGGAACCATGTGTTCAGACCCGCTCAGCCTTTCCCGAATCTCGGAGTTCGAACCCGGTTCACGTTTTCGAGCCTACCCCTCTTTTTTATTTTATTTTCTCTTTGTTGTTCTTTTTTCTTTTTTTCTTGTTTTTTTAAGGGGGAGCGTGGGAGAGAAAGAAAGAGTGAAAGATACAGGCGTGCGCTCGCCGAGCGGTCGGAGACGCAAGCCAGTCGAAGCGTGACCGAGATTTTTGCTTTTGTCTACGCCGGCGTAGCTTTCGTCGTGTTCCCGTTGACAGACAGGATGAACGTGTGTGACGTGGAGCCTAGGGTTTTTGGGGGGAGATTCCGCTAGGATTTTTTTTTTTTTAGGGAGTTTTGGGAAAAGGGGACTTGTGCAATCCACAAGCGTAGGGGTCGGTGGTGAGACCTTGCTGAATGATGAAAAATGGAACGAAACAACGCCGTGGTGGTGTCAGTCTGCTACTGGCTTTTAGGTGTCCGATGCGCTAGACCGGTGGCTTCAATTAAATTGCGTTCGCGGCGCTTGCGTCTCAATGTATACGTTTGGTGTCGGGGGTATTTCATGTCGGGGATGATGGACAGTTGGCGAAAAATGAAAAAAAGTATACGCGCCCTAAAAAATACTAAAAAAAAAACGACTCCCGCACATTTTGTTGGTGTAAAATTATTCGTTTGGTCTGAAGGTGATTCCCATGAAACTTTATAGACCAGGGGTGGCCAAACTACGGCTCTTCGAAGGGTCCAAGTGCGGCTCCTTGGTACACGTCCCTTCTCCTCCTGTATCCCCCTCCCCCCCCCCCCCCCCCCCCCAAAAAAAAAATGTCTCGAATTAAAAAAAAGAAAGTACACAGTCTTCGCAGCCTTGTACTACACTACGCACACACAGTAGCTCTTCGTTTTGAGACATACATGTGTCCAGTGACCCTGTTTTCTTTATTGTTCGAGAAAGAATTTCGAATCGCATACGCATAAGATGGGCGGCTAGCGAACGTTGCATTCATTTTTGTTTAGCGGTTGATGAAACGTTTTTGCTGCCTCGCATCATTTGTCGTAGTCGACAATTATACTTGTCCCGGTTGGAAAGGACTGTTTCCTTGATATCGTTTCTTGTTAAAAGTAGCCTCCCTCCCCCCTCCTTTTTTTTTTTTCTGCGGCTTCTTGAATTTTTGTTGTTCTGTCTGCGGCTATAGACCATCCCGGCGTTCACAAAGAGGCCCGCGTTCGCCCGCACCCGAGCAGAAACCAGATTCGAGAGAAACGAAGCGTTTGCTCATGCGCAGTGCGGACAGCAGCGCCAGCGCAGTTGCGTGACCTCAGAGGCCAACAGCCAATAGGATCGCGGCATTAGACGCCGAACGACCAATCAGAAAGCGAGCGGGGAGCGATCATGAGGCATGCCCCTTGTGTGTGTGTGTATGTGTCTCCCTTTTACTCGCTTTGGTATATAAGGTATATTCTACGTTCAAAGTTCGTTCTGAGTCGTTCTAATAGTATACTCTACCGTAGGGTTATCTCTGAGTTTGGGAGACTCTACGCATCCAAAAGCACTCATTTTATCGCCCCCCCCCCCCCCCCCCCCATATATATATATATATATATATATATATGAGAGGGTGAATTTTTGTGGGGAGTAAACAACTTTGTCCAACTTCCTGCGCAGCTCTCCGGTCACGGGCGAAGGGGGCCAAGGCTGCGCGTTGGCGGCCGAACCCGGGTCTGAGCCCTGCGCCGATGACGGAACGCCTTCCGACTTGAGGTGAGAGAGAGAGAGCGGTGGTGACGTGGCAAGCGTCCACTGCTACGGCTGTAACGACAGCCAAAAGGCCGTAGTCAGACTGTTCATAAATCGTACAAAAATTACACAGCGATCCCAAAGGACACACGCCTTGGGTGTGCAAAGACTTGGTTAAGGTTATTTAATTTTTTTTTATTAGGATGTGGGCAGGCATAAGAGAAAGTGTCAGTTTTGAGAAATGTTGGTTTCTGAAAAATAACAATTTTATTAATTACCAAAAACCCCTTTTTTTTCGTAATTGTATTGTTTAAAAAAAATGTCTCAGGACAAAGAGGTTTGTCACCGAGTCCACGTGGCGTCGCGGAGTGCGCGTAATAATTATATTAATTATATTAGTAATATCAATATTATCCGACATGTCCGGCTGCGTCATTTTCCCTAACCTTGCACCTGTTCCACAGGAGTGGCACCGCCGACGAGACGATCCGGTGGAAGTGCGTCGTGTGCTCGGTGAGTCATGAAATCCTATCCGTTGCTACCAACGCAAAAAAGAAAAAGTAAATGGCAATCTAACGTAGTGTTTAGTGCCGTCTTGATTGACTCCTTCTGGTCTCGGCTCTACACAGTTCTGGCACGTCTACTTTCCCGCAAAACAGCGTCAGCGTCAGCTATTGACAGAGTCAATAGCTGACGAGTTTTCGTTCGGTTATAGATCGTGCTCAATGTCAAAACGCAAATATTTATCTTTATATGCGTATTTTGAGTTTCAAACTTCACCTAGCTCTCTCTATAGGTTGCATCGACAGACCCTTTTTGTACTTCAGTGCCATCTACCGACTCAAGAAGCAGTTTCAATTTCAACAGACCAATTCGGTCATGAAACTGTATTTGATCCGGCACCGTCACTATCGCACGTCAATGGCAGACAAAATTGGTTCCTCCGTCGGCTCGTAATTCTTTGTTAATTCTGTTAGAACTGACCAGTACAGCGCGACGATCCCATAAGCACCTCGAATCAATTTTCGCCATTAAAAGGCTTTACAGCCAAACTTGTGCCAAGGGATATATTGGACAACACTCCGAAGTAAACGCTCAAGCAGCCGTTGTATCTGGTTCGTGCATCGTGTTGTGCTGACGTCTCGAAAGCGCAGGCCTCGCACTACATCCCGAGTTTTTTAGCGTCTTCAACTTCTTCCTTCGTCAGCCTCAAGAACGCCGCCATTAGTTCGGCAGACGTGCCATACACTGAGATCAGGGTGTAAGATAGACAGGTGGGGAAACGGCCCATAGAAGCCTACCGCAGCGCCGTGACCGGATTGTGTACTCGTCTGCTTGCGGGTACCCCCGCTTTGCGACAGATGGCGCTGCGGCGAGAGGAAAAAAATCGGAATCGGATTTGCGTGGAACTCTATGGGAGAGTGCGCAAAATAAACCGAGAGCACGACAGTCCTCTATTGAAAATCCACGAGAAACCATCTCCGTCAGTTTAGTCGGTCGCCCACACGGAGTGAGAGTTCGTGGTGCTCCACATAGATGGCGCCACGGAAAAAGAGAAAGCCGAGGGGTACACAATCCGGTCGCTTATTTGGCTCTCGTTTCCCCACCTGTCTATCTTTTACACCCTGACTGAGATGATGACAGTGATCAAATTTTCCCGCCCGAATTTCGTAAATGGGTTTATCGGCTCTGACAAACGTTTTGCGGGGAAGCACACGCGCTGAGTTTATTTTTTTATATTGGAGTTGACAGTATCTATATGTCGTATATCTGTTGTTGTTGTTTTTCTCGTCTGTGACCTCAGGAGCCGTACCGGACTCCGCTCGTGTCCGTCTGCTGCTGGCACGTCCACTGCGAGCGCTGCTGGCTTCAGACATTGGTGAGTCCCGGATTCTGGAATCGCCCCTTGGCGCCTGGTTTTGGTCCGCCTGGATGTCTGTAGATATCCGGTGATCGAGCAGATCTTTCGGAACCTTAGGAAATCCGGAGTCGCCATTAAATACGACGAGAACAACCCTATAGGTGAACATCAAAGTTTCTCGAGATTCAAGTTGCCCGGATGATATAGGGGAGAAAATATACTTTTCGTGTAGTTATTGACAAGTGCAGGTGTTCCCGCTATATTTAGCGTGGAAATGGAATTGTTCTATAATTAATCACCAGTTCCGGTTTACCCGGTATAGGTAGCGAGAAAATTAAATTTCACACTCTCGCGCTATTTTTTTTTTTTTTTTAATTTTTACTTGTATTATGAAACACTAACCCTAAACTTGTTCTGCATAGAAAACAATATTAGACAAGCCCGATCATGCTGACCAAGACAGGGAAGCACCGAATACGTATGGAATGAGCTGGGCACATGCCGCGTGTGTGACGTCACACTATATCATGACGTCACATGTTCACGTGACACCACGGCGTCACATGTTCGCGTTACGTCATGTGGTATCACGATGTCACATGACGCCACAATATCACGTGACATCGTGATCCTCCGTGACGGCTCTTCACAGTGGCTTTCTCATAGAGTTTGGTTCATCAAACACACACTGTAATAAAACATAAAAGAAAGAAAAACTAACGGTGCGTTTGATGGCGTGTCTCACGCAGGGATCGAAGCGGCTGTGTCCACAGTGCGACGCGGTGACGTGTCCTTCCGACCTGCGCAAGATCTACCTGTGAAGCGAGCGGGAAGAAAACACGCGCAGCCGTAGAAACTGTCACTGGTGCTGCTCCGAGTCGCTCGTCACCGCCGCCTCTGCCGCCGCCCGATGTCGCGCGGTCGTCGTCGGCGGCCGAGCGGGACGCAAGGCCGGGACTACGTCGTCGTCCCTACCGCCACATACGGTCGTCGCCACGTAAACCACCACCTTTCCTCCACCACTCCAGGGAACCCGGAGCGTCTGCTTTCCCGCAGAGCACTTGGGAAAGCCAATCGCGGAAAACCTAAACCTAAAAAACAGAAAAAAAAAAGATGTGCAGTTTTGCGTCTCATAAGCAACGCTTTGAATGCATTTTTCTCTTTATTCTGCCGTTGTTTTTGAATATTTCGTAAGGCTTCTCAAGTGTCTCAAAGTCCTCTCTCTTGCCTTTTTTTTTTTTTACTTTTTTTTTTAACATTTGCGTTGCGTGGTTAGTGAAGCATGCGGCGTAAAGATGTTTGGCACTCGACCCGTGGCCACCGTCAAAGTTTACAGAGGTCACCGTGGCAGTCTTCACTGTACTAATTCAGCGTTGGGCTCCACTAAGAAAGCCGGTTATACAACAAAAACTCTGTGCACCGTAGCACTGAGCACAGTTAAACGTCACACGCAATGCAAGAGCGCAAGCCGCTTTTCTTTCCTTTTTTTAAGTCGCAGCATTTATTTATTTATTAGCGACGTGCAAAGGAAATAAAACAGAGGTTTGTGTGTGTTGGCTCTGAATCACACACGCCACTGTCGCTTTGGAAATTGAGGACTCGGGGGAAAAAAAGGCATAGTTAGAAAAGTATAAAGAAGAAGAAAGTTTTTGTTCTCCAATCACCTTATTCAGCCCCATCAATGGCCGAGATTCCTGCGTGGCTTGCGCGCCTATTGGCTCTCCCAAGAGCATTGCGGGAGAGTTCGACGCTGCGGCTCCCGGAGTGCACCACGACCCCTCGTCGTCACCCGTGTGCGGTCGGCCGCGGTCCCATATCCCCTTTTTTCCCTCGCCCCAGAAAACCAAGACTCCCCCCCTTCGTCCGGTGTGCGCCTGTACATAGAGTGGTTGACCCCCCGTGGTACGCCCCTGTTGAGTTCTTTGACCGCCTCGTGCGTTAATAAAGACAGGTTCTCCTTTTTAAACACCCCGGCCCATCTTCGTTCGTTGCGCCTTCGCTGGCGCGCTTTCCCTGGTAGCACTCTTAGTTCCGCGATGTCCTTAGGATGTCCTAACATTCTGGGGATGTCCTGTGGACGTCCATGGGACATCTCAGAACGTTGGGACATCTTAAGGACATCCTAAGGATATTCACAGAACTAAATGTGCTACCAGGGTTATAACAGGAACGCCAGAAGAAACACACGAATTTGAGACCCCCAGAGGGAGGATCATACGCAACAGCCTCCGATGTATGGTGGGGTTTCATTTTAACCGTGGGATACGATATTTCTGGCTAGCAGGGTGCCTCCGAAGTAAACGAAGCAATGTCACAGACGAGACTAAAATCACAAAAATGGTGGAACATCATCAACGTAAAGTATTAACGTTATTCGGGCGAGCTGTAGCGCCACGAAAAGATGTAATATGTCACGAATGAACTGTAAAGAAGAAGGTAATGCTATAAAAAAAGTTTTAGTTTGTTCGCGCGAAAAAAAAAATTTTTTTTGTTTAATATCGTTCGACACTTTCAACGTAACGCTCGACTTACGAATGCGAAGCTGCGGCGAAGCTTAACGTGAATATTGTTTCGCGCCATGCATATCGAGGCTCAAGGCTGAGCGCTCTGTGTGTAATTGCATTAGAGTTTGTTTTTGTTTTTTTCTGCGTGAGATTGGTTTGCGTGATTGGTTTAGCGTCGTGACGATTCACTTTTGCCGCTTCTTGATTGGGTACATCCGATCGCAGCGTCGGCTGCCGGCTGCGCTTCCACGTATCCTGAAACGGAGTGTAGCCAATCAAGCGCCGTGAGCGTATCACGTGATTCCGCGTCTCGCTCTAAGCCCTCTTGAAAGTCACAACGTGACACTCACTGGCTCCGATGGTCCACTAACGTCCATCCCAAGATGCAAAGGAGCGTAATGACGTAACGACACTGCCGAAGAATCGCTATCCCTCCCGTAACGCCATTCCAGGCAATATATCTTTCTAACCGACGCCATTAAACGCAGCAGTCCGCCGCGCACGCGCGCGGACGCCGTGCAGCGTTTTTGAAACGGGCGCACGTCTCCCGGAGCTTCGCTGAGATGGAGAGGAAGCCTCTCGGCAGAGCGCTCTCCCGCTGTGTCGGCCGTGTACGCTGAGGTGCGCGCTCGAGCTGGGGGAACCCCGGGTTTCGGTCCGCGGTGCTATAGATCCAACTCCCTCGCCGCTCATCACGAAGCGATCAGAGAACGAAGCCGCCATCGCTCATCTCGCGCGCGCGCTGGCTAGCGCGGCCGCGATGCCGCTGGAGAAGCGGTCCGGGAGAGAGATTTTCGGGTTCCCATTCACACCTCTTTCACGGGGCTCCCTGGAGACAAAAGCGCGAGATCTTTTGAAGCGTCGATGCCTTTTTGGGGACTAACCGCTGGAAAAGCCCCCCCCCCCCCCCCCTCTTTTTCCCCTTTCCTTTTCTGGGAGAGGGCGGGAGAGCAGAACGAGCAATCCTTTGAGAACGTTTCGAAGCGCGAGTGTTCGCGACCGCTCTCCTCTTCTCCCGATCATAATTGCGGGCCGCTGCTTGGGGAAACGAAAATGAGCTCAGTTTTTGCTAGGGAGGTGGGGGGAAGCGACGGGTTTATAGGGGAAAATGAGGGAAGGAAAGTCATCTTCTCTTTTGTCGAAACAGAGCGGCGACGGAGATTGCCGGGCGATTTCACGGTGCTGCGGAGGAACGCTTGTTGCTGCTCGCTCGTCGACGTTATACGCGGTTACACGGGTGGAAGTTGAAGGGGGAGGGGGCTAGAAAGAATCAAAATTCGGTGCTGCTCGTCGGTGGGTGCGTCGGACCGAAAGATCTCTTCCGCTATTGCGGAGTTTTCGGCGGGGAGGGACGATTGTTACTGCTGGGGCTCTTGCTGCGTTTGACAGAAGCGGCATTGCTTTGCCGCGGGCTCACTACGCTCCATGTTCGGGAATACGGCGGAGGACAAAAATAATAGAGAGGGAGAAGGTTAGAAAAGGGGGGGGGGGGGGGGGCGTACAGAAGGCGGTACACGCCGCTTCTTCGCTATCGCGCCAAGCGGCTCGTTTTCATCGACCGGTTCTTAATTAGCTTTTACGAGCCTCGCCGTGTCCCGCCCCCCTTTCCCTTGAACACGTTTATGAGAAGGGGGGAAAGGGGCGTCCGCCCCCCCCCCCCCCCTTTCCTTCTAAACACCGTTCTTCCGGCGCGCGGACCGCGACTCCGATACGGGCAGCGCGCGCTAACCGAATTAATGCGTCGCCAATAAAAGAGGCAATTAGCCCCGGCCGCCCCCTAATTGTTCCTATCGGGTCGCGGTGCGATCGCGGTGTCGATAGCGCGGGCCACCGCGCGCGCTAGCGCGCTGACTCAGACCAGCGGAAGCGGGCGTTACGTATTATAAACCTCGGTTTTCGCGTCCGCAACCTTATATGTCGTAGAACGCGAACGCTCAACACAGAACAGCTCTTGGGCGGCGCGGCTGAAAACACTTTTGGCTCTCCGCTCGCTCGCAATGTGAGTTTTGTAGGGGTTGGGATCTTCTGAAGGGAAGGTAGGAACAAGGATAGCGGGGGGGGGGGGGGGGGGGGGGGGGGATGTCCGTTACAAGCTGTCGGCGCTCTACGGCCTCCCCCGGGTCCTCTTGGGGAAGCTTTCAATTGCCGTGCAGGCGCGGTGAGCGTTGTATGTGTGTGCCCGCTTTCGGCGTTCGTGAGCGCGCTTTGCCGGTTCGTCTTTTATGGGGAGGGGGGGGGCATCTCTTTTCCACCCCGGCCGCCGCCATTCGGAGAACCCCGACCCGTGATTTGTCGATTTCATCATGGGCTCGTTGCGGGCTTGTTGCTCCCGAGGTGCTTGTTTCCGGAGCCTCAGTCTGAGTTGTGGCCGCTGCCTTTTTGGTTTTACTTCTTCCGCGCGCGCTCTTAACGTCCCTTCTAACGCGGTATATATCGCGAGCCGGCGGCGTGAACAAGCACGCTCGTAAGAGGAAGTAAAAAAGAACGAGAAGAAAAAAAAACAGACTGCGATGTGTCGGACGCGATTCGTGCTTCTCTGGATAGGGAACACACACAGACACACGGCGCACACGCGAACGCTTGTATCTTCGCTACGGTGGGGTGTTCCTACGGGACCGTTTTTCTTCGCCGCACACAAAGAGCCGAGAAGTATAGAGTTGGCCCGGTCTCGAGAGTGTCATCGAGATCGAGAGATGTTTTCTTGAAGAGGGGAACAGCGCAGCGGCGTCTCGCGGGTTGTGTGCAGTGCTGAAGTCACTGCACACGATGAAAACGGTATATAGGGCGTCTCTCTCCGATGCCCGGCCTTTGGCACGCGCACGCCGCCTTCCGTCGTGCTTTGACCGCGCGTGCACGCTCGAAGCCCACGTGACGCCGAAGCATTACAAAAAAAGGCTCGCGCTGGTTGCGGTACAAATGGAGGACCTCCTTGTCGTACTTATTCTGTTCGTAGCTATGCGGAACGCAAGTTCGTCTGCCTCATTTGCGGGGGTTGTGGTGACGTCAGAATGCCGAGCCATGATTGGCCTTTATTGTAGCATAGTGGGTAGACCTCGAGGCATCTTCCCCTGAGGTCTACCCACTATCCTTTAATCGGAACCAATCGGAGCTTGGCGCTTTGACGCGTAGTGTGTTGCAACGAAAGCATCTCCTCCGTCTGGTGTAAAGCGTCCTACTCCGCCCATGCATCAAAAGTCATCCCGAAGTGGCAACAGATGTGGTCACAAAAGCCGCAGCGTCAGGCTGTCGGATGTCGCGATCCTGGTCGTGGCGGCGTCCCAAACTTCTGGCTGCCAAAGCTTCCGTGCACCGTCAAGCTGAAGAGGGACCTGCAGCAAACCAGGCGTCTGCTATACCACCACTGCTGCTACACCGCCAGGATCGCGGTAGTTGACGACATGACATTTCTCTACGACGTCATCGGTAGGAGATCGAGGGATTGCTTTCTAGGACACGGTAAACACACCATGGTCGGAGACGCGCTCCAAGCACCACATACCCAAACTAAGCCGACGACAGTGGGGGAAAAAAAAGCTCGTTCCTTTTCCCGCCGTTCCTCTTTCCGAGAAAGAAGATACAAACTAGTATAACATTGCTAATAATAATAGTAATACTGTACGACGGGGGAAGCAAAAAGAAAACAGAAACGAGCGTGGAGAGTTGTTCGAGTAGAAAATTGAGCCCGGGAAGGGAACGAGAGAGGAGGGATGGAGCGCGAAAGCGACACCTGCGCCGGGCTTTGTTGTCGCCGCCCGTAGTCACTCGTCCAGAGAAGGGCCGCTCTTTTGTGATGCCAGCCGGAGTCACTCGACTTCGCCGCCGCCGCTGTTCCCGTCGCCGGCTCCGGGCCGCATACTCTGTCGTCGGTCTTCTCGCGCGGAGGGGGGACACACACAGGGCAGGGGACACGCACACAACTGCCACAGCTGTGCGCGAACAACTCCGACCCCCCTCCGTCCCCTCCCCATCCTTCTAGTAGAAGGTCCCCCACGCACCCCGCCCTCTGCCCTCCTCCCTACTGTGTCTGCGTAGTCATGGTTCGAAATTCCCGAGTTCCTGGCTTCCCGTCCCGTGTTATGGAGTTAAAGCGAGCGCCGCTTATAGCAGCGTGTACAGACCCGGTTCGGTGACACTATGGCTGCGGCGTCCATCCACAAAGGTGTGACTGAATTCGGATTTGCGGTGTTTCTATGTCCGGTGACAACTTTCCTGCGCGTCGCTGCAGGGAAGAGGGTGTGCTGGCTCGCGCAAAAGAGGTTCGGGTCGCTCGCGCCTTCTTCCGCCACTGCACGCTCGCGGACAAGAGTTTTTTAGTTGGTAGATTGTTTTAATACTTCCGATAACGATAAGCGATAGTCCGCCGACGTGTTTTGCCTATGCATCGTATCGTTATCGGAGCCGTCAAAACGATCTACTAAAGCGCCTTTATGTGCTGCAACAGTAAATCCGACATCGTTTCCGCGTCTGCGGTCCGCCCGGAAGCTTCGGTGCACCTCGATTTGGGATATATATAAAGAAATTATAGATTTAAACTTCGTGTTTCATCACTGAGTTTGGATCAAAGCCCCTTGTTTAGAGAAACATAAAGGACTACTAGCTGTTGCATCTCATATTGACCACGATAGTACAATTGGTGAAATTGAAATAGTGAGCGTTGGCGCTCTAACGCGTCAATATGTGCGTATGTGCGCACATACATGTAGCGACCGGGGTTGGTGCATTCGACCATGCAGGTACGCTCTGTGCAACCTTGTGCCACAATGACGAACCCTCTTTTTTTTTTTTTTTTTGCTCCTGTGCTTTTTTTTTTTTACGCGATTGCAGCAATTACATTTTTCTGATTCCGCCTTTTTTGTGGTCGGTGGCAGTTTTCAGATTTTCCTGTAGCAACCAATTGCCTCCGAATAAAAAAAAAAAGAGTAGAAGTGCCTATACCCGGGTTGTGACTGTAGCCGGTGTGATTATTAGCGGAGTGATTTACACACGCGGAATCGCGTTCCGGGACCTCGAGCAGTCTGGGGGCCGGACTCCTCCACGCTGCAACCAGCCCAGCTGTGCGCGGCTGCGGTGGCCTGCGTGCGTGTGGCTTCGTTTAGCGACGCCGTTATTGCCTCGGACCCTCTCGCCGATCGCTTTTCGGGTGTTTTTCGCCCCCCTCCCCTCCCCCTTGCCCTCTCCCCTTTAGGCCTCTCCCTCTTTCCCTGTTATTTTCATCTTTTATCTTCTATGTTAGCGTTGCCTGTCGACCATCCAACCTTCCTCCCCTTTTTGGGTGACGAGAAGTTTGCCAAAAGAAGGGAACTTCGCTTTCGCGTTGTAACAGTACGACAGTACTCACCAGCATCTGACACCCCCCCCCCCCCCTTTTCTTTTTTTTTTTTTTCTTTTTTGTTGGTTGGAAAAGGGGAGGGGGAGGGTGTAATCGACACTACCACCAGTGGCAGCTAACAAGCTTGCTTACCTGTCCTGTCAGCGGCGAAGAGAAGTCAAGGGGTCGTCTGCTTTTCGAATCGTCTGTTTTCTTATGTCGTCTGCTCTTTTCCTCTCGTCAACTTATTTCGGTCGGTTTTTTTTTTTCTTTTTATTTTATTTTTGGTTGTTGTGTCGTCTGCTTTTCGACTCGCGGCTTGGTGGAGCATTGAGTAGGTTTGAGGGTTGAGTTCTGGGACTTTAACAATGGCTGTTTGTTGTCACTGCGGCTGTGTGCGTGGGAGGCCGCCAAGTTGGGTGTAATGTGGTGTGTGTGTGCACCCGCGTGCAAACTGCGGAGGTGACTCGTGAAACGAGTGTCTGACACCCGGTTCGCACATCTCGAGTCATGGCCTTTCGGTTTCTTTTCGCTTCTTCGTGCACTTTATTTTTCTTTTACGATACACAAGATGCGTCCTGTCTGACTATCGATCTGTTCGACGCATTCTGTAAGAAAACGGGCCTGAAGCTATTCTGCAGCATGTATTTCCTGGAATTTGTTTTTACATACCGTTTATTGGGGTGCCCGGATGACTGACGGCTGGAAGCTCGAACGCATATAATGGATGACGGGGTGGAATGATCGTGCGTGCGGATGGGTGAGAAGGTTGTAAGTTTGACGGGAGATATAGTGAACAACTAAAAGAATACACAGGGTGCTCATTTTTAAGGCTTCGCAGAGTTGTTCTTTTTAAGAAAAAGCCATGAAAGCTACGCTAATGCGGTTTATGCAGGTGAGTTATACGGCCAGGGGGACACAATAGCGGGGGCTAATGATCACGATGTTTGTGTTAATGAACGCAAATTGGTTAATTAACTTTTTTTAATTAATGAAGGTAAGCATGTGGTTCTAATCAAGAACTTTCTGAGCGGTAAGTTTAAGAAATATTTGGGGCGTGTGGAAAGCTTACACACGTGTGAACGCGGAGGCACGCCTGTTCGCACTTGTGTGTACCGCGGGATTCCCACGCACCACTCTCAAATGTACTTATTTGGTGGTATTCGATGTCGCTCGGCAAGTTTCTAATTTAAACCCAACGTTTAATTTTCTCGAATTGAAAGGTCAATTAACAACTTTTAGTTAAATATTTGGCTTAGTGTGACAATTAGACCTCTATATTATGTCCACCTGGCCGATGAACTCACCTGCACAGACCGCATTCCCATTTTTGCATCTTTCGTGTTTTCTTTAGACAAATCTGTAAAACTTATAAAAGAAACAAAACAAAAAAGCTGAATAGCATTTATAATGAAAGCGTTGATTTCACTTGCAATGAAGGCTTCGTTTATAGTCGTCACGTGAGAATCGTCCGCTAAATTTGGCGGGAATTAAGTTAACTCACGAGCTCTTCTGTGAAGGGGGTCGTGAGGCAACTAAACCTCAACTCCGTTGAGTGCGCTTCTTAGCACGCACTGGTGCACTACGGAGAAGTGACACCCGCGGAGTCAATATGTTGAAGTTTTGTGCATTGGTTCGCCGCAGCGCAATGGCGTGCATGGGGGAAAAAGCACTTCTCCGGGGCAGACCTCGCATGTGCCTGCGTCAAATATTTAAAAGGAATTAAAAAAAAAATATGAACGTTTATTTGATAACTTTAGTTTCCATTCACATAGCGATATATTATCCATTTTTTAATACATTCCCAGTTATTGTGCAAGTATATATGGCAGCGACGTTTGTCCTTCTTACTGCACAGCCAATCAAATTTAAATTGGAAACTAAATTAGGGCTTTATCGGTGGAGGAAGAATGTTAACGAATTCATGATGTACTATTTTTAACAAGGTAATATAATTGCTCGCATACTGATCCTGCATTATTATAAAACTGAACATGCAAAATGCCATTGGCGCGTATAATAAAACAACGGGAACTTCATTTTTAACGCACTTAAGAACTGCACACTTTTATTGCAACCTTCAGAACTTTAAAACGAATTGCGCGGCTTGGTGTTTATAAATGTAATATTTTCTAACATTGTTTAATCGGAATGTACCTTTTGGCTTACCTTTGTATCCACCGCCTAAAAGGAGCATTCACAGATCTTCGTGCTACCTATGAATAAAAAAGGCGGCTGCTAAAATGAGTCTTTTTAGTTAAACGAAAAGATTCTTGTTGCCATGAACGAGAAGATTCTTGTTGCCATGTCTGGTGCTTTTAAGCTATGATAAAACAGGTCGAGGAGAAAGCTCTCCAGCGATGCAGTCTAAGGCATAAGGCACGCATCCTCGAGATCGAACTAAGGGTGGCGCTACTGTCGCGCTATCATCATCATCAATGTGTGGATAGGAAGATGGCTGCCCCATAGGCTATCTGCGGTCGTGGCGAACAACCTGCAGAATATCGCGTTTATTTCCTCGTACGGTAACATTGTGAAAGCAATTTTAACGGAAAATGGTCCAAACTGTTCAGGGCCTCAGTCCAATACCCACTGCACCGAGGTGGGGGTCAGTCTTCACCGATATCCAGCGGCCGGCGCGCTGAAGAAAAAGTGGCTCTCGAAGTTGAGATCTGATTCCCGAGATGGTTTGCTCTAAACATTTCACCGCCGAAGACTTCAAACCAACGATGCATGACAACCCAGGTAAGTGGAAAAAGAAAACTGTTTTACATAAGTGTCACGAGTGGCCCAAGGTAGAGTACGCGTGAAGCGTGCGCGCTGGTACTCGCTCGCTGCTGGGCAGTGTGATCGTCCTTAGTGTGTGTTCTCCCGCTGCGGTGTTTCTGGAGAGGATCCCAATGCCACCAACTTATTACTGCGTGAGAATCCGACTTTTGAAACGTTGTAGAAGTGTCACCCCCTGAATCCCACCTACACCATGACACAGCCAAGGAGGCATCAACTGCAACGGAAATGACTCGCTCAGTGCCTGAGTGTGCGTCGTACGCACCTGATCAATTTTCTTGAAGTTCGGTCGGAAGTACGCTGTAAATAGGGCTGATGGCAACTCGTCAATCTACCAAAGGAAAACGACGGACTACCCTGCCTAATCAAATGATTGTTTACACTCCATGAATTTCGCTTGTACAAACTAATTTTCAACGGAAAATCACTCTACATGAAAACGGGATGATTACATCTCGTCTTTTAAAACATTCACGGTCAGTCTTTGACTTAGAGGGATAGATCACCTTTGATTTACCTGTCTGTGTTAAAATATTTAAAAAAAAAAAAGCAAGCGTCGCGCAGCACCACATGCAAGAAACATAAAGGTAACGCATCACTTTGAGAGATTATTTGACCAGTCATTACATTCACATGTAATGAGTGGTTGCTAGAGATAAGTTAGGTTAAGTTATGTCAAGTTAATGACACTGCTGAAATTTACTATATCGGTGGTGTCAGAAGTGCTTAGGAGACAAGCATGGCAATTATACAGTTCTAATGCCATTGCAAAGAGAAGTTTGGAGGGGTTGTGACTGGTTGCCTATCCCTCATGTTCTAACGCCGCGTGATCACACGCGGTATACCTCGCCTCTAAGGACGTTTCCGGCGGTTGGAGTTACAAACAATAGTTATTCGGTAGAGCATGTGCACGAAAGTTTATATATCGTGGAGTTTCAGATCCACAGTGTGGGGATCCTTGCGTAGAGCCGACGACTGCAGTATGTAACTCCGCACGTGTACGCTCGTTGACGTGGTCTTTGGGGCCACGGTGCTGTTTTCAATACTGTGCCCGGCATTCCCAAGTTGTTCGCCTTTCACAAGGCACCGCTTTTCACTGGCAATGTACTCCATGAAAGTATGCAATGGCGCTGAAACTGAAACAAAGAACCGCGTCAGAACACCAACCGCAGCAGCAACATTATGTAAGTATCCGGCTTGGCATTCCTTGCCGTCGCGTGTTTCCACGTTCGTGGAACGATACAATCTTTTCGAAGAAACAAGCATTCACAACGTGAATAGCGCAGCTTACCCGAAAACAAGCTTTCGTCGTCGCCAGGATCCATGCTTCAGCGTGCGCCGAGAGCAGACGACGTGCGACGGTATCCACACTTGTTGGGTTTCCAACATCGGCCGCACGGTGGCGACTCTGTTCGATCTCGAGTAGGGAGCCTACATACAGACGGAGTCGGCGAGTATGTAGGCTCCCTAATCTCGAGGCGAAACCGTGAGCGCGCTTTCTTCCTCTACTCGGAAATGCCACAGAAAGTTTCCCCTAAGTATAGTTAGGTGTTCGAGGGAATCCCTGTCAGATCTGCAATGAATATTAATTTGTGGTTTCGCGGGAGCGGGAAAGAAAAGAATTACTCTCCTTCCAGTGGAGTAATTTATAATGAAGTATCTATTTTTTTTAAGCTTTATAGATTTGCTTAAAAAAAGCCGTGAAAGCTATACTTATGCGGTTTGTGCAGGTGAGTTATAAGGTCAGGGGGACATAGAATAGGGGGCTAATGGTAACGATCCGTCAACTAATTAAGCAAAATTTGTTAATTAACTTTTTAGTGACTGAAAATAGACATATGGCTCCGATTCGGAACTTGCAGAGCGTCATCGACACCAATAAAGGACGTACAACTTCAACGCTTCAATGGGAACGGATTACTCAGACGACTGAAAGGTGAGCATCGAAGTTCTACTCGGTTCCGCTGTATGACTGTTGCTATGTGTGTTTGTGTACGCTATCGACACTTCTTTGCCAAATTTACTGGGCCGAATGTCGGTAGTCTGTCGCGCTACTAACTGGGAAAGAGAGGGGGGGGGGGGGGGGCGCTTTACGGCCCGATAGTACAGAACGCGCCAATAACTCGCTCAGATAACAACTTGAAACAAAGATGCTCGGGAAGGGGAGGGGGGGTGCTTTCAAGTGCCGTGTCTCACGCAGTCAAAACAACATTATCCGAGGTGTAGCGCAGTCTTGTACGAAAACTCATTACATGTAGTCAAATTACTCGATGTCTGTTTTTGAGGGGTCCCTTTAACAGTTTACTCTGAAAACTTTAGGACCCCCCCTACCCCCCCCCCCCCCCTCCCCGGGTTGTCTGAATAAGTGTAATTAACTAACATCTTGTTTACAAATAAAGACATATTATAACTTTAAGTTTGAGTAATTTTGTAACTGGAGTGTGAATGCAATTGCTAAGTTGTGACATATGCTTGTGATCACAAGACTAATCTGATTACCTTTGAAAGCACCAAAAATGACTTGTAACCTTTCCTATTCTTCCCCCCCCCCCCCCTTTCTAATGGCGTAATTTTTTTTCTACGAGTTTCCTACAAAAAATCCGGGAACCAAGTCTGCGGGATGATGGTTTAGCAAAATCGGCGGATTAAGAAAATATGCAGTTCATAATTCGGTGATTCTAATAAAGAAAAATTGACAGTACAAAAGACCTGTTTTAAAACCGACAGAAAAAGCTTTTTGTCGTTTGGAAAACCTTAAGTAATCGGATAAGTTGAGGCTACTTCTTGAAGTAACCGCCAATTACATTTTGTGTCAAGTAATCCAGTAATCGAATTGAATACTTTTCAATCGAGAGTAATTGTAACCGGTCATTTTCTTTGAGTAACACGTAAGAGACTGTTGTAGTGAAAGTAAACTTTTCGCTTCTCCTCTACAACCCAGGTGTAGAACGTAAAAAAAAAAAAAGTTATATTTTAATTAATGAGGCACTGCAACTCCAAAGGAACATTTTTTAAAGTGCTCAAATTTAATGCGCATGTCGCAAAATAGACACTCCCCTGAAAAATAAAATACAACTGTTTATTCCAGTGTAGGGACCAAGTGTAGGTCCTACACATTTATTTACACTATTTACACTTTACACATCTAACGCTATGAGGGATATCTTCGGTACCCGCCGAGATCGTCGGCCGTGCTGCACGCTCCTCTTCTTCTCTTGGCGCTCGGCGCCTACACCAGTAATTACCTGGCGGGACATATTTCGAGTTAGGATCTATTTCGACACACGCTATTACTTGGGGACGTTGATCCCAATGTACAGCAGGTCTCAGAGCAGCTCAATATTTTCGTCATTCTTGTCCGGCTCGCTTGCACCTTTGCATTTAATGGCATTATAAATTATAATCAATAGGTCTCACAATTTAAATACTGACCTTCTTTTCTTCTTCTTTATTTTTTTTTTGTTGAAAGTTTATTTTTTGTTTGTTTTGTTTTTTTAGGGAGGAAAAAGGGGGGGGGGGGTCGGAGTTTAGTGTTTTTTTTTAAGGAAATGAGTTCAGGTTATTGACTGCTGTAAATTTACTGCTGTAAATTTCTAACCCATTATACTTTACCCTTTCCCGTCACTGACACTGCGCAAAATGGGAACGGAGGGATGCCTCAACCTCCAAGTTCGTGTCAATGTCAATTACTTCAAAAAACAAAAAAAAAAAAAAAAACCTTAGGTAAGAAAAAATACCTTTTTCAAACGTAAACAGATCAATAAAGTCACCACTCAGTAAACCAACAAACGAAAAAACTTCAACCAATCTCGGTACCGAAAAGATAAAAAAAATCCGTCAGCTGTCGCGTAGCGAGTAGAGACGCATCTATTCCGTCGCCACCACCAGCGCCACGCGCCCCGGCGAGAGATGCCCCCACCGTCCTTTTCACGTCCTCCCCGAAATTCGGGACGCGCAAACGCCCGGCACCCATTGTTTCAGATTAAGGGTGCCTCCCCCCCACACCCTCAATCCGGAAATGGCAGGTCACAGTGTGGCCAGTGTAAGTACGGTGAGTCCGCTCCGGCCGTTCATAGTGGAAACGTCCCCAAGGGAGCGAGCGTACATTTCTCGTCGCCAGATGCGCCCCCTGTCGGCCGTCAGCGAAGCTTTAGAATGGGGACGGAGCGCGGCTGCAACGGATGGAGCGGAGGAGGCCTTTGAGATCCGTTTTTGGGGCGTTTGTCTCAATCGGTTTCTGGGAAGGGGCAACTGCCGGGGCAGTTGGAGTTTCAGCGCCGAGTTTTTTTTTGTTTTTTTTCCCGCCCTATAGAGCAGCGGTTTTCGAACTGGGGTTCTCGAAACCCCGGGTTATCGGCAACGATATTGGATAGGGCGGTCCGCACTGGTTCGGTGTTCGCTCCCCCGCTAGGTCAGGTAAGCTGTTGAAGAGCGCGGAAATCGTAAGACCGAATATTCTTGAGGCTACACTCGAGACCTCAAAACCTGTTCAAACATACGCCACACCCCCTAAAATTAAAGGACCCCTAAAAGAAAACTTTTTTTTTAATAATTTGGTTGGGTCACGCGTGTGAAAAATTTAATTTTACGTGAAAAAAGATTTTTAGAGCAATATTGATGGCGCGAGGCGCGATCTAGTTGGTAGTCACCTCCTTTCCACTTATTTTTTCTCCGGGCATTTCGGGTGTGAGGAGGAGAGGTGGATCGGCTTCGCCTTCACGCTGAGGTGAAGAGAGTCTATGACCATCTCGTTGAGGTGGAAAGATTGCATTGCCATTCCGTGAAGTCATGGACTTTGCGCCCAAAATTTAAAATGAATCTCGCGCAATCAATAATGCTTTAAATTTATTTTTCGCATAAAATTAACTTCCCGACACGCGTGTCCCACTCAAACTGCTTAATTTCTTTAGGGGCCTTTTAAAGCATTGGAAATTGTGCTGAGCTTGCTGGTGTATAGTGCTGACTTCGTATTGGTATACAGTTCTGAGACTGCGCTGCGTTAGGGCTAACGCAGTCTTGTACAGGTTACTCAAAGTAATGGATTACAATTACAATTACTCTTGGTTAAGTGATCAACCGTTTCTTTTCCGATTACTTCAAATGTTCAAAACAAACCGATTTTCCTGTCTGTTTGAAGACGTGTTTCTTGTACTGTCGAATATTGGGTTAGAATCGTCGAATTACAAACTTCTCATCTTTTTTAATCCACCGATTTTGAGAAACCTTCTTCCTGTCGGACGAAGGCTTTTCCTTGGTAAGAACTTGTAGAAACAAAGGATGTCATTAGAAAGGGCAGGGGAAAACAGCAACAGCTACAGGTCCTTTTAGTACTTCCAAAAGTAGTCCGATAACTCTCTTGGGTACTTCCTGATAAACGCATCCAAAAAATTACAAAAGTACTCCATAGAGTAATCGATGACAAGTAATTTGATTGCTTGTAATGAGTAACGTACAAGACTAATGCTAATAGACAGTTTTAGAGAACCGTTTTTGCGCATTCGATATGGTACGATGGGATGTGCAGAAACGGTTCACTAAAACTCTCTAATGATCACAGCGCCGAGACTGTATCCAAATCGGTTTTTGCACTGACCTTTCGCCTGGCCTTGGTGGCAGGATACGAATGCATTTGATGTTCCGCTTTGGATAACACCAGGGCCTACTTGGGTAACACTCTGGCGTACGCCGAGTCAAAGCCCAACCAAAGGCATGAAGCGCGTGAGGCGAAAGCTTCATCTAAAATCCTTGCCTGCAAAAAAAAAAAAAAAAAAAAAAAAAAAGCTATTTTTTAGTTAGGGAAGTCAGATTTTTTATATTTAAATAAAAGTTATATGTTTTAAGTCACCTTAGCTGGAAAAGAGTGTTTTTTTTTCTCACTAAGTATGTATATCAAAAAGGGGTGTCTGATATTTTTTTTTTCTTCCATGATGATTGTTTGCTTTATATACAATATAAGTGCAGATGGAGAGCACGGAAGAATAGACAAACGGTGAATGATAAAATACCTTAATGATTATTTTTAAGTGGAGAAAGCGTTTGATTTAAATCATTGCAATATATAAACCCGGTGTGATATAAATCATGGTTTATTTATTTATTTTGAAGATACTGCCGGGTCATTTTTTGAAGGCCAAGGCAAGCTGTAGGCAGGACAATAAAAAAAAGACACCAAAGCAAACACATAAACGCAAACATTCAGTAAAACGAGTAAGCAGTTCAGTTCTGGAGTCCATTCTAACGAAGAAAAGTTTGTGAATTGCACTAGAAAATGTAGCAGAAGAGACATCTGGATCGAAACTGCGTGCTTACAGTGCAAAGAACAACTGGATTCAAACATAGAGTTATTGATTCAAATATTAATCCAAAAGAATTCTTCATAAATCTTTTCAGCAACCTGTGAAAGTCGGAAACATCCCGTTTTCAGAAGTTTATACAAGCACTCCGCTTCAACTGAATTCAAAACTGCCCGCGCGTCTCGAAAGCAGCTCTATTTCGCCGGTTCGGCGACAGGTGACGCCACGTCCTTGGCTCCCGGCATGCATTGCGCGCGTCGATGCCATGTTTACACATGGCGGCGCCCATGGCGAGTTGGTGCGGCGATGCTTCGCGCAAATCGCATGTAATCGTGAAGTGCGTTGTCCGGGTATCAGCATGAGTCCGTGCGAACACCGGTAAAGTACGGGGGCATTCGTGCGGGCGCTGTTATCACGTTCGGATTTGGCGCGAGCGCGCAAAAAAAGCCGCGGTGGTTTAGCGATGGATCGCGACACTACTGTCGGTGCGGACACGGCGGCGGAACAACATCAACAAGAAGACCAACGCGATTTTGGGAAGCCAGCTGACGGAGTGGCCGTGTTTGAAGCGGTGAGTCCGTTCAGCGATCCTTACCTGAATTGTAGTGCACGGCTGAGCCGTACTCGTAGCTTGTGCGACCAGTGTGTCACTAGCGGGAACGATATGTTGATCGCGTAGTCGATGGAATCGAATATGGAGGAAGCATTGAGAGAAGGGGCAAAAAGGAAAAGAGAAGTCTCTTTTAGAGAGATGACCCGGAGAGAGGTTGCTAATGTGGGACAGAAATACTTTCAGCTTGAAATGTTGATTGTCAAACCGCCGCTAGCTTGACAACCAAACTTGACAGCAGGTGGCTTGTGTTACAATCGCAGGAATTTTATACCGTCTGACAGCTGTCTCCGAGTCGTCTACATTAAATTAATAATAATAATAATTATAATAATAATGAGCTTGTAAGGTACCTGTGGAGTGTGTGGGCTGAATGTCCCGAGCTAAAAAATATTACTTACGAAGTGCGTAAAAAAAAAAAAAAAAAAAAGAAAACAAAGAAACATGCTTTTGTGGTAGTGTCGAAGCTCTGGAACCCAGGTACGCTTCCAAGCACACTTCCAAACACTTAAAAAAAAAAAAAAATGGCTCGTTGCGAATATGTTTTTGCCGCAACTTATTTGCGCTCATAAAAATATTTATATTTGTTTTCTGATTGTACTCATCAACTGTTAAGAAGATATCGGAGGTAGTGCGGAGCTGTGTTTTTATTACACAGAACACATAGCATAATAATAAAAGAGAAAACTAAGTTTGAGAAGAGACGCTACCAAAAACGTGAAAACGAAACCGAAATTAACTTTGGAGCGAATACCTCCGTTGTCCCGTTATCTGCTTCGTAAGCTTTGTGTATGCCGAAGTCGGCGATTGTTATTTCCATTTGGATGTAAAGAGAAGACAGCTCGTTGATTTATTGCTTGTTGCCATTCGATGCCAACTGAACTAGCCGAGTCCACGTGAACTCAGAGTGGAAAACTGGCTGCTCGGAAATTTCACCGGCGAATTTCGGAAATACCGGGAAGCACTACCTCTACTAAAATAACAAAAAAAAAAAAAAAGGTTGTTTTTTTTTTTTTAGACAAATACGGAATAGGAGTTGTCCGATTTTTGTCAGGTACGACGATGGGCTTCACATTAACGTCAAAAAACGAGAAAAAAATATTTTTAAAAAAGCTGGGAGCGAGGGGGGGGGGGGGGGGGGGGGGAGGGAGGGAGGGAGGGAGGGAGGGAGGGGAGGGGAGGGGTGTTTCGCTTGCGTTTCTGTAGGGCACGGATTCGTATTCGACAGAAGTCGGTGGCCCTTCACACCTAAAGTGGTTTGCCCGATCCCCCAAAGGTCTGCCTGGCGATCAACTTCATCACCTGGTGACAGTTAAAGAAATGCATTAGTTTGGAAGGAGGAAAGAGGAAATAGTTTTGTTGTTGTTTTTAGGCTAGGTGGCGCGAGCTACCGCCCGTTATAAAGGGTACAGCCCTTATTATCCATCCACCCATTCAAGGTTCTTATTATTATTATTATTTAGTTTCTTCTAGGTGAAGGGATAATCTATTTGTCCCTAAAGGGTAGAGAAGGAAAACAGCGCCGAAATACCACAGGGACCAAGGTAAGAGGGACAAGACAAGGTGTAGCTTTTAGTGCAAGAGAGAGATAAAGCTCCAACTTTAATCTAAATGTTAGAGACGAGAGGCAAAGCAAAGGGGGGTGGGGGGGGGGGGGGGGGGGGTAATAACGTTTGTTGTCATTTCGACTGTGTGGTGTTGGCGTTCGCCGTTATAGGTTAGAAGGGCTTGGCTCGGAAGTTCAGGAATTTTCGGCGTTGCAGGCAAGTACGCATGAGGACCATCTTGATGTCGATGTGGACGTGGATGACTCTTCCAACCGGTTGCTACGCAGTAAGTGTTTCCTTTTTTTTTTTTTTTTTTTTTTTTTTTTAAAGATGAAATTTAGCGCATTTTGGTCGTGTTCGCGCAATGCCAGACTACCACGCGGCAACGGTGCAGAGCCCGGGATCAGTTCTGAGCTGACCAAGCGACGTCAACGTGAGCCGCACATTTTCTGGACTGTCATTGTGGAGGTGGGATTAACCGATTCGGCATCAAACACCTCTGCAATGCCCCTCTACTCCGTTTCAACTTCGGTGCATTCGCAGCAAGGAGGTTAGAAGTACAAGGAGGGGGCACGTTGCAATATTGGTGAAGCCTAGTCATAAAAAGTTTAAACGATTTTGTGCCCAGCGTGACCGCAGATTTGTCTGGCGATTGGTGCGCGTGACATGTCACATGTGAGATGGATGGTTGACTGTAGAAGGACTCCTTGCAGGCTTGCGCGCGCTCCGTCCGGTAGGTTTTATCAGATCGAAGGCTAGACTGTGGTGTGTTCTAGTACCCCATAGCAAGACGAAGGCTAGCTACTGTCACGTGATGTGGTCACGTTGGCATGGTAAGTGAGGAGAGTAAGGAGGAAAATGAGAAAGAGGCGAGGCGTCAAGGGAGCATGGCTTGTGGAGGCTACGCGGCTGACGTCATGCCCTCTCCTACCCTTCTATTCTCCATGATTCGCAGCCACGGGGACCAGCCTAGAGGTATTATAATGTACGCTAGAGGTTCAACTGGCGCTAGTGTGCTGACGCAAATTGAAGCAGGCAGCAGTCAGTCCAAAATTGACTTCCGGTAATGCATTTCTATAAGGAAAAGTGAGTGCATTTTCTCTCTGCGCTCGATCATAAGAGCAAATAACCCGAATAATTCTTACGTACTAAGTAGCTTGGAACATTTCTCAGTCAGGCAGACGAAATTATTGGTCAGTTACGACGTTTTTCTTTCAAATTAATTGCATTAAAAACGGGACTAAAACGGCTTCGTACATTTATGTGCACTGTCGGACACTGTTAGCGCGAACACGACGTCGGCGTTTTTCAGCATGAGGGATATACGTGCCAAATGAACGAAGGCCATCTGGAAACCAAGAGAGTCGGCAAGAACTACGCAGTAACACTGGATCAGTAACTCCCTCCGCATGTGCGATCAAAATAAATTGAAGGCCACGTGATATATTCCGATTTTAAATAAGTAAGTACCGCTTTATTCTTTCTACTCTGTGCGAGGATGCTTGTTCTACGTTCAAAACATCACTCGCACACTCGAAATCTTTTAGAACAAGTGCCCGATAAAAGCTGCCCAGCAGAGAAAACAGTAAAAAAACAGACTTTAATTTTTACGTTTTGAGTGTTTTTACCCGCTCATAAAGATGCACGACGAGGTCATTTTTCTATAGTGACAGAACTGGCATGTTGGCAATATATAAGCGTCACCGGAATGCTGGCGAACCTTGAACACACTCCATATTAATTTTGATTGTTATTTTGCTTTGAACCCTCGAACCGAGGTTTGGGTGGTTTGGGCCTGATATATAACGAAGTTAAACACCGTTCACTGATGAAGAAAAATGGGCTGACTTGAGTAATTACACTTTTACAATATTAATCAAGCTACATACTTTTCGGTACCACCGAAATAACCAAAGTGTTCCACGTTCTCTTCCGGCGAAGAGACAAAATGCGCGCGCATTTTGCCATAGGAATGCACAGGAGCACCGCAACAGTAGACTGGTTGCTGTCCGCTTCAATTTGCGCCACGGAAGTCGCATAGACACTAGCGCCAGTTGAACCTCTAGCGTACATTATAATAGCTCTATGGGACCAGTCCATACCACCTAGAAGAGAGGGTCTGCAACTTCTCTTTTCCAAACGTCACCACTGATCCGCGCAGCGCCACCTAGGTTCCGTCAG
Organism: Ixodes scapularis; assembly: GCF_016920785.2. Lineage (NCBI taxonomy): Eukaryota > Metazoa > Arthropoda > Arachnida > Ixodida > Ixodidae > Ixodes > Ixodes scapularis. The sequence goes on along the minus strand of NW_024609838.1, from coordinate 2,770,341 downwards.
CGTCGCCGCCAGTGCGTCTTGCAGCGTCTCACACTGAGCGCGACGCTAGCACGCGACGACGTCTAAACTGACGCAAAGCGGCAGACGCAAAGCGGCGTTTGCGGCCCTGACGTCACGTCGCTGCGGTGGCGCTGCTGTTGACGTGGCGCGGACGCCTTGGTTCACACCAGTCTGGTTTCTGAGCATGCGCAGTTCCCACATTTTGTGTGGGAACTGCACGTTTGCTTACACCGCTTGTGGGCAAACGCGGGGTTGTTTGTAAACCGCGCTTTGGTCTATGATGAAAGGGGTACTGACACCCCAAAGGTCGTATTTTGTTTTATTGTCTAAGACGATGCAAATTGCAGTCATAAACACGCAAAAAAAAAAAACCGCATCGCGAAAAAAAAAAAATTTTTCCCGCGCGCGCGCGCCTTTTTATTTTTGGCGTTTGAATCTCCCGCCTCTCGCCTCCTCGCTTCTTTTGATTCGTGACGTCAGGAATCATGAATTTTAGAAGCTTTGTAGGTGACATATCTATAACATTTAATAACGGCAATCCTAAAACGCCTTCTTTTTGAAATACCAAAAATCGGGAGTTCGTTGTGGTGCCGTCTCCTGGATTTGTATCCTCCCACGGAAAACAGCCGACACCGCTCAAAACCGGTCCGCTGCAACGCCGGCGCTCGCTCCTTTCCTCCTCGCTTTGGGTCGCCATGGCAACAGCAGGGAGTCGTGAAAGAAAGTGGACTCTCAGGACTCCGCAATATTTGACGTCAACGCACCGGCGCGGATCGCGCGGGAACTTCGAATTCGGCATTTGGAAATTGTTTTTTTAGTTCACAAATACTGAATTTCCAAATTTCAAATTTTGAGAGTCATGTCCCGGCATCGTTTTCAATCGTTTCGGATAATAAAAAAAAATATGATTTTGATGTGTCGGTGCCCCTTGAAGGGCGATTCACACTCACACACACGTTGAGTGGGACCGAGTGCGAGGGTTGCTATGGCAACAGCTACGTCGGCTCCGACGAAACCGGGTAAAAACGTTTTACCCGCTTTTGTCGGAGCCATCCCAGCCAGTCCGACGCTGTGGACGCGTCACGTGACTTGGCGCCCGACGCGTCACTGCGCGAGTTTAGATCGGCTCACCGAAAATAGAGAGGTGAAGGAGAAACCACTTGTTCCATGGACCGAAATGGCGGCCATACGGGGACCTCGGCTCTGCTTCCCCGGGATCCAGTGACTTTTAATTAAGTAGCGTCCTCTGCACGTCTGATCTGTGTTTGCCGCCGGTTGGTGACGTAGCCACAGCCCACCGTCGCGGCCTCGTTGCCTCCGAGGCTCCTCTGAAGGCGCCCCGGGGTTCGTGCTCAGGGCCCAAGCGACGAAGCTGCCCCTCCACGTCCCCGGGCTGCCCGGTGTGCGGCGTGACGCTGCGCGCGCAGGAATTGCAGCAGCACTGGCAGGTCGAGGTGGAGCGCCTCCAAGGGATCGCCAGGTGGGGGCGCTGCCGATGCCTTCGCGCTTTAAGGCCGACGCACAGACCTCGTTTTTGTTTTGTTTTTTTTTCTGCGGGGAAGATAATCTTTTTGGTCACCCTCCTCTCCTAAACTGCGAGGGAGAGGGAGTGACGAGCGGGGAGTGTACGTTGGCCTTTAAAGCCCCTTTCGCAATCGCGTGGGGTTAGCTGTTGCAGTTAGAAACACAGGCGCATGCTACCGCCCGATTAAATTGATTCAGGTAGAGCCAGTCTTATTATATGCGTATCCAGCGTCTTTTTTTTTTTTTTGTCGTTTGTTTAAGTTTTTTTTTTTCTGTCTGCATGGGGTCACCACGTGCCTATTGTTATGTTTTTGTTTTGTTCTAATACGCGACTATCTGTTTTTGGTGTGTGTGTCATCCGTGCTGTGAGCCTGCCAGAGTTTGTGTGTTGGGTGAAAAGGAGGGGGGGGGGGGAGGGTTCGGCTATGTCAAGCTGTCGACGTCACAGCTTTTTTTGTACATACAACCAGCATTGTGTACTTTTGGGCGCAAATAGACGTTTTGATTAATATACTGTTCGGAGTAATGACGCCGCTGTCTTGTTGCCTAAGCTAGTTGTTGCCAGCTATCCGAATCCTTATCTGAAATCGTAAGAAATGCTCTTACGTCCTCCAGGAGACCGCGACCACGAGTTCGCGAATGGACCAAACGATGCTGCCCGAGACTTGTGACACTGTGCCTCAGAAAGTCACATTTTCGAACCGTATAACTAAGCAACATAATGGCGGCGCCCATGAGACAATCGGGACGCCCTTTTTGCACGTCGTCAGGGTGCAGTCACGTGACAACACGAATCACGTGACCACCTGCGTGTCCCTCTCTTCCCCCATCTTCCGGTTTTTATTTTCACTCGCTCCGTGGCATTTCCCTCCGCGCATCTTTTTTTTTTTTTTTTTTGCTACAAGCTGGAACTTGCACAAGCGCACTGATGTGAGGTGGATGCACAACGACTTCTCAGAGTATAACATCAGCTATCAGACCGCACGTAATGTTTGCTCGCTTGTGCCCAACATTAGAGAACACGGCACCGTTGCTTTTCACGGTTTATTTCGAGTGTTTTATATAGGCAAAGGAGCTGAATGTCGTGTCATAGTTTGCAGTTTATTGGAAAATACGTGTCCTTCGTTCGTTCGCACCGGTCAAGAAACATCGAGGAGGCGATGTCTGCATTCGCAACCTATTAGTTAATATCCCGATCGCTTCGTAGCTAACCCAAAAGAAAATCTAAACAACGAACTCAACGAAGATAAACGGGTGGCGAATGAGAAGGTGTGCCCTCTCAGCATCCATCAGCAAACAAATCGGGTGAAACACTTATCCCCGATAATAATAAAAATATTTTTTCATTGTTTTTAGTGCTTAGTTCGAAGAGACAAGACTATAGTGCTTTGAGCGTGCAAATAATTGAGTAGCACGCAGTTCGTTTTCTCACCTGTCGAGCCACGCAACGCGCACAGACGGAAAAAAATATACGTTTTCTAGCTTTTTTTCGATGTATTTGTCCTTAGACACCGAAATATCGCCCACTCCAGTTTTCTTTTTTTTTTTTTTTTTTTTTTTATATGCGGCGGGGTCGGTTGTTGAATGCAGAGCTATGGCTGTAATGGTGTAATGGCAGGTTTGTGGCGGGATGGCGTCGGTGACGCCAGCTCAACGTGCTGCACGGTGACTGTCGTACGCAGGAGCGTGGCCAAGCGTCAGCGAGGCGAGGCCAGCAGCGGCGGCGGTGGTGGGCCGCGGTGGGAGGTGAGCTCGCGCCGTCGGTCCGAACTCCGAAGAGCCCCGCCCCTGGTTCTAAGGGACGGCCTCCTCGTTGCAGTCCCTTCGGAAGGTGCGCGCCAACCGGAGGAGCCGCAACGGAGCGTCGGGCCGAGGCGTCCACTGCCCGGTTTGCCACCAGGCACTCCAGGGGTCGCCCGATCAGCTCGCCGAACACGTGGACAGGTGCCTGGCCCGCGGAGGGGTCAGTGGACCAGTCGGTTTCATGCAACTCTTCGTAGACCCATGTTGCGTATTGCCGGGACCGATGCCCGAGTTTGCCAATGAAGGGCGCGAAACTTTAGACTAGGCAACGCGCTCGCAACGCGTATGTTTGCGAACTGTCGAGCCATGGCCATCTTAAAACGTTACAGCTTATAAGTAATTCTTTATTATGGAAGCCCTTCCGGGAATTTGTCCGTCCGTGCTTCGACGCCATGGCAAAGAGATTGCTTTGCGCTTGACACCGTGTCCCGTGACGTCCGATCACGTGACGTTAGGTCGCGTGACGCAGCGATCCACGTGGCAATCGCTGCATTCTGAGCAAATGTGAAAAATTTGTTCAGTTTAGAACTTGGGAGCCGCAACTTGTTTTGCAATTGCAATGTGTCGACTAACCGAAGTTCATCCATTGCCGGGTGGCAGCACTCAGCACTGCTTGTGCGGTTTGGTATACGGCGGCGCGGTGGGGGTCCGGGCGCTCGCAGGGCGACGACGAAGACGAGTCCGTGGACGCCGAGGGCTCGTTCGACGAGTACGAGTGGGCGGGCCAGAGTCGGCTGCGCGCCACGGCCTTGCTCGAGGGCGGCTTCCGGGCGGCCGGTTGGGTGACCAGCGGGGGCAGCAGCAGCAGCGTCTCCCGCAGGGACGCCGCCGACGAGGACGACGACCAAGAGGACTTGGACGTGGACGGGGACGACTGCGACACCTTCGGACAGGCCCAGTATCCTTCTTCCCCAGACCCGGCCCGTCCGGCGCGTGAAAGCGTAAAGGTCCTTCGTCCTGAACCTGGTTCAAATCAAGTCTCAGAGGATGGTGCGCGAGGTACCTCGCGCTCATCGCTCCATTTTCCGCTCTTCCTGTCTTTCTTTTTTCATTATTTGTTATCGCATTGTTCTATCTCTATCCCTCTCGCCTTCTCTCTCGGTATGTCCCTGCGTGTTAGAGGGAGCGCAACTAAGCGAAGTTGGTCGGTGTAACTTGAGGGCGAGGGCCGGCTGAAGTAGGCACACATAGCGGTGTGTCTGTTTCCGCCTGTCCCCACCCGCGGTGCCCCGCCACCATAGCGTCGCCGACAGCTTTCCCTGACGTGCCCTCGCCCGAAAGGTACACCGAAGCGGACCTGATTCCCCTCGAGAGCGACGAGCCAGCCGAAGAACGGGACAGGCAGAGGCTACGACAGGCCCTCATCTCGCCGTAAGTCCCTTGCACTTTATCTCTCGCAGTTTGTTCTCGCGCTTATACCATTTCTCTCCGCGCGCACGGGCGCTCGGTTTTTGCCTGCGCGCGTTTGGGCCTTCGTGCTTCCTCGCGTCTCTCTGTGTCTCTTTTCACTTCCCCATCTTCCTTTCTGTCAGTTGTTCTCTCCCACCCCCCCAATATCTATAATGACCACCGCCTGGCCTTTTGACTAACTTCCACATTAGTTTTTCTTCAATCTGTTGCGAGCTTTTTTTTCTCCTCTATTAGTGTCTGTCTGTCTGTATGTTTGTGCTTGTATATTCGCGCACCCCTCGTCTTATTGTATCCACCCCCTGCCCATTTCAAACTGCATGAGCATCGTACTGGTATGTGTTCGTGTGATCACTATTGCGTGATAGAGCGTGATCGCGTGACGAAGGAGATGTCTGACTCACTAGTTGCGTGCAGTGCAGGCGAAGGCAACGCCAGGCGAGGGGAGAAGGGGCAAGCACTGGGAAGTCTGGGGTCGAGGAGAGGAAACCTCGTCTCCTCTCTAACGTTCCTAGTGCTCTCCTTTTCTCCTTTTGCCTGACGTTGCCTTCGCCTGCACTGCACGCAACTAGTGGCACGGAGTATAGTAGAATGTGGACTAATCTATTTAGTCTTATTAGAGGTGGTCGGCTGCATTCTGAAATGAAGAGAAACGCACATAGATGAACGAGACGGAGAAAAACCTGTGTGCGCTCGGCTTGAGTACGCGTTCCGTATCGTTTCCCCTCAAACAGCATTTGCAAAAACAAAAAAAAAAAAAAAAAAAAAAAGGAAAAACGGAAAGTTTTTTTTTTTCCCCGTTTTCCGGAATGCGCGATGTCCGAAGGCAAACAACAGTCGTGTCCGCGTCGGACACTGTCGGTCGCCGTCAGCGCCCCCGCCAGTCCCAAGGAAACGTGCTCGGCACGGAAAGAAGCACTTTGCTCCGGACCACCGCCGGCGCTCTCTCTTTACACTCGCGGAAGCAGCCGCCGGGGCTCCGGAGGGGATTCCGCTACAAAACCTCCTTAATCCCGACGCCGCCGCTGCGCAGAACAGAGAGAAAAAAGAAAGGCCCGGCGATTTTAATGCTTCAAACACTCAAACGTGGCGGGGGTTCACACGGGTGCCGACGCCTTCTCCCTCCTTGAACACGCTTACGGCAGCGGACTCGTGCGCTTCATTGTTTGTTCTTTAACCTCGCGTTTTGTTTCAATGTTTGAGGAGCGGCAGAAAGAAAATCCTGCGGAACCTGCGCAAACAACAGGAAACGGGCAGCGGCGTTTTTTGCTCGCTTGAGCGCTTTTACTCGCTCTTAGGAGTAGAGCGTGCTGTTGTTCTTTGCCCCCCTTTTCCTCTTTCTCAGGGTGGTGGAGGGATCTTTCTTTGAGAGCACTGTTTCTGACAGAACGGACGCCCGGCGGCCTGTTTGAACTGCACTCGAGCGCGGACACGGGCTCGATCGGGACCATTTTTGCTACTGTTTCGACTGTTTCTTTTTTTTTTTTTTCCTTTCTTTTTTGTGAATAGTTATTGTTGTATTATGGTGGTCACCTAAGACCTCACCGACTGCGTTGTACTTGCCTAGGTTACGCTGTGTGTGTGTGTGCCGCTAATGCTGACAGCCGGTTTCCGCCGCGGCCCCCTGGTCCGGTTGGTTCTTCGTGAACGTGGTCCAAACCTTTCCCAATGCTTTTTTTTTTTTTTTTTTTTAGATTGATTTGTTGTGATTTTGGTGTGTGCGCCCGTTGAGAGGGGAAGTAAAACGGTACACATGTAGCCATTTTCGGACGGCGTTCGGAGCAGTGTTTATGCCGCCATTTTCTCCGACCGCTGCGCTACAGTGTGCTACACAGCTCACTGTTGTGTAGCTTGCCGTAACTTGGCAAACGGCGAAGGCTACAATCTCAGGGAGCCAATCAGCGCATCGGAGGGAGACACGTGACAGTAATCCCTCTCAGAGTTGCGCGCAATGCTGTCCAAGCCACGGGCGGCAGTGGAAGGAAAAGCCGCTTTTGGAGGAATGTAGAGCGACTAGGTAGGTGGGCGGAAGCGACGTACTGGGAGAGACAAAAGGGGGTCCGGGACAGAGGGGAGGAGTTCCTCCTTTTCTCACGCCTGTACTTTTGACCAGGGCTGTCAAGTACTTCGCCTCTGTCGCTCTGATTGGCTGGAGGAGGCCGTAGCGGTCTTCTTTTTGCCAAGCGCCCCCCTTGACACCCCCCGGGTTGGTTCGCCCATGGCCAAACGTTATACGTTAAAGAATATTAGACCTTCTTTTTTTAACATTTCGATATTTTATATTTGCCCGGTGCCTTTGCGTATGCGTCATATCATTACCGGGTTTTGTTAGCGTGGCTCGGGAACGATCTACTCCAACTCCCTATCGTAAAAATGCGGTTCAACGTTTTCTTCGGCGCACCAGTACTTCGTTTTTCCGTGTGGTGGTGTGTTGAGTGCTGGGTGTTGTATGCAGTGCATTTTTGTTTTTTCTGGTGCAGAAATCAAAGAGGATCAGGGAGCACCGTCGAAGAAACAAGACGAGACACGACAGGTAAGCTGTCTATGGCTAGGTTTTGGCAGATCGTCTATTGTCTCCCAGGTCAGACCGAGCGTAGACCAACAGTTTTGTTCAGTGAATGCTGCAAGCGCCGGCGCCGCACGCGCGCGCCTTCCCCGTGTAAAAGATTCGAAGTAAATAACAAAAATAAAGCGTTGACGAACGCGCGTGCAAGATTCCCTTTGTTTTAGGCTTTTGCTTTAGAACAGTTACTGCTGCAGACGCAGGCGCCGCACGCGCGCGGCGTCCCTCCCCCCTTTGACATCGCGCGATGCCGCGCGCTCTTCGGCGGCCACCTGCTGAAGGTCGCCCCACTGTCCTTATCAGTTGGACTTCAGGCTTCACGTCCGAAGCAGTTCCCCGCTAAATGTAGAGGGGAAAATGACATAAGATGACTTGGTGTCACGTCACGTATGAAGAAATTCAGTTTTACCGCTAGATTTAGCGGGAAAATTAACATCACGTGACCTCAACGGGAATGCAATTGCCCGCTAAATTTAGCGGGGAATTGAATTGCTGTTGAGGTCACGTGGCGTCAGTTTTTCAGCTAAATTAGCCGGGAAACTGTGGGAGGAGGGGAGGGTATGTAGGAGGAGGAAGGAACAGGGGAGAGGGAGGAGGGGCATACCCTCCCCTCCTCCTTAAGAGCTGCGCTCTAATTTTGCTTTACAAAAATTTATAAGCATCTTTCTTTTCTTTTTTTCAGGCGCTTCCGCGTTTTTGGTTACAGTTTCGAAATGTGTCTTTTCTTCGTTTATCAAATGATTTAGCAGATTTGGCGCCATGTTCCGCAAGCGAAGTGAATCGAAAGATGCCTGCTTCCTGTGTAAGACGAAAAGATAAAATATGAAAGTGTCTACGAAATACGAAAAGAAACGTAAAAAAACACGCGGTGATTCGCTGAAGTCGATATCTTGCGTTCCCTTGCTGACGTAATTTACCGACCGTGCTACTCGCTCTTACGAGACACAGTGCCCCCATACGTTTTTCTTCTAAAATAAAGCAATTTGTTGTTGTTTTAGGGGGGGGTTGCGTTTCCTAAGTTACAGCAAAGTTGCGACTTCGCGGTATGTTTCTGTCCTGTTTTTTCTTCCTAATGCATATTTTAACTAGCACTTTTTTTTTTTTTTTTTTTCCGCGGCGAGTGGGGCCTTTCCTGCGGTGCTTGGGGTGCATGCGGCAAAGCCTCCTTTAGGGACCGGCTCCGCGACAATGTCGAGGGGGGAAGCGCACTTACGGGACGCTCCTGCCAGCGAACAGGAACGAAATCGATGCGAAAACAGGGAGCGGGAGAACGGCTTCTTTTCCATCTCGTTTTGCGGGGAACACTCCCCGCGTTCACCGCGAACGAGTTTGTGTTTTTTTTCCGCAAAATCGCGTGCCTGACGGTGAAGTCTCTAGGAGGCTGAAGAGTTGCTAACACCCCAGAGGAGAGTTGGGATGGTGGTATGGGAAGGTCGACGTTGAGCAAACAGCGGGGGAAGGGGGTTGGGGTGCGATGTTTGCGCCGTTTTGGGACCCTCGGGGCATTTTTACAACCTGTTGGGTGACGCGATAGTGTCTACGGGCGTGTTTAGGAGATGGTGTATCCCCCCCCACTCCGCCTTTTTTTTTATGTGCTCGAGATGTTTTGAGGGGTGCGACGCTCGTTTGCAGGCGTGTTGGCTCTCCTGTCGCCGGAACGGGTTCAGCTGGCCTTTTAACCTCAATGTCGCAATTCTTTTTTTTTTTTTATGGTTTGGAGAATTAGGGGGTTGCTGGACTCGTTCAGGTGATGTTGAAAATGTGAGAAGGGGTAGATAATTGGGCTAGTCTCTCTTCCCTCTACGTGTGCGCTAATACCGTTTAGATGTTGAAATATGAGATTCGGAACGAGGGTGCGTTTTAAGGCCCGTTCACACTCTTGCGACCTCTTAAACCTGGGTTCCTTAAAACTTCTTAAACCAGAAAACACACTGGCGCCACGTATTGGGAAGCAGTGTAAACTCGGCGGTCCGGCATATTTCTTTTTATTTCTCGCGCATTATCCTTTCTTTCTTGGCTCGAAAAACTTTTGGTCAATGTTATAAACGAGCCTTTCTATGGGTATTACGCACATTTGACCTCGGAAATCCCGCAAAACCTTCGCTCTTGTGAAATGCAGTTCCAGGGTCACCGCATAGATGGCGCCACAATGCCAGTATGTTCCCTCATTCTAAAAACATTTAAGAAGTTTTAAGAGATCTCGTCTCTCTCAGTCGTACTCGGTCGCAAGAGTGTGAACGGGCCTTTAGAGTTGAGAACAGCATGGTAGTCTACACTTTTTTTTTTCTCTGCGTAGGTCATCCCAATTTTAAAAGGAGTACTTATTAATTTTTACCAGTTGACTAACTTAACAAACATGTGTTTGAAGCACTTGTTTTCTTTTTTATCTGTTGTGGCATTGAGATTAGTAACCCAGTTCTGCCGTCTGTAATTCCATTTTCTTCTTTTTTATATTTTTTATTTTCAGAGAATGACACGTCCACATCTAGGTAAGTGAGCCTTTTTTTCGAGAGAGAGAGAGAGAGAGACTATGATGCATTATGGTTTTCTATAACCCAAATGCGAATCAGTATGGAAGTATATATGCATAGGTGGGTTTCCCCTTTGCAAAAGCATAGTTAGTAGAGATGCTTGTTTAAGAATAAAAATACCTCATATATGTAAGTGTTGTAAAAGCATTTTTAATTGGAGGAGCCTAACTTAGTACTTTTCCTCTAAGTTAGAATTTTGGGGGGGGGGGGGGGGGGGGGAATAAATTATAATTTTTGTGCTATAATTATATTATATACATGTGAAAGCAAACATTGCACATTAACTCTGCTGTTAGGTTTCCTGCGCTCATAGGAGTGTTGGAGGTACTTTAATATTAGCTTTCACGTTTCTCTAAACAAAAATAAAAGGCTTCATAAAGCTCCAAACATGGCTGACCTGCTACACTGGATAGACTCTAAAGGTGCCATTTTCACCCTGGTGCTGGAAAGCCTCTGGACTGAAAACTTTGGGCTACTAAACAAAGTGGATTTTTTTTTTTGGTGGAAGGGCATTTTTTTTTTCAGTTTGATTCGGTGTTGGGCAAAAAGTCTGTGTTTATCGGAACTTATGTCGAAGAAAACGGGGCACGGGCATAGGATTTCCCTACCTCCAAGAAACCTGGGCACTACCCGGACACTTGAAAATTGTATGGGTGCATGCAGGGCCGTAACCAGGGGGGGGTTAGGGGGTTCTGACCCCCCTCCCCCCCCCCCCCGAAATTTTTTTCTGCGTACGGCCCTGGTCGGTGCACTTGCAGCCAGCCGATTTTAATCTCTACCTCTGAGCACGCGCAGTGGCGCCGGTCGGCTACCGGGTACCAAACCGGGGCCGGTTCTCCGGTTTGCTGTAACTCTCCATTATATGCCACCGATGCACATGATTCATAGGCGAAAATAAGACAATAGACATTTTCAAAATGGCCGCCGTTGTCCC
>NW_024609838.1:2555682-2759479 GCF_016920785.2 Ixodes scapularis | reverse complement strand
ATGTGTTCGTGTGATCACTATTGCGTGATAGAGCGTGATCGCGTGACGAAGGAGATGTCTGACTCACTAGTTGCGTGCAGTGCAGGCGAAGGCAACGCCAGGCGAGGGGAGAAGGGGCAAGCACTGGGAAGTCTGGGGTCGAGGAGAGGAAACCTCGTTTCCTCTCTAACGTTCCTAGTGCTCTCCTTTTCTCTCTTCGCCTGACTATGCCTTTGCCTGCACTGCACACAACTAGTGACACGGAGTATAGTAGAATCTGGACTAATCTTTTTAGTCTTAGCCGCATTCTGAAATGAAGAGAAACGCACATAGATGAACGAGACGGAGAAAAACCTGTGTGCGCTCGGCTTGAGTACGCTCCCCGTATCGTTTCCGCTCAAACAGCATTTGCAAAGAAAAAAGAAAAACGGAAAGTTTTTTTTTTTTCCCGTTTTCCGGAATGCGCAATGTCCGAAGGCAAACAACAGTCGTGTCCGCGTCGGACACTGTGTCGGTCGCCGTCAGCGCCCCCGCCAGTCCCAAGGAAACGTGCTCGGCACGGAAAGAAGCACTTTGCTCCGGACCACCGCCGGCGCTCTCACTTTACACTCGCGGAAGCAGCCGCCGGGGCTCCGGAGGGGATTCCGCTACAAAACCTCCTTAATCCCGACACCGCCGCTGCGCAGAACAGAGAGAAAAAAGAAAGGCCCTGCGATTTTAATGCTTCAAACACTCAAACGTGGCGGGGGTTCACACGGGTGCCGACGCCTTCTCCCTTCTTGAACACGCTTACGGCAGCGGACTCGTGCGCTTCATTGTTTGTTCTTTAACCTCGCGTTTTGTTTCAATGTTTGAGGAGCGGCAGGAAAAAAATCCTGCGGAACCTGCGCAAACAACAGGAAAACGGGCAGCGGCGTTTTTTGCTCGCTTGAGCGCTTTTACTCGCTCTTAGGAGTAGAGCGTGCTGTTGTTCTTTGCCCCCCTTTTCCTCTTTCTCGGGGTGGTGGAGGGATCTTCTTTGTTTGAGAGCACTGTTTCTGACAGAACGGACGCCCGGCGGCCTGTTTGAACTGCACTCGGACGCGGGCTCGATCGGGACCATTTCCGCTACTGTTTCGACCGTTTCTTTTTTTTTTTTCCCCCTTTTTTGTGAATAGTTATTGTTGTATTATGGTGGTCACCTAAGACCTCACCGACTGTGTCGTACTTGCCTAGGTTACATTGTGTGTGTGTGTGTGTGTGTTTTTGTGTGTGTGTGTGTTTGTTTGTTTGTTTCTTTGTTTGTTCCTCTAATGCTGACAGCCGGTTTCCGCCGCGGCCCCCTGTTCCGGTTTGTTCTTCGTGAACGTGGTCCAAACCTTTCCCATAGCTTTTTTTTTTTTTTTTTTTTTTTTTTTTTTTTATTGCGATTGATTTGTTGCGGTTCTGGTGTGCCCGTGCTTTGAGGGGGGGAAGTAAAACGGTACACATGTAGCCATTTTCGGACGGCGTTCGGAGCCGTGTTTATGCCGCCATTTTCTCCGACCGCTGCGCTACAGTGTGCCACACAGCTCACTGTGTAGCTCGCCGTAACTTGGCAAACGGCGAACGCTGCAATCCCAGGGAGCCAATCAGCGCATCGGAGGGAGACACGTGACAGTAATCTCTCTCATAGTGGCGCGCAATGGTGTCGAAGCCACGGGCGGCAGAGGAAGGAAAAGCCGCTTTTGTAGGAATGTAGAGCGACGCGTTAATCTTCCAGGTGGGCAAAAGCGACGGGCTGGGAGAGGCAAAAGAGGGTCCGGGACAGAAGGGAAGTTCCTCCTTTCCCTCTTAGTACTTTTGATGAGGGCTGTCAACTGCTTCGCCCCTGTCGCTTTGATTGGCTGGAGGGGGCCGTAGCGGTCTTCTTTTTGCCAAGTTACGGTGCAACTAAGTATAGAGGTTGTGATACGCCGAACGCAGTGGCGTACCAACTTGTTTTTAAGTGAAGAAGCAAGCAAGACCCCCCCCCCCCCAAGGGCCGGGGGGCCGCGCCCTTGGCATCCTTTGGATGCCGCCGGCCAGTGTTTGCCCCGTTCGGTCATGGCCAAACGTTTATACGTTAAAGAATATTATACCCTTTTTTTTTACATTTCGATATTTTATATTTGCCCGGTGCCTTTGCGTATGCGTCATATCATTACCCGGGTTTTGTTAGCGGGGCTCGGGAACGATCTACTCAAACTCCCTATCGTAAATATGCGGTTCACCGTTTTCTTCGGCGCACCAGTGCTTCGTTTTTCCGTGTGTTGGTGCGTTGAGTGCTGGGTGTTGTATGCAGTGCATTTTTGTTTTTTCTGGTACAGAAATCAAAGAGGATCAGGAAGCACCGTGGAAGAAACAAGACGAGACACGACAGGTAAGCTGTCTATGGCTAGGTTTTGGCAGATCGTCTATTGTCTCCGGGGTCAGACCGTGCGTAGACCAACAGTTTTGTTTAGTGAATGCTGCAAGCGCCGCACGCGCGCGCCTTCCCCGTGTAAAAGATTCGAAGTAAATAACAAAAATAAAGCGTTGACGAACGCGCGTGCAAGATTCCCTTTGTTTTAGGCTTTTGCTTTAGAACAGTTACTGCTGCAAACGCCGGCGCCGCACACGCGCGCCTTCCCCACGCGCGGCGTCTCCCCCCCCCCCCCCCCCCCCTCTGACATCGCGCAATGCCGCGCGCTCTTCGGCGGCCACCTGCTGAAGATCGCCCCCACTGTCCTTATCAGTTGGACTTCAGACTTCACGTCCGAAGCAGTTCACCGCTAAATGTAGAGGGGAAAATGACATCAGATGACTTGATGTCACGTCACCTATGAAGAAATTCAGTTTTACCGCTAGATTTAGCGAGAAAATTAACATCACGTGACCTCAACGGTAATGCAATTGCCCGCTAAATTTGGCGGGGAATTGAATTGCTGTTGAGGTCACGTGGCGTCAGTTTTTTAGCTAAATTAGCCGGGAAACTGTGGGAGGAGGGGAGGGTATGTAAGAGGAGAAAAAAGCAGGGGAGAAGGAGGAGGGGCATACCCTCCCCTCCTCCTTAAAGGGCAACTCCGCTCAATTTCGAAAAATTTAGGCTTCCATGTGATTCACAAAGTAATACTCAACAACTCTACGTCTTCGGATTCGCGAAATGTGGAATAATATTTGTGTAATCCTAATTTAAACATCAGCAGATACCGAAACCGAAACTTCGGTTGCGTCAGGCAACATTGGTCTTGGGTCGTCACAGTCATGGGCACCTCACGTCGAACCACGTGGTCTTGTGACGTTCGGGAGGGAGCGAGAAACAGGACACGCAACGCAAACAGATCTTTTTTTTTTTTTTTTTTTTTTTTTTTTTTTTTGGACGTGGGCAGGTCGCTTTGCATGGCGTGGACGGTGATGGCCCGGGGGAGAGGGGGAAGGGGAGAAGACGAAAGAGGGGAAGGGGAGCGGAGAAACAGACCGATAAGCGCGCAGGGCAGCGGTGATCACGTGAACGCCCGGTCAGCCAACACCGGGAGGAGAAACTCATGACGTCATCGTTAAATTTCGCTCTGAAAAGTAAAAAGAAGCAAAACGTGAGAATGAAGTATGCATGCCTCTGACGTAGTGGTTCAACGTTGGCCGCTCCAACTCCGTGGCATTGACTGCGCTGATGATTGCGCCTCGCGCCGCACGCCTAGAGTTGGCAGATTTCGGCGACTTGGCTCGCTTGAAGGTTCGCTGGCCAGTTTATTAAATATATAGACGGAATTAGATCGTAATATTTGACATGGGGTCCTCCTATATGATACTGAAGAGGGCTACATAGTTTTCTAAATATCAAAAATGAAGCGGAGTTGCCCTTTAAGAGCTGCGCTCTAATTTTGCGTTACAAAAATTTATAAGCATCTTTCTTTTCTTTTTTTCAGGCGCTTCCGCGTTTTTGGTTACAGTTTCGAAATGTGTCATTTCTTCGTTTATCAAATGATTTAGCACATTTGGCGCCATGTTTCGCAAGCGAAGTGAATCGAAAGATGCCTGCTTTCTGTGTAAGGCGAAAAGAAAGATAAAATATGAAAGTGTCTACGAAATACGAAAAGAAACGTAAAAAAAAAACACACGGTGATTCGCTTAAGTCGATAACCTTGCGTTCCCTTGCTGACGTAATTTACCGACCGTTCTACTCGCTCTTACGAGACACAGTACCCCCATACGTTTTTCTTCTAAAATAAAGCAAAACGGTGTCAGCATTCCGTCGCTATCTTTATCAGATAAGGAACGTTCCTATTTAGACAAACAGTGACAGTGCATAGCGATGGCTAGTGAGCACGTGGCATCCAGGTCAAGCTTTTTATTCATGTTTGTTTGTTGTGACAATACAGTATTTATACTCGCTGTTAGAACGAATAAACTTCAGTTGTAAGTCAGCGCCTTGTTTGTCTGCCGTCTTGTTCTTGTCCGTGTCCTTGCGCTGTTTTAATCTTTAATCATGAAATACCAACTAGCCCAAACTTCTACTTTAAAATAAAGCAATTTGTTGTTGTTTTAGGGGGGGGGGGGGGGGGGGGGTGCGTTTTCTAAGTTACAGCAAAGTTGCGACTTCGCGGTATGTTTATGTCCTGTTTTTTTTCTTCCTGATGCATATTTTAGCTAGCTCTTTTTTTCTTTTTTTTCTTTTTTTTTTTTTTTTTTTGCCGCGGCGAGTGGGGCTTTTCCTGCGGTGCTTGGGTGCATGCGGCAAAGCCTCCTTTAGGGACCGGCTCCGCGACAATATCGAGGGGGGAAGCGCACTTACGGGACGCTCCTGCCAGCGAACAGGAACGAAATCGATGCGAAAACAGGGAGCGGGAGAACGGCTTCTTTTCCATCTCGTTTTGCGGGGAACACTCCCCACCTTCACCGCGAACGAGTTTGTATTTTTTTTCTGCAAAATTGCGTGCCTGACGGTGAAGTCTCTAGGAGGCTGAAGAGTTGCTAACACGCCCAGAGGAGAGTTGGAATGGTGGTACGGGAAGGTCGACGTTGAGCAAACAGCGGGGGTGAGTGGGAGGGGTGTGATGTTTGCGCCGTTTTGGGACCCTCGGGGCATTTTTACAGCCTGTTGGGTGACGCGATAGTGTCTACGGGTGTGTTTAGGAGGACGGTGTATCCCCCCCCCCCCCCCCCCCCCCCCCCCCACTCTGCCTCTTTTTTTTTTTATGTGCTCGAGATGTTTTTAGGGGTGCGACGCTCTTGCAGGCGTGTTGGCTCTCCTGTCGCCTCAACGGGTTCAGCTGGCCTTTTAACCTCAATGTTGCAATTCTTTTTTTAATTTTTCTTTTTATGGTTTGGAGAATTTAGGAGTTGCTGGACTCGTTCAGGTGATGTTGAAAATGTGAGAAGGGGTAGATAATTGGGCTAGTCTCTCTTCCCTCTACGTGTGCGGTAATACCGTTTAGATGTTGAAATTTGAGATTTGGAACGAGGGTGCGTTTTAGAGTTGAGAACAGCATGGTAGTCTACACTTTTTTTTTCTCTGCATAGGTCATCCCAATTTTAAAAGGAGTACTTATTAATTTTTACCGGTTGACTAACTTAACGAACATGTGTTTGAAGCACTTGTTTTCTTTTTTATCTGTTGTGGCATTGAGATTAGTAACACAGTTTTGCCCTCTGTAATTCCATTTTCTTCTTTTTTATATTTTTTATTTTTATTTTCAGAGAATGACACGTCCACATCTAGGTAAGTGAGCCTTTTTTTTTTTTTTCGAGAGAGAGAGATTATGATGCATTATGGTTTTCTAAAACCAAATGCAAATCAGTATGGAAGTATATATGCATAGGTGGGTTTTCCCTTTGCAAAAGCATAGTTAGTAGAGATGTTTGTTTAAGAGTAAAAATACCTCATATATGTAAGTGTTGTAAAAGCATTTTTAATTGGAGGAGCCTAACTTAGTACTTTCCCTCTAAGTTAGAATTTTTTGGGGGGGGGGGGGGGGGGGGGGGGGGGAATAAATTTTAATTTTTGTGCTATAATTATATTATATACATGTGAAAGCAAACATCGCACATTAACTCTGCTGTTAGATTTCCTGCGCTCATAGGAGTGTTGGAGGTACTTTAATATTAGCTTTCACGTTTCTCTAAACAAAAATAAAAGGCTGCTCCAAACATGGCTGATCTGCTACACTGGATAGACTCTAAAGGTGCCATTTTCACCCTCGTCTGTGAAAGCCTCTAAACTGAAAACTTTGGGCTACTAAACAAAGTGGATTTTTTTTTTTTTTTTGGTGGAAGGGCATTTTTTTTTTCCCTTTGATTCGGTGTTGGGCAAAAAGTCTGTGTTTATCGGAACTTATGTCGAAGAAAACGGGGCACGGGCATAGGATTTCCCTACCTCCAAGAAACCTGGGCACTACCCGGACACTTGGAAATTGTATGGGTGCATGCGAGAGAAAGAAGCGGAATTGTGGATTGTTTGTTGCAGGCCGTGTTCTTGGGCGACACAAACTAATGCTGTAGGTAAAGACTTCTTCCCTAGAAGTTTGTGTTTTTGTTATTCAAAGGCAGCTCCAAGCTAAGGGGCTACCTTTCGGACCTTAGAGGGATATGGGTGTTTCACAAAATGCAAGCGAAATCGTTCCTGCAAAAAATATGCATCGCTCAGAGAAAAGGGCGATGCCGTAGTGGTCTCTGCCAAAGATCCCGTTTAAGGAAAATTACCAGCGTTCAGTATAATTGCATCATTAATTACTTTTCAGTAGTTAGATTTTTAACTGAAAATTTTAAAGGTGTGGTTTCAATTAGATACTTGGTGCGAATCGTCGAAACATGCTAAATCCACCCACGTTACAATCATACAAGGCACGCGCAGTGTTTTACGGCGTTCAGGAAAATGGCTCGATTTGTGCACGCTTCCAGGTTTGTTTCTCGTCAGAGCGCATTTTAGCGTCAGCAATTCGGCTCCCCGTGGCCAAAACATGCAACGTGCATGCACCGCCATGCATTGCACATAGAAGAGGTTAGATAAGAAAACCTCCGGGCTGCCACATGAGGTTTGCCTTCTTGACATCGATGCCAATGTGAACACACACCCCTAATGGAGTCTTCGATGATTCGCATCAAGTTTCTAATTGACACAATACCTTCACAATTATTATTAAATCAATATTTAATTACTGAAGAGTAACTATCGACCTTATTATGCCGAACGCTAGTCGTTTTCCTTAATGGGCCTTTTGGCAGAGACCGCTACAACATTATCATTTTGTCTGTGCGATGTCTATTTTTCGCAGGAATGATTTGGCTCACGTTTCGTGAAAAACCCCATGCACCAAACACGGGGAACCCTATAGTCGGTTACAGGTTAAGAAGGTAGCGGCAAATGCCCCTCAAAGGGAGTCATATATCCCTCCGCCACCTCCGCATCCAGTAGTGTCCCATCGTTTCCGTGACGTCGCGGCCAACGCGCGAGGAGCGTCTTGCCTTTCTGTACACATTTGCTTTATCTTTCGACTTTGACTTAGCATTGTGGAAGCCACGAGAGGGAGATTAGAGTTTTTCCCCTTTGATGGAAACAAGTACGACTTTCGGGGATTAGCTTCCCCCTCCAATGGATACAAAGGCCGCTTTCAGGGGCTAGGTTCTCCCTCCAATGAATGCAAACGTCGCTTTCTTAAAAAGTGGGATCGGACACAAGTTGGAATCCATTGAAGCGGAACAAGGAGCGTTCCCCGTGAACTCTTCTCTCGACTGCGGAGAGATTTGAAACGGGCGCATCACGCTTGTGGGAGGAGCTTCTCCTACCTTCTTGACTTGTTACCGACTATAGCTACAAGTAGATGCTGAAGCGTCGGTCTCGACAACGGCTGCAAGTGGGCTGAGGGGGCTAATCTTTGGTTGTCCGTACTCTCAGCGAGGAGACACAGCCTGGCGACGGAGGTGGAGCACTGTCCCAAGTGGTGATGTCCCTAAGGGAGCGGGTACGGCAGCTGGAGCAGCAGCACCAGAGCGCAAACCTGACAAAGTGTCTCATCTGCATGGTGAGTTGCTACAGTGTACTCTCGGCAACAGGTTGTACCTGCCAGGAATTCGACTCGGATTCCTGGCGAGAGAGAGTGCTTTCCCGACTGTCGATCGGACGCAACGCCACGTCTCTTTGCTGCGAGACTGTCGTCGACCAATGAGAAATTTTCAATCCCTTTGAGAGTCTATGGCTGGACGATGAACCTTTCGCTAAATTACCGAAGCACCAAGGATCATGCTTGCGAGTGCGGCGGTGCCTGCAGCCGTAGCTTTTCAAAAGCAGAAATGGAGAGCGAGCGGCTTTTTGCGAACATGATTTTGTCAATGCCTCTTTTTGGTTATTTACTCAATGTCTTTCATACCCACAAGGTGAGCTCGTGCAGCACACCTACCTATGTTCCCAGCATTTCTCTTGGTGCTTGGACAGTTTGGCAGAAGGTCTATACTTCGATGAGAGCTTCTTGCCTACGTACAAGCGGTAAGAGAGGTGTCGCAGCCATGAATGTACAACGAGTCCTCAAGTCCATGTAGCGTTTTTTTTTCACCCCAGAAGTGAAGTACCCATCGCCAAATGCAGCTCTAGGGGTCTGAACCAGATACCAAAGTTTCAGAACTAACCGTTATCTTATTCATAAGTTACAAGTGATCTTCCGAAACTTTGAACGGGGAAATGGAACCCGTTCTGGGCGGTTTGCTCCATTCAGCCCCATGTACTCGTGGGCTTTGTCGGCCGCCATTTCACCGTTGAAAATTTCTGAAAATTGCCTTCAGCTTTTGAATAAGATAATGGTCTGTTCTGAAGCTTTCGCATCTGGTTCAGGCCACTAGAGCTACATTTGGGTGGAAGCCGAGCATTTGATGACCCATAGTTGTTTTTTTGCAATAAGAAAGACACTTTTGTTCTACACATATTTGTTTTAAGTGTTCCTTGTTTCACCAGTGAATGTCCATTTGCAAACGCCAGTAACAATCTACTCAACATTTTCAAACGAAGGCCAAGTTGTCGATTGCCCTTGTCTTGAAATAGCAGACGTTCACAATTTAACTAACCCCTGGGATCTTCCTATACCTCTCATTGGACTCCAATTGCAGACTGTAGTGCCAAATCTCCCCTTACGGGCATTGGGTTTCTCCAAAAACAATAAAACATCAAACAAAAATATGGGCACCGTTGTCATGGCAATTGTTATGCCATGGGAGAGGGTGTGGGGAGTGTTGTCCCACCTCTCTTCTCCCTCCTCCCCTCTCTTTCACCTTTTTGAAAAAACCGGAGACGATAGATAAAGAAGCGGACAAACACGAAACGTCTCAACTTTTCAGACATTTTGTTTGTCCCGTTCTTCGTCGTCGTCTCCATTTCTTTTTTTTAAATGTGCAACATCGACCAGCTCGCCTGTTTACACTCTTCCCTCGTGTGTTTACCTTTTTCTGCAAATCTCCGATGCTCCCACTTGACTTTGCGTCACTCGATTGAGATCGGCTCGGTAACAGCAGGAACAGTACATGCGCGGTGATAGCCACTTGAGCTTGTCATTAAACCGTAAGTCAATGAATGCAAAGTGCGCCCAACCACCGGTGTTTTGCGGCTTAAGCCGGGCGACCTTCGTTCGAGTACAAGTCCAAATTTCTTTTGCAAGCAAGGTCTCTTTTTATTAGGCACTCTTTATACAGAAAAAGTAACTTCACGGCACAGCAATTAAAGGAACCAAATCTACACAAAAGTGATTAGACGAGCACGTTGCTCATCCAGATTAACAGGGGCAGGAGTGGAGATTGAACCCAGGATCCCCGAGTTCTGCAGCACATGCTTTCCGTCTACATGCTTCAGATTGCAGTGCGCTAACGTACTCAACCACTGATCTAGAACTCCCCTAAGCTTTAGAGTATCCGAAACTGCATAAGGTCCGAAAGAAGGAAGCGGCCCTTTACTTACCTTTCATCCTTAGGGAACCGAAATAACTTGAGAGCTCTCGGCACCGGAATTGGAACACCATTGTGCTGAGCGATAGGCGTGGTGACATGCTTTCGGCATACCGGCAGACGAAATAGATGAATAAACAACAGGCAAACGTCAATGCGCCCGCTGCCTCAAAACGAAAGTACGGCTACCACACGTATGCTCCCGCTCAAGCCAACTCGAGCAGCCGACACCACCAACACCTCGACGGGCCAATTGCGCAACAACTCTCCAAATACACACACAAAAAAAAAAAAGAAAGACCAATGAGAACACAAACTGTGAAGACCGAAAGTTCTTAAGCAAGTACCAACAGATAAGAGATGGCACTTAAATGGCAGACCAGAAGTCGCTCGAAGATTCCGGGGGTTGATTTAACCCCGCGTTCGATCTTTTTGCCGTGGGACACACTTGGCAGCAGACGATCCAACTTTCTCGGTTTATTCGTCTACTACCAAGCACGAAAGCAGTTGTTTGAATAGGTGCTACATCTGGTCTAACCTTAACATGCACATACCAAATAAGCGTGAGACTTTGCATTTGATCGTGCCTCTGCTGCATGGACGTTCCTGCAGCGATGGCACCAGTTAAAGCTGCCCGCCCACGCTTTCCGTGTTAGTTTGAGACAAAGTGCAACGGTTCAAGGTCGAGGAACGAAATAGATTTAACAATACCGCCGTCTTTATCCCATGCCAGGAGCCGTACACAGTTCCTGTGGTGTCCGTCTGTTGCTGGCACGTTCACTGCCAGGACTGCTGGCTCAAGACCCTGGTAAGAATGCAGAGTCCATTGCAGAAAACTCAAATTATATTCGGTTGAATATCGTTGAGATACGATTGCCGCCGATAACAATTAAAGCTTCCTGAAGGTACCTGTAATTCTAGCATACACAATGCACGCTAACCAGCTTTCATAACAGAATGTGCAAATGGGCTAGTTGATACTGAATGACCACGTAAAAGTGATAAAAAAAAAAAAAAAAATGGGACAAAGACGCGCTTTGTTTTTGTTTTCTTAACTTCTTTGTCCTAGTTATTTTTTATTTATTTCTTTACTTTTACTTAATAACTACTAGTTTTGTTTTTTTTATGGCTAAACTAGACAACTTTTTACACTTCCTTTTATTCGCGACTCCAGCAAAACGGACGCCGCCAAGCGGGAAAACCGGGAACCAGCCGGTCCAGGTCGCTCCGCGCCCCTCCGCGTCTCTGGTGGCTTTCGCGGGGAACTTGTCAGCGCGGTGGCGAACAATGTAATTTGACGAAGGTCCGAATAATTCTTAAGTTTGCCTGAGTGATCATTAGTGTGGTGAAGCCTCAGTAGATTGTTTTCTTCTATTATATATATCTATCAAATATCCTATTGCCATCTCGTTTGGGGCACGACCACAAGGACAAATCTGAACAGAATATTATTACTACAAAAAAAAGTTTTGCGCTTTGTTGGAAACGTTCATTTCTTAGCCCACACAGAGGCTCTATTTTCACGATACAAAATTATAAATATACATTGTTTTTATGAGTACCTTTTGACTCGATCATTTCTTTTTTCTTCCCCTGAATCTATTAATTTTCTGAAACAGACATTGGGATTAATCAAAAACATACCCACCATCTGCACCCGCTACTCCGAGGAATGGAAAGTGTTTCCGTTTCGCACGAACTACAGTTACCAGTCTTTAAAACATAATCTACCCTCATTGCTAAACAAATATTGCGTAGATGACGTGGACATCTACAATATAAACCCTAAGTCATTGTACTTACTTTTTGTATAGAGCTGTTTTCGTTAACCTGTGAAACCTAGGTCTCTTTTATATATGTATTTTACGTATTGCTGTAATCTCTGCAGTTATTTTTGTATCGCCATAGCTGTCTGCCAAGTGCACAGGGCCCGGACCCCGTCAAGTCAACATTTGTTGACTTTTTGTCCGTGTCTCCGGCGTCTGTAACCCATACGGATGCAAAAATAAAAATTATTATTATTATTATTATTATTATTATTATTACGTGTTTGAAAGCCCGTTTACGCCACAGCACACGGTCGCGTGCTTTCGATTTCTTGGATGGGGAGGAATCACGGAAAAACTTTTTGATTTCTTGTCTGTCTCGAATATCATTCAAAGTGACGACTGCTTGGTAACTGATACTGGAGGGAACATCAATGTTGCAGTCAAGTGAATGGGAAGGTTCGATAGCTGCTTTTCTTGAGTTTGGTTGTGTTCGGTTAGCTTCAAGTTTGAGCCACCCACGCCGGTCGGTGCGTTGGCTATTCATCTTGGCTGCTTTTCGCCGAAAAAGCCTCTGGATCACACTGAAGGAGTTGGGCTGATTTCGCAATTACTTGATTCAGGAAAACTTGCTCGCTGCAAATGATGAATGAAGGAAATTATCTGTTTTCAAAAGGTGGGAGACAAGTCTCGCAACGTTAGATGCTGTCACGGCATTTTGACCTATGGCGCCTTCAATATTTATATTACGAGGACGTCGAAGCCAGCAGCAATACACGTCTACATTGGTCGAAGCAAAGTTCAATTCAGAGAGGTTCTGCGTGGATCTTCAATGAAGACTCTCTTCAGTTTGTCTCCGTGCTGGCGGCTATAGAACCATTTGGCTAAGTTTAAGTAGTATGTCTCCGTCTGTCAAATATACTTTTATTCAGCAGCTCACCTAATAGATAGTCAACTAAGCTCATATTTCAACCCGAAGGATATACTAAAATCGCTTTAGTGGGACCATGTACATAATATAATACATAACCCGCTCGTCAAAATGACTTCTCGATTGCTACTAAAACTTGAATTGAAATACGAGTATCAGCTGCTTAGTGGGGCGCCGGCGGGTTAACATGGTCCTTGGCTTAAGAAGCGGTTGCTTAATTTTTGTAATTTTCCTGCAGCCTGTGTTGTTGGCCGAGCAGACGACTGGAGCTGTTTCGTTAATGCGGATACGCAAAAAAGCTCGATTTCGCGGACAGATAAGTCGCATGGTCGAGGCATGCGAGTTAGCTGAAAAGTTACTCTCTGTGGAACAATTCTATAGTCATCGCCGCTTTCCTTAGATGATCAAAACTGATTATTATATTACCGTCTCTCCGGAGCCCATAGTTTCGGTTTTGAACGAAATCTCCGAAACGAAAGTTTGACACGAAAAGAACAAAAAAACACCGGCAAAACAAAACTACGCTTTGCAAGTTTATCGCACCGGCTACACTTAACCGTCTCAGTTCAAAAACCTATAAAATTGGGCATTAAACAAAAGAAAATCTGTTAAATTGAACGCGCCACCTGTTCAGGCGGCCCGGCCGAGCCGCCGCGACCTGGACTCAGCCGCCATGTTTGTTTGGTGGTGGCGCCCCCTATAGGTCGCTGGAGTCGCGAATATAGGGCCAACAAGTTGTAAAATCAATTGTCATTGCTCTTGTTCCTCAGAAAGTCATTCTAATGCGGGTTATATTGAGAGTTCAAAAAGGTTGCCGCTCTTCTGAAGCAGGCAGGCGTCGACATGTTTTGGCACACATTCTGCATGATCAGAGGAGACATTTGATGGAAGTGTCATTGACATGCACATCAGTTTCGTGATGGACCGCATCGTCGAATTTACAGGGTGCCAAGAAGTTGTGCCCCCAGTGCAACTCCATCACAGCCGCGGCAGACTTGCGGAGAATCTACCTCTGAGGACACACCGTCACCTGGAACCCTAAACGTTTGGAACGTCTTCCACAAGTGCCTCGTTCCAGCCAACATCATGCCACGTCCGGAATCAACCCCAGCACGGACACACCACCATCCGATCCCGATCGGGACCTTGTACTTCATCCAGCCGATCAGGACTTTGTGCTTTAGCCAGCCGATTACGATTAAGACTTCGTGCTTTATTGAGTCTCGTTACGACGACGTATCGAATTTGTGGCTCGGCTGGTGCGCAACGATTTGCTCCACAGCTTCCGCGAGGTTGGCAACAATGGCATCGGGCTTCACGGTGGGGTGGCTGTCGTCGGAAGGCCTGCAGTGAAAAGCGGCGCGCGGTTACTTCTGTGCGGCGGGGCTGGTACCTGCGCACGGCGGTGACGTACCGGTACTTTCCGGTGCGCACAAGGACTCCGCGGAAACCCACGCTCTGAGCCGCGCCCACGTCGCTCGAGATGTCGTCGCCAATCATGACGACCTCGTCGGCGCGGAGGTGCATGTCTTCGAGGGCCATGTTGAAGAACTGCTCACTGGGCTTGCCGATCACGATGGCCCGGCGCTCACAGGCACTCTACGCAAGGTGGGACAAAGAGAAGAGGACGGGGACATGGTTCCCCCAACAATCCGAAAATCCAAAGCACCGGATTTGTTTTTACCCCATTCCTCTTATTCTCACCACTTTTGAGTTTAGGATGTTGCGTTTCTCACGGGTTGCCCGACTTCTTACAAAGGGCTTTCCGAGACACAGACGCACTCGAAAACAAGCGGCTTGCATGCGCTGCCATCTTTGGGTGGCCAAGGTATGGAAATTATTTTTGTCCAGCGTGGCATGGTACAGCCTCCCCCAAAGTAAATAACTTTAACTTAACTTGCAAAGTTTGTTATTGAATGTCGCCTCTCTTTCTTTTACAGCAATGTTGCCAAGGGCCTTCCAGTATTTGCCCTACTTTACGAATTGTGTGCGCATGTTTAGCGCACAGAGGCTGAAGATTCTACGACTTTCGAGTCTGCTTTGGCAGCATTTGCTGCGGCGGGGGCTGTACAATGTGGCTGTCGATCAGTCACACACTCTATCGTGGACGGAAAACGGAAAGATTCGTGCTCCCGCCAAGGTGGCCACGTTGGTGTGTTACGAACGCGTAAACTGTGAACTTTCCAGGCATCTCCCAGCTGCATGCTGGTTTGTAAACAGTGTATCTCTACTCTGTATAGTTCTTCCAAATTAAAGTGCGGAGTTGCAGGTACTGCCACGCTGGCGTACGCTGCCTCGCTAATCCGACTGGATGTCTAGAACTTCTCTTTGATCGGGGACAGTTCTCCAAAGCATTGCCAACTCCTGTCTCGGAAACGACCCACTCGTGGTTCCGTTTTACTAAGAGCGGCTAACACCAAATTTTACCTGCACCGGCCTACATTGATGCAGAAAAGTATGGCGTGGCGCAGAAAAGCGGAAACGAAGTGAATGGCCTGTCATGCAAAGAATAGTGAATGCCTTTTTCACCACAAAAGTAAACTATGTGTCTCCGGGTGCTTGGTCTTTGCCCATACGTAGTACTAACGGCCAGAACCGGATGCCGAGTTTCGGCGCTTGCCGTTACCTTGTTCAGAAGCTAGGAGCGGTTTTCTGAAACCTTGGAAGGGAAAACGGCGCCAATTCCTGGTAGCTGGCATTAGAGGTCTGCATGGGTACGGGCCGGCCCCTGACCCCCGGGTTCGGGCTTCACAGCTACATTCATGAAGGGCTTGGGCCTTGCATTCGACTCTACAATGCAAACCAAGCCGGCATTTACTTCTTTCATTAGCAGCAGTGTTTCTGGAAGTTTGTTTGGGACATTGGGGGTGGGACCATGGTGGGGGAGACCCAGATGCTGAAAGCATGTGTGTGTGTGTGTGTGTTTGTAAGCGTTTTTGTACGGTTCAATATGTGTGTGCAGTGAATGCCCTTCCAAAGCGCCAGCGGCGCGGCGTTGGTTTTTGTCGCTGGTGGCGCTGCCGTCGTACAGTCGCTTCTCCCCGTCGACACGCGCATATCTGCGCCTACACAATGCGCACCCTCGCAGGCGTAAAGCAGCTGTACCTACGAGTGCGTGTGCTGACAATGTGGGAGAAGAGGTTTTTCCGAGGGAATGGTTTTCCCAAACGATTTCTCGCAGACCACCGCAAGAGACAGCGGTATTTTTTATAATTTTCTTTCTTCGGTTGTATGCAGCAGAAGTGGACGATTTAAAACTTTGCCCGGCCTTTGTCCGGACACACTGAGACGTTTTTCTTTTGCAATTTGACATGTGGCTTTGTTCACTGCTCCCTGGCATTTTTATCTTTCCATCCTTTTTGATACGCGGGTTTGGTCGCAAAAAAAAGGATGATGGGGGCGATTTTTTTTTAATGAGTTGCCTAGGCCTGCAGATTGGTCCGACAAATTGACGATCAGGTACTGTAGTCAACGTGTGTAGCAGTGGCAAGTGAGCTGCCATGCTGCACAATGGACCTTTTTCCAGTAAGCGTCTGCGCACGCGCACACCCTTTCCACTTGACCTTGACCACCCTTTTGCCATTTTTGGGGGGCACTGTTTTCTTGCGACACTAATCTGTTTCCATGGGAGAAGGCGAGTCCGGTTGCCCTCCATTTGTAGTAGGCGGCGAAACCGTCATGGGGCACTCCTTACTGCAAAAAGGTCCATTTGTGAGCTCCTCGTAGTGGGCGATATAGAGTTGGCCTCGGCGGACCTGTGAAAATTGGCATAGGGCCGGGCCGGCTGTCAGAAATGGATAGCGGGGCAGGTCTGAGCCGAAAAGACAGCGGGCCGGGATTCTAAATATCGGCCCACGCAGACCTCTAGCCAACGCTATTCATCTCCAAGTGCCCGCGGGTTTTGTGGCTGTCATTTTCCCGTCAAAAATTTTTAAAAAATTGCTTAAAACATTTTAGTTAGATAACGACAAGCTCTCCAACGTTGGCGTCTGGTCCAGACTGCCGGCGCTACGTTAGGCCGTAACTGAGCGGTCGGTAATGCACAGTTTATATTCGCAATAAAAATTTAAAAAAAAAAAATTGTTTTTTTTTTAAACGGCGTAGCAACAAGTATGCCACAAGGACGACGGGAATTTCACTTGCCTCCAGTGCAACCGCAAAAGGTCCTACGTCTAGCACCAATTCACCGTGCTCCCTGTAGAACTTCCTGTAAACGAAAACAGAAAGCATGTTTGAGGCCACGCTTGTAGAGAAGAGCAGGTTCTGTCCCTCAAGGAAAAAGCTCTGCCAACACTGCCCAGAGGTATTGGTGGGAGAGGGAACATTGCCACTTTGGTTCATCGGTGGCCTGAACCCATTTTGCTCTTTGCCCTTCTACTGAATGTTTGTTGATGTCGCTAACGTTTGGCCGATTCGCCAGTTACATTTTTCTCGGGTAAATTCCTTCTTTGCAAATTTTATAGAAAAAATGCACTACCTGTGGGCAAAGCTGCACAAAATCGTAGTGTGATAGGTTAAGCAATTGATTTCTGCGTTTGATTTAAAGAGTTTCTGATAAGGAAAGACGAACAGACAACACAGGCTTTGGACTTTCAACAGAACATTTGCTGGCTTGACTTCGCTTCCAGAAGCTTGACGGGGGCTTCGGGGAGGTGGAGAGGGAGGGTGGAAGGTGAGAGAAGCGTGAGCCATGGGGCCCTGCCCACGGCTATGCATGCACGGCGGAAGGTGGGGGTCTGCTCTGTGTCATTCGACACGTCACCATTACACAGAGCCCAGATAGCCTCTAAGCCCCGAGCGCCGGTGGTGTCCTCTTGGGGAAGGAAGGGAATTTTGCGGGAATTTTGACTTCAATTATGTCTTTGGAGGAGCCCTCTCTCCTTGCAGAAGCGAATTTCTTGATTGGAAAAAGAAAGGGACGGGTTGGACAGGTTTGAGACAGAAGACTTGATATGTACAGACTCGGGGATTTCCCTGCCAAATCGAGATTTGTGCGCCCCGAGAATTTTGGTTTTCAAGAACTCGGGGGTGCACGAGGGACAGTTTTTGGCGTGAGTCACGACCGAATAGAAAGAGTCCGGACAAGGAGACGAGATTTCCTCGGTGTGCTCACGGAGACGGTCATTCACGCAGTGCCCCGTCTGACCGATGTGCTCGGCCCCGCACGCAAGAGCAATACTATACACCTCCCTTGTGCGGGGCCGGAAGCCCTGCACATGTTTTTTTGTGCATCTGGGTGCGGGTTCTGGGTTGGTGACTCGCTTGCACATGCCTCCCATTTTAAGTTTACGTGTGAAAAGAACTCTGGTGCCAAATCGATGAGCAAGCATGCACAGTCGGTGTGTTGTGTTGTGGGAGTAAGTGATGCATGCAGGGTGGGTAGACGGGGTCCTGGAGGGGGCCTCCTTTGGGCGGCTCTTAGACTGCAGGATGAGTTTCTTGCTGATGTTATCTAGGAGGCCCACTGGGTAACCCGCCCTCCCTCCGGAGCTGTGGCTTGCAGTGACAGGCTCCCTCTGATCTTGTGATCGCAGGACTTTTTGCAAGAGGAGAGAAGGAGATATTGAACAATTCCGGACTTAACACTATTTGAGACACTCTCTACATTATATTTCAACATGGCAACCATCACACGAAAGCATTCTAGAGTAGTCGTGTTGCAGGTTAAGGAAAGTAGGACATGTGCCTCTCACAAAGCACTCCACTCTCTCCACTTCAGCAGAACAAATGCAGGAGAAGGGGAAACCGTCAATTAGGCAAGCAGGGAGCTTTATGAGAGGATCGATTGTCCTGCTTTCCTTAATCTGGAATAACAATTAGTTCTCACCCTTTGCCGAGTGACATCAAGACTGCTTCTGGATTGCCAATGAGCACCCGGAAAGCTTGGTTCAACCTCTCGTAAGTCATGTGAACACCGGCGTCTCCAAGTACGACACAGTTGGGGTTTGAAGTGTCGCAGCCGTGGAACTCCGACTCCACGTCTGCATGGTCGAGTCATTAAAATGCGGGGACAGAAAACATCTTTAGGTAAGTCAACCTCTGTGCGGTTGTTTATGTACGCCATAGGTTGTCGTTTTGGTCACGTGATCCCTTAGGCCAGCCAATAGGAGTGAGGTGGTACCCGCGAGGGAGGCAGCCCTACGTTTTTAGCGTTAAAAAAACACCCTGAAAGACCCGACTTATGCACTTACTCGGGTGAACAAGCAGGTAGGGGCGGTACCCGAATTCCTGGACGAGTTTCTTGGCCGCGGGCACGCACATGAATATGTCATTCTCGTAGACATCGAAACCAATCCGATGCAAGAGGCTGAGCAGCTGAGCTTTCGTCCTCTGCGTCTCGTTCGTGATGAAGCGGAACGGTATTTTCGACGTGCGTAGCCTGTAAAAGTATGGTTTGTGTCTACAATAGATCACGTCGGCATTTCGTAGTTTTACGAAGTGCGTGCATAACACTGCATGCATACATCTTCACGGCTTCTACGGAGCCTGCGATGGCTTTGGTGTCTCCGCTCTCGTAGAGGACGCCACAGATGTCGAGCAGGAGTCCTCTGATGGGCTTCTTCAACCATGGCAGCATATTTGCACAGATATCTGATTCTATTTAGTTCAAACTGGTCTTACGACAAGCTCCAGTGACTTTGAAAAAGCTTTACTCCTTTGAAAAGAAGTGATGGAAGTGATGCAGCCGATGCAGATGCAGACGCCGCCGCAGGCGCAGACGCGCAGACCGCTGTGGTATGGTGTACTAGAAGACTGGGCAGTGTAGCGAGCGCCGGCGGAGAGGTGGCTCTTTCAGCGATGACCGGATCGGTGGCCGCGAGAGGGCGCAACGTGTAGTAGGCGTGCTGCCGGAGTGCAGAGCGCAGGCAGCGGTAGCGCTTGGCTGGCGTGGCGTTCCGCACGGGTTCGATTGTTTCGTATTGTTTGGCTAACTCTTTACGGTATTCTTTATTTCTGCTGTTTCACATATTATTTATCGCACTAGTTCGTTGCCAAATGCTTTGCCCGAGACGTGCATCTTCGGGCAGGACGCCACAGTAAACATCCCGACACTGCTAGCGCGAACAAGACATCGGCGCTTTCTCGGATTTACTTCGAAAGAGTATTAGTGAGGACGAACTTTTAGCACCTGCATTATAGACCCGAATGAGCTTTTTCCCCAGCAGTTAGAACTTTGCTGAGATCCTTTGGTTTCTCATAGAAAAACTGGCGATCGCTTGTTCGCACTAATAATGTTGCGTTCTGAATAGGCGGGAAATCCATCCCCCAGGGAAACGTTTGGGAAGTCTCTTGTAAGAGACGTCCCAAACGTGTGTAATCCCCTGGATAACGTAGGATAAGCATGCTGATGGCATGATACCTAAACAAATGTGTGCTTTTGTGAACCTATAATTTCGCTGTCACTGTAGTTGTGATCGGCTCCATATCACATGAGCGAATGACATTTTAGCGAACAGCGACATTTGAGCGAATCGACGTTTTAGCGAATAACGGGGGCGCGCGTTAACCCATCCGCCGCGCCGCGCTTTACGCCACTTCGCCGGCGACAGTCTGCGGCTGCTCATTACAAAAATGTGAATTCATTTGGTCCACCCGAAAACGCCGCTTCGCGGCGTCCGACTCTTCGCAGTTGTGATCAATGAATTCCGTGGTTGAAGCGCACTACCCTAATGAATTAACGTTTGGGAAAACAAAATGGGGCTTACAAAACGGATTATATCGTCTACTTCCGTAGGCTGCATGTGATGGAGGTGCCACTGTCGACTCTCGCAACTACCTCCACGGGCTTTCGAAGGAATTTCCAGCACTAGCTTTTATCGTGTTTGCTGTTACTACGTAGGGTTTTCATACAGGACTGTGCGAGTAGTTAGAAAAATGTATCCACTCACCAGCTCTGATAGTAACCACAGTGGATAAATTCTTATTTATCCACTGAGCACCAGCTATATTGATATGTGGGCACCAGGGCGCACAGATACATTTTTAATTATACACTGGGCACCAGCCACTAGCGCACTGATGAGATTAATGAGGTGCTTCCCAAGGATTCCGGAGGCGACGGTACTTGCTTTTCCGAAGAGCTCGGGAGAGGGGGGCTCCCGAGCTCCCCCGCAGTCGGCGCCTGTGGCGTTTTGTACCTCTACATTCTCCAACGTGAGGTCATGATCTTGATGAGCTTTGACATCTTCAGGATAAATTACTCAGTATCTTCCGCTGGGCCATAAGACCCTTCAATTTACTTGCGGTAAAAAAAGAGGCCTCTTAGCACCTCCTCATTGAAGAGACGGAGTGCTGGGCCAACCCTCATCTTTTTAAAGCTGTTAGGAAAAAAAAAATGATTTGCTGATGTGAGGCCATAACCTTTAACGTCACATTTTCACAATCACTTCTCCAAGCCTTTCTAATGCAGTCAGCGTGCACAGGACCCTTCGGTGTGTTCAAACCAGTGTCTATAAAACCGATTTAGCATATACTTTAGAGTGCAAAAAGTCCGAAAAAATATGTAGAGGACGACTGTCATGACTGCCTGCATTACATGAAGCAGAGTCTCCCTGTCACTCCTTTTAATGTTGCGGGACGACGACTGACGCCGATCGAACTCGCGAGGGGCACGAAAAAGGGAACGGGCTTCTTTGCAGGACCGGTAGCCACTGTTGCAAGTCCCGGCACGGGCCCCAGGAATTGAGGTTAGGGAGGGGGGTTTGGGGGGGGGGGGCATTGAGAATATAAGAGTCGTTGCGAATTAAAGGGGTGCTTTCGGAAAAACAAGGGGGAAGTACACCCCCGTAGAGGGGTGTAGGGAAGTCACTGCCCCGACACAAAACACGTCCCGTCTCTCTTGTCCCGACGTTTTTCCGTCATTGCACGCGTTGTCTACATCCCACTGAACGGCACCGATCACAATCCATTTCACTCAACCATTAAAAAAAAAAAAACTGCAGCAAAACAAGGCGACGACGCGAACCACGCCGATCACAAGCAGTACGACCACACGGCAATCCAAGTGGGAAGGAGCACGCCTGTTACCCGCAGCGCCCCCTGGCGTCCTTGCGCGCCGTCATCGCTGTGCCGACCTCCTCCCTCCGTTGCTTCTCGGCGCGGACGACACACTGCCCAGTTCTAGTACACCATAGCTGTGGCGCGTTCTACAATAGAGATCAGTTTTTTGTGCGAGCCATAGAGTTATTATCAGTGGTTATTATAATGTACATTATAATAACTCTAAGGTGCGAGCAAGTCCCAAGCTTCGATCGCGGGCATAAAATTTCGCACATTTCGCGGGGACGCTGAAAGGGCTGAAAGCCTGATGAATCCAGCCAAGCCAAGCCGAGCCCGCGGGCGGCGACATGGCGCACAGACATGGCGTGCGGTTGGCGCGGGTGGTACCACAGACCACAGTGGGTGGTACGGGACTCGGGAGGAGTTGGTGGAGTGGCAGCGGTAGCGGGCTGCCGTGCCAGGGGCGTGGGGGTGTCCTTCTCCTTGCTTTCTAAACCTATTTTCCCAGAAAGTGTGCGTGGCGAGCGTGAAAGCCTGCCCAAAAGTGTCGGGTGGCTCATCATGCCGTCGTTCTGCTCGGCGGTCGGCTGTCGGAACACCGGCGGACGCGACGATGTAGTTTTCCACCACTTCCCGCGACAAAAGCAGCTCTTAGCTCAGTGGGTCTCTGCAGTAAAGAGAGCCAACTTCACGCCCTCACCAACAGCTGTGCTTTGTTCCGATCATTTTCGGGACAGCGACTATTACCAGAACGTCTCGCTTATGCGTCGACTGGGGCTCTCTGTCAAATCAGCCAGACTAAAACCCGGCGCCGTCCCTTCGATTTTTGACCACACAAAGAGCAAGCCACCGAGGGAAGCTTTCACTAATAGGACGAGGCGTGAGGTAAGAGCTTGACTCTGCGATGTAGTTCCCTTCGTGTTCGGCAGATGGAGTCGGTTTCCTTCGGCGTGTTTCCTTTTTGTTGGTCTTTCAAACGTCGCACAACTTGTGAGAGTTCTGGGTATTGTGCTCAATGATCGAGTGCTGTTTCCACCTGATACAACAACGCTTCGGTCAAACGAGTTTTTCTACCCACATCCGTCTGATCCCAACGGTCCGCTGTTTTTCTGTGATTGGCTCAAGCAAGACGATCACTGCTTCTGGTCCCCGGAGTTTCAGGCCGACACAGAAAGCTGGCGTAAAACGCTGTGTGCATCGTTCAAAACCATCAAAGCCGCCTACGACTTGCAATGTGACCAACTGCTGCGCTATGGATACAAAGCGTTCAGGAAAGCCCTTTGCCCATCAAGCACTGACAAGCAGAACGTGACACTTGCTCTCCAGATATTTGACAGCTCTCTTCCCAGTGCCCTTCCATGTCATTGGCATTCTGTGCATTGGAGAGAAGCACAACCTGAAGTTTTTCAAAGAGACCCGA
The DNA here is from genome assembly GCF_016920785.2 of Ixodes scapularis. Classification (NCBI taxonomy): domain Eukaryota; kingdom Metazoa; phylum Arthropoda; class Arachnida; order Ixodida; family Ixodidae; genus Ixodes; species Ixodes scapularis. The sequence continues at coordinate 2,736,483 of NW_024609838.1, read as the reverse complement.
CTCTTTCATTGGGATTGCAGTAACGTGGTAGAAAATTGTGAATGTGAAGACACCCGGCAAAGGAAGCGGGAAGGAAGATCAGTTCCAAAAACCTGTGCACCCGGCTCTAGACGACGAGAAGGTGAATTTTTTCTACATTTTAGACTGGAGAGATGTATGGGAGAAAAATGGCAACAACTGCAAATTGACCGACAAAACTAATACCGCACTACGCCAGTCAACTTATGCGCTTCTCGAAATATGCAGGTACTGCTTCGAAGAGCTCAAGCTGTTCTTTTGTTTTCCTCAAGAAATTTCAGACGGACAGTTTAGAGGACTGCTTCGGAAGGTACCGGCGACTGGTAGGTTCCTAATACCATGTGTGTATACGACAACTTTACGAAGGGGAAAACAAGCTGCGGCTGCAAAACACACTTGCACCGATTGGCAAAGCTTTTGGAACAGAGAGAGATGCGAAATAGGAGGAAACGCAAAAACGAAAAGATGCGCCACGCTTTAGCTACAACATAGAAACAGAAGATTCCCTTTCAAAAATAGAAAAGATCGTCCCCATTCTAGCCTATGTGGCTGGATGTGCGGTGTATGCGACGGTGAAGAAGCTAAAGTGGTGAGAACTGCAAAAATACCCTGACAACAGACCACACCATTGCAGCTTCCACCGGCCGTGAATACTACCATCTCGTCAAAGACATTGACAGAGGAGGCCTTTTGTACCCAACACTGACTGCAGTCAGTGCTGTTTCACACGACTGTGTTGTTGTTGAGGAAATGTCTAAGCGGGTGAACTCCTTAGTGATGATAACCAACGCCAGCTGATCACGGACCTCGCACTGGACTTGCTGTTGAACGAGAATTGCTCCGACTTAGATGTGTGTGAACAAGGACACACGAGAGGTCGTGCTGAAGCATGTGTTGTGGTGCTCTACAAATATTCTACTAAAAACTTTTGCTGCGAACTCAATGACAAAGTTGTAGAAACAAATCTAAGAAAAGAAAACTGGCCATGTTAACAAAAAAAGTTACGTGAATATGCTAGCATGCACAGTGACTACCGTTTTGTCCGAGATATTTAACGCGCAAGTCAACAAGCGCGCGTTTCTGCCAAAAACTGGAGTATTTTCTACCCTTAAGTGCCTCTCCGGGGCGCACTGCAACTTCACCTACGCTGACTAGCGTGACGTCGTGCATGGAGCCCCCCGGCCTTCCGCTCTAAGTGGCTTTGGTCTTTTCGCACATGAGCGGAGGAGGTACATAATGGTGAAAGGGAGTGATCACGTGTGAAATAAAGCTCTGCCCTGAGTAGACTCTGTTTTCTTCAATGGGCAGCCAACTACAACTACACGTGTATTGAAAGTCGGAAAAACTTGCTGTCCTTTATGTGTAACTTTCTCTAAAAAATCTTAAAAATGTATTTTTTCTTATTTTTATTATTGCACAAATAAGTTATGCAATGCCGAACGCTCATTCTCCGCCCAAATGTTGCACTAGCATTCCGAACCAGAAGCCGAAGTTTCAGAGCCAGCATTAGTTTTGCCCGAGGGCAAGTTCGATGCAATTTGTACTGAAAAACGTCGGATTTCGTAAATTTATTTAGGTTAAGAGTTTTTAGGTTATTTATAAATATTTAGGTTAAGAGCCATGTACATAGTTTATTCTTTTTCAGATTCTTGAGGAGTTGCTAAAGGCTTCGGCTCCCACTGAAACTGTCCCAGCACCTTCAGGAAGCCAAGACCACACAGCAGCCGATTTGACGTCGGCACACGCTGTCGAAGTGTCCAAAGCAGCCTGTCAATGTCCCACGACTACAGACACGCCTGCAACTAATTTGATGCCGACAGAGGCTGTCAGATTTTCCGACGTGGTCCGTTGGTCTCCAGTAGCTACAACTGATGCGACATCGAATGGTGCTGTCAAAGTGTTTAAAATAGTTTACCAGGGTCTAGTAACTGCAGACAAGTGTATCCAAGTGGCAGTGCATCCAGCAACACGATGCAAGGCTTTACAAGTGGTTGCAAGGACAGGCATGCCATCGAAATCGGCTCAAACGCAACCTCAAGGCGTTTCTGTTGGTATGTTCTTCTGAACATAGCATGATTTTTGTCAAGATGTTTCAGAAAGCACACTTTTACGCAGTGACGACTAAAGTGCACAGTTTTCTGTAATCTAGTATTTCTCGTTTCACTGAAACTCTTTACTGCATTTACGGACACTTACAATGCAGACAAAATTAATCATGTTCTGTTCTAAAAACAATGATGTGGATGTCTTACATGTAGCTGAATGTTTTTTTTCCTCCAGGTATCCAAGTTGATGGCTCGGATGACTCTGGCACGGTGTGGCAGCAAGATTAATGTGCAACTAATGTTAAAAACATGGGATTTCTCAGCGAAGGATCGAAACTTTTATGCCTGCACGATGCGTGCAGGCTAGCCATAGTGCTGCAACCATTGCGGCAGTTGGCAAATGTTGATACTCGCGTGTTTACTTTCGTCCAGCCAGAGGTGCCTCATCACTTTATGTACACTGTTCACCCCCAGGTGAGACAGTGCAGTGGAAGATGCACACTCCTGGAACCAGTTGTACGTCCATCTCTCGCCACAAAATTGTACTCTCACCATCAGTGATGTGCAGAGCGTGTGGTGACGCGATAAAAGTGAGGCGGTCGATTGGTTTGGGAAGTGCATAGCTTCCATCGCGCTGTCAGCCTAGGGGTGAGCAGTCTGTAGTGTACTTCATCAGGTTGCGATTCGCATGTGCATGTAGCTTTGCAAAATGTACATACCAGTTGATCGGTCTAGTGCGAGGAAACATAGATACTTCCCACTTGTTTGAAGCAGACGTTGTAGCATGGCCGTCACCCAGGTTTCTTGGTCGTTCTTGAGGCCGGTGCAATAGGTTCGAACAGATCAGTTGAAGAAATAAAGGGGAGAATCTAAAGCTGGAGTGAATATGGGAACTTGCCAAGGCAGCACTGCCTTGGTGAGGAATAAAACTTGCCATGTGCTGGACCTTCGCTTGATTTTTGCACTGCTGTTTGCTTTACATAAGTAGTTCCACTCCATAAATGCAAAACAGACACCAGTAAACACTGCTGGCAGGGGCGGATTTAGAAGGGGGGTCCGGATGTTCTGACCCCCCTCTTGATTTCTGCTTGTGTAAATTTTAGGGCATGAAACGAGGGAGAGGGGGAGGGGGTTCCTAAACAAATGGTACGGTGACCAACACCTGACCCCCCCCTCAGGAAATTCCTGCATCCGCCCCTGACTGCTGGTACCATAGCAAAACGAGCAAACCTCTTTCTAGAATTACAGGAATAAAAAGCCTTGATGTCGTAACAATCTCTTTGAAGCTTATCCAATGACGCCCCTCAGAACCATCACTGTGGGAACAACTTGCAACATGCCATGAAAAAATCTAGCCGATTAATCGCAGCTGCTAGTTAAACATTGATTTTGCCGTCTTGTTGACTAATTCCTCAAAAGGTTTTATGGCCTAGTATGGCCACCAATAATGAGATCTGAGGATGCTATTGAAATTAAGCTAAAGTCTTGTTACGCTGACATCTTAACAGGTAGCAATGTAATCATTCATATTAGTAAATTTGTTTGAAAAATAAACTAACAACAAAATGACCGATTGATGTCATGTGAAACCGTTCTATACTGTTAATCAAAGGTTCTGCATAGTGCATGACAGCCTTTGTCCCAAGGGCTCGCACTGCCAAAGGGGCAAGAGACCCTACCTACTACTGTCTTTTTGTTTAATACTGCTGCAGAGAATGAAAAAGCCATGCAGCTTTGCCAGCATCACTCAAAGTCAAAAGCAAAACTTGAGTAACAGGTCCCGTGGGGTGCCTCTGGCTCGTGTGTTCGCCTTCGAGGCTAAAAGAATTCAGTGTGCACTGCAAGCTGCACTGACGGTATAAGTTTCAAGAAACATGTGCCACTTGGGATAGTCCCTTAGAGCACATACAGTTCTGCAGACGGCCTCAAGATACCCGAAAAATACATGGCTGTTCTCTGAACGAGCATGGGACCTCATTGCCGCTGGTATTTCTTTCTCAAAACGAGGCTTTGGGTGTTTTACGGCTTGTTTATTTTACGTTTATCTCGTAGGGTCGAATAAACTTCGTAAAAACATAATGAAGTTGGGAAGGAAGATGTGATGCTAAAGCTCCTAGTTACCAGAGCCTAGTTCTTCTGATGATCACTTCTTGGCGAGCGTGGCCCGCTTGCCCTCGCCCTTCTTCGGTCTGCCCTTGCCGCGCAGGCGTCGAAGTCGCCGCATCTCCTCCTTGAAGTCCTGGTGCTCGTCTCTGTAGAGCCCGTGCATCCGGAGTCGGAACATGAGCGTGGTCAGCTGATGGTGCGGAGGGTACCAGGCAACGATGTCCGGGTTCAGGTCGTTAGGAAGCTCGCTGAAGAGAGTGACCACGCGCTGGGACTTGACGCTCGTGGGGCGAGCCACCTCGCCGAAGATACGGGCGCTCAGCCGCGCCATGCGCTTGGCATAGTTCGAGAGAGATGACATCTGGTTTGATGTCGCCAAGGGCGAAGCTAGAACGTTGTTTTCTTGGCGCTTGGAGATGGACGCAATGCAGGAAAAGCGAACAGTTTCAACGCCGGCAGCCGCACTGGCCGTTCTTCTGGCTTGGCTTGGTGGCTTGGCTTCAAACTTGGGTTGGCTTCGAAGTTGAATACTCGACTGACTCCACCCTCTGAGATTTTGTAGCTTTTAACCACTGATTTCTATAGTGCTTTTAACTCTCAAATTTTGCTCAGCTTTGAAAATTTTGAAGATAAACATGAATCAACGTCATAACCAAGCGCTCATGCAACATAGTTTCGTTTCTGGAGGCGCGTAAGTTTGAAGTCCACTGGAATACATCTCTGGAATCGACAATAAAAGTAATTTAAGGTACTTTCTGTTTACTCAGCTGCATAACGAAGAAATGCAATGTTACTTAACCGTAGATCTTTTTTTAATGATATCACAAAAGTTTAGAAACACCATGTTTTGTTAGTTTTCTAATTTAAAATTAAGTTGTATAAAAAAAAAAAGAAATTAATTTATGATCACCCATTGTTTCTTTATCCTGGATCTCCCAGTATGCGACCTTCGAGACCAGCTCTCCAGATGCCACAAAAAGGTCAATCCAGCTCCTACCGTTTGAAAGGTTGCTTCAGCTGAGTCCTTTTCTTCAATAATGAATAAGTTGTGAACCCAAAAGAATTCACTTAATTTCTCACCTCTGTCGTCATTAATGTTTTCACCCCATATTACATTTTCAGCATTAAAATGACATTTTGTGACTAAGTATTGACCTCGTTGACTTCTCAAAATACCATCTAACTCTATCACTGTTCTTTCAAATTTTTATGTACACATTGACAAATACAATTATCGTAATGTGGTATGAGCACTCAAATATACATGCCTTGCACCTACGTCATATGATGACGTCGAACACCTGTATCCACCATGCTGGTTGACTCGACGGCCCTTCGCAGCGAGAGCAATGGTAAACTGCGCCGCGCTCGTCTGTAGCAATTACACTACGTAGCCCGACGATCGCCCTATTGTTTCGTCGGCATGCCCCGCGAGACAGAGTAGCCGTCAAGTTGGAGAAAGAACGAGCGCCGGGAAAGGGATGTGGCCGCGGATTACCGAGTTTGCGGGACGCGTTTCATAGCGGCGAGCGACGGCACTTTTCTATCGTGGTTAACGTTCGCTCACGCCTTTGCATCGGCTTTTGCCCGTTCGTGGTGTAGATGGCCTTTGCCTTTCGTTACATAAAGTCCCTTTCGACGATCCGAGCGCACCTTCGGGGCTCCTGGCCGAGTATGACGCAGAGATGGGCGTGTCTTTGGGCGGATGCAGGAATTTCCTGAGGGGGGGGGGGGGGGGGGGGGGGTCAGGTGTTGGTCAGCGTACCATATGTTTAGGAACCCCCTCCCCATCTTCTTCTTTTCAAGCCCTAAATTTTACACATGCAGAAACCAAAAGGGGGGTCAGGACATCCGGACCCCTCCTCTAAATCCTCCCCTGGATCTGCGTCATACGGACAAATTCAGTTTCTCCGCTAGAATTAGCGGGAAAATTGACGTCACGTGACCTCAACCCCAATTCAATTCCCCGCTATGTGACCTCAACACCTGCTACATTTAGTGGGGAAATTTAGTTTCTCCGCTAGATTTAGCTGGAAATTTGACGTCACGTGACCTCAACACCAATTCAATTCTCAACGAACTGAACACCAATTCAGTTTCCTACGACCTCAACATAAATTCAATTCCCCGCTAAATGATCGGGTAATTGAGGTCACGTGACGTCAATTTTCCCGCTAAGTCTAGCGGAGAAACTGAATTTGTTCATAGGTGACGTGACACCAAGTCATGTGACGTCATTTTCCCCGCTAAATTTAGCGAGGAAACTGAATTGGAGGAGGAGGAATAGGCGAGGGTGCGGAGGATTTTGGAGGAGCATACCCTCCCATCCGTACCCTCCCCTCCTCCTTCTCAAGAACTGCGCTCTAATTTCGCACTACAAAGATTCGTAAACGCTTTTCTTTTACATATTATTTTATTGTCACACCGTTGGCCGCTGAGGACGACGCACACTGGGTCCGAACCCTCTCCGTAATCTGGAGCAGGCTGCCGTTAGGGTCTTCGATACGAGCGAGAGAAGGGCCTGACCCAGGTGCAGTCCTTGGTCGGGCACGGGTTGCGCATGGAACGGGCCCTGGCTCCAGCCTGAACCTGACGCCCGGTCTCGCGGGCGAGTGCCGCCGGCACCTTTTCTTCTCGTCCTGCCGCCACTGCGCACACGCACTTCAAATGAGTTCGCACAAAAAAAGGAGTGTCTAAAGCCGCAGTCGATCACACTGCTCGTAATTACATCGCACAAAGGACTCGGTGTTCACTGCATGCATGATGACAGAAGTTTTTTGAGGGCACGCCTCAATCATCTTCGAAGCATATGCTTGCTTCATACATTTTTTTTTTTTTTTTTTTTTTTTTTTTTTTTTTTTTTTTTTTTACAGTGGATTTGTTAAGGGTTAGTTTCCCCGGTTTCGTGTTCGGTACCAAACAAGTGTCGACACAAAACTCTGGACAGCTACCGCCATCTATGAGCGCTGGACAGCTACCGCCATCTATGAACAACCAATCTGGTTGCCGCCGTCGCTCATAGATGGCGGCAACCTTTTTCTCTCTAACTTATTTGACCTTTAAATTCCCAAGGTGGCTTTACATAAAAAAAGGGAGGGGGGGGGGGCAAAATTAAATTAAGCAACAACCCGAGAAGTAACAAGAATATGACCAACGCATCCTATGATTCGGTGCCACGTTTTCAGAGTTTATTTATTGTGAAATTCGGAGGGTGCTTTTCGGAGTTTATCGGAGTTTATTTTTGTTGAATTCCCGAATCTTCAAAATATGTAGATTTTCTTTTTCTGCTACGTTTTTAAATGTTTGAGGTTTAAAATAAAATATATGTCCCATTTACCACAGGTAAAAACATGTCCCATGGATTTCCCACAGGTTGTGGTAAATGGGACATGTTCGGGTCGTGTTTTTGTAACATCTGGCGTGCCACAGGGGTCTGTGTTTAAAAAAGTGGCGGCAGGTTTAAAATAAAATATATGTCCCATGGATTTACCACAGGTTGTGGTAAATGGGACATGTTCGGGTCGTGTTTTTGTAACATCTGGCGTGCCACAGGGGTCTGTGTTGGGACCGCTTCTCTTTCTCATTTACATTGATATTTCTCGAGGAATTGAATCAAAAATACGTCAATTTGCCGATGATTGTGCATTGTACAACGCAGTGTCTGGTGAAACGGACTCTCACACAGCTTATCGGAGATGTTATACGAATTGAATCATGGTGTAGTAACAATAAGATGTCATTGAACGCTAGCAAGTGTGTTCATGTGTGTCTCACTAAAAAACATAATAAATTGACTCATCAGTACTTCATTAACAATGAAAATATTAGAATTGAGCCATCTTATAAATATTTAGGTGTTATATTTTCTGAAGACGGAACATGGACAGCTCAAGTGAACAGTGTCGTTTCCAGGGCAGGCAGGGCTTTAATTTTTTTACAGCGCAACCTTAAACATGTAAGCAAAGAGCTTAAGGAGGCAGCGTATAAAGCGTATGTTAGACCGATATTAGAGTATGCTTGTCATGTGTGTGATCCGTCTCACCAGGTTCGTATCAGTGCTATATATTCAATCTGTTGCTGCTCGGTTTGTCCTGGGAAGATACGATCGTTTCAGAAGCACAACCGAAATGAAAAAGGAACTGGGATGGGTGCATTTAAATGAACGTCGTAAAAGGCTGGGTCTCAAATTGTTTTACTCGATTCATACAACCAAACAGGAATTTGTGCTGCAAAGTTGCTGCATTCCCCATCTTACCGTTCTGCCCGTAGACCATTGTTATAAGGTTCAGCTGTATTTCTCCAAGACAAACATTATGAAACACTTTTTTTTTTTTTTTTTTTGCACGAACCATTGCGGAATGGAATTCATTACCGGCGGAAGTGGTATGCCGCGAGACTGTGGATCTCTTTTTTAATGCATTGTGCCCCCCGCAATAACGCCTGTATTATGTAGGCGCTGCAGGTTTTTCATGAATAAAGAATAAAGAATATATATTGACCGGCGGGCATAACGCCTGCCCTAGATTTATAACAGGGGTCTGTCGCAGTGTCAGTGGCCGGAAAATAAATATGTGAATAAAAGTGAACAAACAAACCTAGAGGGGTTTAGGACCTTTAGGTACAGAAAATCCAGTTAGGGTTTAAGAAAGAAAAAGAGCCTGAAATGGTTTAATAAATATATTTTATTTTGAAATTCGTTATTTAGTTAAGTATGACAGAAAACTCACCGGGAAAGTGCGGAGGAAGTTAAGCTTATGCATACATAATGCTAGTACTGGCGATGACAGTATGCAATAATTCTGACACAGGACACAAACATTTAACATATACTACATCAGACATGAAACAGGTGGTTAAGAACGGTGATGCTGGAGATGAGAACGTTCAAGTACTATTATGACAGGGTACTGTCAGCAAGGAATCTGAGCGGATTCGATGAGTTTGCTGAGCTTCGCGGCGCCGTTCCTTTATAGACGATTGCAAGCTGGGCGACTGGCCGCCGCCATGTCTCTGCTCGAGCAGGCACGCCCGTGCGATTACGAGCTTGCCAAAGCTACGCTCACCCGCGCGTTGCACGCGCTTGCACGCATGGGGCGCCCACTTGTGGCGCCATCGGGAGTACCACGGCCCACGGGCCGGTCGAAAGGCGTCCGCGGACCGGGGTTCGGAGTCGCTCTGATTTATAAGAAAACACGCGTACCGCATGACACTGGTGCCCTTGGCATTAGTAATATACTAACTGCTCCATGACAAAACTTTATAAATACACATTAAAATCACGGAACTCTTTGACGTATAGTCGTTGTAGAGTTTGTTTTCTTTTCGGCCTATTCTACCGCTTCTCCCTGCGGCTGCGCGGGGTGGGATGGTGAGATAAAATGATCAGCCGTCCCTCCCATCTAGTCTAAGCGTTCATACATTTCACGGTTATTAAATCACAACCCTAACGTCCTCGGAAGTTCGATCTGGAAACCAAAATAGAGGAATTCTGTCGTGACCCAGAGTTACAATGCCCCGTTGTCCTGAACTTAACCCTGACGGGATAAACGGTGAAACCTCTTTGGTCAATACCACAAGATTTAATGGAACCTGGGGAAGCCTTTCCTGACCACTGAACCCGTGCTCTGACCAAACTTGCTTATTAAGAACTGTATTTTTTTTCTTTTTTCTTTTCTTTTCTTTTTTTTTTTTTTTTTTTTTTCCCGTTGTGCTTTCTAGATTCTGAGCTTTTCGGATAAATCCGAATTAAAAAAAATTTAACAACGAGTGTTTTTTTTTTTTTTTTTTTTTTTTTCGGATTGATATACGAAAAAAACGGAACCCTATCCGTGCTTTCGGATAAATTCAAGAAACTCCGAAAACACACGTTGGCAAAATTTTGGTCAATTCGGATTTAATCGATAACCTCCGACTTTCGGTGTACCAATGCCGAAACTCGGCATTGGTACACCGAATTAATTAAAATTACGTTTGATTAACGCATGCCAATGGTCCTGAGAAATGGTACCAGATCGAGTTACCTTTAAAACCTTGGACCATTAACGAAAGAGATCTTACCGCTTATCTCAGAGGTTGTGTTTTTGTCACAGTGAAAGCTACGAACAATAGAGATTGCATAAAACAGGGAAGAGGGGAAGGAGGGAGGGAGGGGGGGGGGGGGGGTTGAAGTTTTATCTAGCATAGTTTACATTTGTATATTATTTCTTTATTTATCTAGGAAACACTACGAAATTAAATTCCGAATTTCGGAGAACAGTGGCAATCAAACAAAAATGGACTCCATACAACTCCGAATTTTCGGCAAAGGATAAACTCCGAAAAACACCCTACGAATTTGACGGACAAATGAACTCCGAAAACACGTTAATTGTGTATGACAAATGGGACGGGACTGTCGTGCAAGGAAGAAACAGGCCTCAGATAGTGGCTTCAGACTGTCCTTTGTTCACCGCGGCTTCGAGGCTTATTACTACGGTCGGCGACAGGTTAAGGATTCGGGAGAAGATCCACCCCTAGCTCAGCATGTGATAGTGGCCTTCCACCGTGCTTTGGCGTGCAATAAAAAGGCAGACAGCTTGTGGGGGGCGAAAGATTATCTGCATTCCTACCTGTCAACTATACTGTAAGCAGAAATATGTCAGACAGAAATCATTGGAGCTGTTGAGGTGTAGTTGCCATAAAAAACCTAAACCATTTTTTTTTTAGGTTGGATATAATATTTTTTTTCTCTTCACTGGACGCGTCGCAAGCACGTGGTCATCCGCTCATGATAGAGGGACGTAGTTGAGGCAGACCATTTTCTGCAAACTAGATTTCAGGTTTCCGGCAAGAAATCCAGTTAGATTTTCTGATCCATAATCCAGTGTATACTGGTATCTTCGGTAGGGAGTGCGAAGATGCTACCGAATTCAAGCAGCTCCGACATGTACAATGGCTTTGCGTTGAGTCAACGTCAAGGTGACGCGAAGTTTAGAATAGCTATAATCGCAATACACTTAAGTTATAACCTTTGGAATTATTTTTAGGAGTGCGAAGGGTACACCGAAGAATGGACACCATCCAATAATCACGTGCCGGTGGTTACAGGCTTAAATTCACTGCTTAATGATGGCACGACCGTAACCAGAGAACTTGTAAAGATCAACAGTAAAGACCAAAGCATAACGGAAGGCAACGTGCTGGAGATGAAGCTTCTTCTGCTATACATTTTCGAAAGGCCCATTTATAACAACTGACTTTAATAGAGAGTTTTAGTAGATCGTTCCGTTCGAATAACTCCGACAACGATCCCTATACGTTGCAAGCGCAAAGGCGCCGGCAGAATATGGGGTACCGCTATCGCGGAGATATAGGAACGCTCTACTAAAATTCCCTTATCACGAACCCCAAGGTCGGACACACACAAACGGAAAACTTACGGGCAAGGCAAACGAGGAGGATCCAGACTCTCAGCATCATGGAATCTTTCCCTGGACGCTTTGACTCAAAGTCCCCGGCCTCTGGATGGTAACTTCAGAGCGGGCTATACGTGGTAATGGTTCTCATATTCGCCCTAAGGTTTTCTTATATATATCCTTTTTTATGAGATTCATATATTCTCCAAAGGGGCGTAGATGTATGGATCAGGGATCACGACATTCGGAAATGAAAGGTGGAACATATACGGACAGGGTATAAGATTCCAAGGCGTCGATTCAATTCGCACTCGATTCACCAAACCCCATTGAAACGTTTCTTTTTATGAACGCAGAAAAACAATCTAAAACTTGTTTTGTTTTGTTTTGTGAACGAGTATTTCGGTTGCGAGGATGCTTAGAAAGCTGTGCATGTTCTTAGATTAGGTATCTAGACGAGTGTCTTTTTTTTTTTTCGCTTTTCTTTTCCCGGTGAGGCGTTTTGAAAGACCTAAGCACGCAAGGGACACAAAAACAGTTCTCACCTTTCCTCTATTCATCTGAGCATCAGAAGGACCGCCGCTATGACGCCACCGTCGCGCTATTGCTGCGAAACGGTTTTCCGGCAGAAACGGGCACGATAGGCAGCGCATCTCGTTCGCGGCGTGTAGCCAAAGCATCTGCCAAAGCCGTCGAGAAATTTAGGGAGACTCGAAGGCACGCGGGGACTCCCTGAACGCGGAGCTCTGACTGGAACGATCAGAGGGTTGAGACAAAGCATTGCCCTTTGCCTACACTGGTACCTATCAAAGGAAAGCTCCACCGAGGCTTCAGCGGCTGTTAAATTTTTGTCGTCAATCCCCTCTTGACCGGCTACCGCCGGATGTATTTCCACGCCGAACGTAGAGGCGCTCTTCGACAAACTGCAAAATCAAGCGTGACTGAAACCACCGGGTCGGCAGGACGTTTGATAATCAGTTGGCGGGATAAACGACAATAAGCAATATTTATTTTGTTTCATCGAAAGCGCAATATCGGTGTTGACTCAGCAATCGTTTGACGATGGTATCGAGCAAAAATAAAAATCGAAGAGCCATTGAAATCCTCGATGATAACTCAGCTTTCGTTAGCTAGATAGCACTGGAGATCTTCGGAGTCACGCGCTTCTATAGCCGTGACTTAGCACTTTTCATGCTTCGTGACTGGGCCCGTTGGCTTCGCGTCAACAGCGCTCTGACTGCAGAAAGGGGATGCCAGTCCTAATGGGGAAACCTCGAAACGGAAACATTCTGTGTAACGCTGGCTGCACACTCCCTGTTTCTGCAGCGTGCCTTTCACACAAGACGCAGTTGACCACACCGATCATTTCAATCCCGAACCACTATATTTATTACATTTCGGTATAACGTCCAAGCTCGGTTCACACGGAGATCCAAGCTGCCTGAGCAAAACGAATCGGAAGAGCGGTGTCGTTCCCAAGTGCTGACGTCGTGTCCAGGAGGTCCTCATCTGGCGCCGTATCGCGCCGAAGGGTTGTCGTCGCGCCGAACCTCCTCCGACGACTGGGACTCGTCGGAACCGAAGTCGTCCGCCCTGCCACTGTATCCCTGGCCGCCATCGTCACGACGAGACTCCCCGTAGGCGGCGTTGCCCTCCTCGTCTGCGGACAAGACAGCTGTCCAAAATAAAAATTCGGATGGATGAAGTCTTCGTGTATGACATGGTCAAGATACAACACCATCGCGCGTCGAACTAACACCACCTACAATAGTCAAAGACCGTATACACTAGCGTTTTGACGTCAGTGAAATCGAGCGCAGACACGCGTCGTCAGCGTTCAAAGGGGGACGATCCTTTTCCGCAGGTTTTATGTTGCAACAAAATATACTTACTACAAGTTCCGTTTTCGTACATCATCATCCCTCGTTTGACCAATCGCGGTGGTGGTGGTGAAAACGTTTGTTTGATTGATATTGAGACCTCTGGCCCTATATGACGTATCTTTCAATACGGGATCAGGATCCCGCCCACACCCACGCAGATAGAGCGGGATCAGGTAATTGAAAGAAGCGGTTGATTAATCCTGTATGGCGCGTAGAGCACTCCGTTCACCTTTAAGTTGACAGTTTCGCTAAAGGACATTTCGTCATCCGGATCTCTTCTAAGACTTTCAGGATTTCCAAAATTTAGGCTTCAAAGACTTATAATTTATAAATTTCTTCCAAGACTTCTAAGTTCAGTCAGAAAGGCGTTGGCTGCAGCCCCGAGGCTTCCATAAGACTCCTTTCAAGTGAAGTCTCTTAATTCCTTCATAGGAAATGGCTGCTTTCAGGTCATTTTGATACTGTTTGCGCCATTCGCTTTCCTAAACCTACAACTGTCACGCCAGTTGAGGTGCAAAGTCGCTGCTTGTCGGCCCGAAGCGCATGCTCCTTTCCTCATAACTGTACTGTGTAAGTTCTGCGTGCACGGCACTGCTGTGTTTACCGCGTCCAAAAAGGTGGTCTTTCCATTTCTCCCTGATCTGCCACATCCGACACCGCTCCCTGCGAAGCGGTGTCGGATGTGGCAGATGCCTGTTCTGCTGCAAGTTGCTCTCCAGCTTAACACTACACGGGAGCTTGGGCAGCCAAGAGATTGGACGCCGGGGCAACAGCGACACTCCCGTTTGCTCGTGCTTTTTCCGGAACTTCTGCGACAAAACACGAGGATCGCGACATCCGACAACGTGACACTCGGGCTTTTGTGACGTCCTTTGCTGCCACTTCTGGGCCGCTTTCAATGCATGGGAGGAATAGGACGCTAAATACACCGGTCGGAGACGCGTTCTATAGCACCATGCTACGACCACCTTGTGCTTTGTTTGGACTTCCTTTTCAGCATGACTTGGCAAATAGTGAAGGTATAAGACCTCAGTAAGCCAGCGAGAGCTCAGGAGCGAGACACCTAGACGAGGTTCAGGGAGTGCGCTCTTGCATAGCGTTAGTGATGACGTAGCAGATGCACCATAGTTTTACTTTTGAAGCATGTTATATCTTAGTTCACACTTGACAGCCGTTGTTCGCACTCGATTTCATTCAAGCGGCGAGGGTATACAGTGAAAGACGGAAGACGAGCAATCCTTACCAGTCACAACGACCAGGAGAACCATCAACTTGAGCATCATGGGGCGCCTCAGCTACAGCCGCCGAATCCAAGGTCCGAATACGCACACTTCGAATGCCGACCGCAGTCCCCCGATGATCCTTTTTAAAGTACGATGAAACTAATGAAACCACGCAAAGACTGGACAAGCGCTAAGTGATTCTTCACCGCTGACATCAGGTGAAGCATGTTCGCCGGCTACCGGGAACGGGCGGCTTGCCGCTCAAGATCCAAATTGACCGCGCTTCGCGGCGAACACGACTTCTGCGAGGGTTTGCGGGTATTGCTTCTTTCTTGCTGCTCGGTTAATTGCTCCTGTTGTGTTCTGCTGGTAAAGAGGCCTCCCCCCGTCTTTCTCGCGAGAGTCACATCTGGCCGCCTGGTATGCTCCTCCGCTGCTGGCTGGGCGGACCACGAAATTGCTTCCGAGAACCGTAACTCATTCCAACGAAGAACGATGGCTCCCTGCTCGCAGGGTCGTGACTCTCGTCGAGCAAGGTGTTCGTCTTAACCGCTTATCATTATCAGTGTCGGCCCGCACAGTTGGGACCCGGCGCGGTTTGAGTGCACGTCAACTTATGGTGCACGTCCTTGAGCGAAGACGCGATGTTTGGTTCCCTTTGGTTGAAGGACAAACACAAGTGCATAGACCATTTAAAAAAAAAAAAAACACAAGCATCATTGGCGGTCGCCGTTTATTGGGAAGAAATCATACTTTTGGTTCTTAATTTTTAGGCTAGGTGGCGCAAGCTACCACCCGTTATAAAGGGTACAGCCGTTTGCATGCATCCATCCATCCGTTGGGCACGAGGCGTGGGATTGGATCCGTGTCCTCACCGAACGCTGACGCAGCACTGGTTCTCGATCCGAGCTGAGCCGAGTTCACGCCGAACTCTGGCGGAGTTCTTGTGTCCAATAGATGCTCAAGGTGTGCGCCCGAACAGTGGCGGACTCGGGTAAATACTGCAGAAGCTAATAAATGGCATGTACTTAAAAAAAAAAAAAAAAAAAAAAAAAAAAATCCATTTTGAGGATGAAAAAAAAAATTACACAATGTTAAAGCGGGAACTATATCATCTCGTAGAACCACCTACTTCGGATAAATTGATGTCACGTGACTTGAGCTCGCATGACGCCACATGTCTGTGACACGATGTGGTCACATGACGTAAACTTTTGGCTAAATTTAGCGGAAAAAGTTACGCCACGTGACGATAACTTCCGCGCTAAAGTTTATTTATTTGTTTACAAATACTGCGACCTCGATGAGGTCATCGCAGGAGTGGAAAGAAAACATACATATACATTCAAAAAGGCAAACAATTAAAGATGTATAAAACAAAACTAAGAAAGCAGTGAAAAATGCAATATAGTTAAAAAAGAGTACAAAAACAGTCACATACACTTCACTAGTAGACTCACAGGCACCATACCAAGGAACCTACTGTTTTTCTAATACAAATCTATCAAAATCGAGATAATGAACTAATCCATTTCTGTTGTTCCAGTTTTCTATCGTTCGAGGAAAACAAAGAATACTTAAAACAGCTAATGTGGGCTCTGTACGGTACAAGATTTAAAGGATGGAAACTTCGAGTGCGTGATTGTGTAACAAAACAAACATACTCCTTAGTTGACGATTTTAAGGTTCTTTTGACATATCCTACCCTTTGCTGAGCACGAGAACATATAAAACTAATGTGCTTATCCCATTTGAGACTAGACGTGAATAAAATTCCCAAATACTTGTATTCATGGACTTGACACAGAACTATATTATCAGTACACCATACTTAAAAACAGACGGTTGCTTCTTATCAGTAAGTGCCATAACGAGAAATTTCTCAGAATTAATTTTCATCTGCCACTTCTGAATCCAATTAAGAAACTATACACAAAAGTCGTTTAGCAAGGCATGGTCATCTACCCAGTTGATTTCGCTGTAAAAAACGCAATCATCTGCATAGTGGCGAATTGCAATTGGAAGGCCATTTGCGACGTCATTAATATAAAGTAAAAATAAAAGAGATCCTAAAACCTATCCCTGTGGGACACCGGAACTAACCGAGACATTGATAGAATGAACATCCCTGTATGGGAGACAAACTATGATATATTTTTTTAGATAATCTTCGATCCAATTAACTTACGACGTATTATTTGATATCACTTCTAGTTTCTGAAGAAGCTTATGATGTGGCACTTTATCGAAAGCCTTAGAATAATCTACGAAGATAGCATCAAGTTGTCATCTTTTATGTCGTGAGTGAATTCAAGAAGTTGGGTTGAGGTGGAGTAGCCACGACGAAAACCATGCTGTTGTGGGCAAAGAATAAAATTAGTCTCGAGCTACTCAGATATCAGCCTATAGACCATATGTTCCAAGAGTTTGCATGAAGATGATGTGAGCGAAATGGGTCTTTAGCTCGTAACCACCTGCTTGTTGTCTGACTTAAACAAGGGGATGATTTTAGCTGACCTCCATGACCGCGAGGTACTGTTGCAGTAGAAATAAATTTTTCGAAAATGACAGATAGGTATTTTGAAGCACAAAGTGAATATCGGCAAAGAAAAGAATTGGGAATTCCATGAGGGCCACGGCTTTTCTTACAGACAAGTTTCGTTAGTAGATTGAGGACACCAGAAACACTATAATCTGCGCCAAGTTAGCGCTTGACGCGACGAATCTTGGTGACAGTCCTCTGGTGAAATTTGGCTGATAAAAACACATATTCTCTCAAAACTATGCCTGACCGCGGTGAAAAAGAGGGCACAAGAAAGCAAGGGCAGAGCAGAGGAACACGGGCGACGAAAGCAAAAGGGAATTATGCGGGTCGCAAGTTCATTTGCTTCTTGCTCTGGGGTTGCAGTGACGTCAGAACACCGAGCGGTGATTGGCTCTGATTAGAAGGATAGTGGGTAGACCTCAATGCTAGCTGCCTTAAAGTCTACCCACTATCCGTTCAATCGAAGCCAATAAGAGCTCGGCGTTGACTTGAGCGCAATTTCTGCGCAAAAAGCAGACGAACTTGAGCTCAGCATAAACTCTCCATGAGATATGGCGGCAACTGACCGATAACAACGTCGAAGGACGAATAACAGGACAAAAAAGAGCAGAGGTCGTTGCTTATGGACGAACACACTGTTTACAAACAAGCCCGCGTTTGTCCACACAAGACTGCGCGTGCGCAAAACCAAGATTAGCGTGAGGCGAAGCATCATGCGCCTGCGCCGTGCCGATAGCAGCGCCACCGCAGCGTCATGACGTCATAGTCGACGTCTTCAAGTGCGGCCTCTGGGCGCCGCCATCTTGCTGCTGGTGCGGGTAGATCCAACGTTACTAGTAACGTTGGGTAGATCGTCTGATAGTCAAGCGTTGCTGAGGCGTACGTATACCCACGGCCATGGCCTCAGCATGCTTGACTATCCAGCAATTGTTTAGTTTTGATGGTTTAGGGAGTATTCACTGGCGGCCATATCCGTGTGCGCTGTTGTTGAGCGCGTGCTGGCGGCAAGCTTCCGCAGTCCTCTTGGAGCGTGCATTTAGCACCATCAAGGTTGCTGGTCTTAGCAGGCTATTAATGTGAGCTCGTTCTGAGCATGCGCTCTAAACAGCGCCCTCAAATATGGCGTCCAGTGAATACCTTCTATAGTTAGGCAAATAGAAAATCAATAAGCCTCTTCCTCTTCAGGTGTCGACAATATAACGTCTATGTTTCTGAAAAAATACCTAAATGTAAAGCGCTATCTTTCTTTCCAAAAAAGTTTGAACAGTCACTCAACTTTTCTACACTTCTTGAAGATTGGAAAATAAAATAGGGAAGGTGGTTCCGCTTTCTAGATCAGGTAACAAGCATAGTCCTATTAAATGGGTAGTGCAACAATTTGAATTTTCTAAGAATTGGCAGTTTGTATTTTTTTTATATTGTTTATCCAAGCACAAGTGACCAAACGCGTCACCTTGCTCCGAAAAACTGCTATTCCGCTGCGTAATTGCAAAGAGAAACACGAATTATTTGCCGATCTGCAGCGACGTGGGGCAGTTACAGGAACCACGGTGACAGCGTCTCAGGGGGACACGCGGAAGTCAACAAAAACCTGTCCACCTCCACTGCTACACCCGACGTCGGCCCCGTGGCGAACCATCTTTTGTGTCGACCGCTCGCCGCGAGCTTCGACGATAGTAATCCTTTAAAAGTCGACAATGACGGAGGAAGCGGCTGGGGTCTCTGAAGAGAGAACCAAAGGGGAAACCACGTGATCCCCCAGAGTACGTCACTCGAAAAGGGACATGGAGAGTGAGAGGCACTTTGCCCTTCGATTTGTTTCATTTTTTTTTTTTTAATAAAAACTAGCACTCGCAAGGAACTACGGATTTTTGTGCTTCGTTTCATACGTGACACCGATTAATTTCTTCAGTTAATTGGCCAAAGTCCGAAAACCGTTGCACGTCCCCTTTAACTACCGGCAAATCTTACTAATTAGTAAACCCTGTAAAATCATGAAGCATATTGTTTATTCGCACCTTGTTAATTTCCTAGACGCTAACTCATTTTTTACACCCCCTAAGCATGGTTTTCGTAAATTTCTTTCCTATGAGACCAAACTTCTGTCTTTCACTAATGATCTCCTTTCTATTCTCGATCGAGGATCTCAGGTTGATTGCGTGTTTCTTGATTCCTGCAAGGCATTCGATAAGGTTTCTCACAAGCTTTTACTTTTAAAACGTAAGAAAGTTAACCTCGACCCCAATGTGTTTTCTTGAATTGAAAAAAAATTTTCTTGCAAATCGGACTCAGTTTGTCTCTAGTAACCAAGCTAATTCTCGCCTCAAAGCGTCCGGTGTCCCGCAAGGGTCCGTCTTAGGCCCTCTTTTGTTTCTAATTTATATAAACGACTTGCCTCAGAATCTTTCATCGTCTACAAGCTTGTTTGCTGACGATTGTGTAATCTATCGCGAAATTAGTAATGTATCTGATGTTGTACTACTTCAAACAGATCTAGATGCCGTTTTGGAGTGGTGTAACACGTGGTCCATGACTCTTAACATAAGGTAAAGTTTTGCGTGCAACTCGATGTAACTCCTCACCACTGACATATACCTCGGTAGCTCTCCCTTGCAACTCGTAACTTCCTACAAATATCTTGGTGCTCATACTACCCATAACGTGTTATGAAACATTCACATTAATCACATATCTCTGCTAACGCCAACTCCGCGTGCTTGGTTATTTAAAACGAAATTTTACATTAGCCTCCGCGTAATTAAAGTTACTTTAATTTGAAACACTGGTACGTTCAAAATTAGAAAACGCTGCAGCAATCTGGGATTCCTGTCGTATCTAACAATGAGGCCGTACGAAATCGCGACGATCGATTTATCTTTTGTAATTATCACCGTGGCGCAAGTGCCTCGTCTATGAAAACTAACTTGCCTCTGCCTCTTCTGTCTTTGCGTCGCAAAGTTTCTCGTCTGTGTCTTTTTCTCAAAATGTATTGGCGACGTGAGCGATCAAAAGCGTCGCTGTGGTCGGCCTGCCACGATTGGCCGAATGCTGACTATGATGTCAGCAAAGGTTTTCTCATCGACGGAATTAAGAGGAATGTACGAACTTCAATTTTGACGGTGTTGGCAAAGTTGGTTTCAGAGTGGTATGATTTCAAGCTTCCACCATGCTCATTACAAACACCGCCGACCTTGTGGTACGCATGGTCATGACGTCACGAGAGGGAACCACACGAAGGCGCCACCGTAACATCTTGCCGCTAATTACTCTAAACTAACCGCCGAATTCAGAAACCTCACTCAAACTACACTCAAACTGAAGGGCCCCTCCACTTCCTCGAGGAAGGCGCGAGGGCCGGCTCTGGCCAATCGCGACGGCGGATCCGTCCTCGCGATTGGCCACCGCCGGCCCTCGCGCCTTCCTCGAGGAAGTGGAGGGGCCCTTCAGTTTGAGTGTAGTTTGAGTGAGGTTTCTGAATTCGGCGGTAACTCTAAACCTACTCTAAAAAGAAAAGTTTCTTCTTCCTCCCCTTCCAGTATAGGCGACGACAAAATAATAAAACGTTTCAAAATGTAACTAGCAAAAAAAAAAAAAAAAAAATAGAGGGGAACCAAAACGAGAATGTGTGACGGTTAGGTTTATGCCCTAAATGCATTCTATTGGCGTGGCGACGGCAAAACAATGTTTTCGCCCATACTGGAAGTGACGGCATTTCAAGATGGCGGCGCCCTTGTGGAAAAGGTCTATAGGATTTCATCAGTGTCGTAACTACGCCTACATTGACTCCTTCATACTCAGAACGTCTTCCGAGTGGAACCACCTTCTTGCATCTTTAGTGCCCATATCATCACCTAATTCGTTAAAAACTGCGATAACCAACCATCTTTGACGAAAATAATCCATGGAGAAGGGGAACAAGAGGGACAAAGGACAAACACTTGCACCTTTGCATTCAATTGCATTATAATTACAACCATATTTGTTGATACCGTAACCTTGACTGCTCATGTTTAACAACGTTTGTATTTGATTTTGTTTTTACTGAATTTTGTACTGTATACATTGCCCCTCCCCTCTGTAATGCCGCAATGGCCCTAAGGGTACTGAAATAAATAAATAAAATAAAAGATGGCCGCGACCAGAGGCCATACTTGCAAACGTGTTGTTTGTCTCCGTTGGCGGACGAAATTTGGGAAAAAGACAATGAAGAAAAGCCGAACAACCCCGTGCTACAACGCTCTGTGCTCGCAACGATTGCCATGTGTCTATTCGCCTCCTCTCCGGCGTTCAGTCTGCTAAAGTGGAAAGAGTTTGTCTTTGGCTTGTCCCGCTCTTCTTAACCTGCAACAAGCGTGACCTTGATCTGCCAGATTTTGGCGACGCTGTTACGAATTGTAGACGGGAAATTTAGACAGTGTAGTGCACTGTGAAAATGTTTGTAATATAATTGGAAATATCCGCAAAATTTCGCTGGAAGTAAAGAAACGGTTGTTAGATTAAAATACGGGCAAGCTTATCGGTTCAACAAAAAACATGGCTTATGTTATTCGTCAACAACGCAAGTTCTTGTACAGATACATGTATTATCGGTTAAAAACAAAGTTTTTAACCGATCACCGAAGGCCTTCGCAACGCTCAGAACCGGTCGGATCCTCGAGCCCGAAACGACCGCATCGCCGCCGCGTACATCCGGGACCTTTGTACGCTCACCTCTCGTCGGTGTCTGATCCTACTACCCCATTCTACTATGCGCCGCCTTTTCTACCGCTTGGTGGCGGGTATATCGACGGGTCATTTCTTGTTTCCGTACTTTCTAAACTGCATTTGTTTCTTTTCTGATCTAAAATACTAAACAAAAACTACTTTCATAAATAATTGAAACGGTTCGCACCTATTTCATTTTGTATTTCAACTAAAAGAAAAGCTTTTAGCGGCTCTGGCCAGTAGTAAGGCCTGGACCAAAGACGTCACATATCGCGCGCTTTCGGCACCGCGGGTCGCCCCCGTAGGTGGAGGAGGTTTTCGCGTCGTCCGGTTAAAATATGACGCACTGATATTTACTATTTAGTTACTCTCTCCGTGCCCGCCGGCTTGCCCGAACCCCAAGAGATGTGGAAACCGCAAAAAAAAAAGGTAGACGCTTAACTATGATTGCAGTTCCCCTTTAACAACTCCGCTGTAAAAAAGAAAAACAAAATTGTGCAGTAGTTTTGGTAAAGCCTCCGCCTTGCACGCAGCAGACGCAGGTTTGATTCCCGCGGGCGGCGGGGGATCTTCAAGGATGGCAACATCGACGACAGCCACTTTACACCCTACTATAAGCCAACTACAACGACTAAAGGCCCGTTCAGACACTTGCGACTTTTTAAGACCGAGTGCCTTGGAAGCTCTTAAAATCCCTTACGACGAGGGGACCCACAGGCGCCATCTATTGGGTAACAGTGGAAACTTGGCGGTCCCGCATATTTTCTGTTTCTCTCGCCCTTCATCATTTCTTTCTTGGCTCGAAAAATCTTCTTGTCAACGTTATAAATGAGCCTTTCTAGGTATTACGCACGTTTGACCTCAAAAATCCAGCAAAACCTCCGCTGTTGTGAAATGCAGTTCCAGGGTCACCGCATAGATGGCGCCAGCGGGCCAGTGTGTTCTCACGTCCCAAAAAGTTTTAGGAGGTTTCAAGGTACTCGGTTCTAAGGAGTAGCAAGTGTGTGAACGGGCCATAAATCAACACCTGCAGCACCAGCAACCGCAATATCAACAACGAACGTCATTTCTAGTGGTGGGAAGAGCCCTCTTCTAGGCAACCCAAGGGGGAAAAAATCAGATTGTTTTTTTGCAAAGCTTCCAGAACAGAAAACCCGCTTTTGTACAAAAAGAACCTCTGTTTTACATTTCTAAATACAGACACAGTTTCTCTACTAGGTTGGGCAGCAAAAAGACGGCCATTTTACAGAAATTACAAAAACCAAACATATCTTTTTTAACAAAAATTGCGGAAACAGAAAAGCAGACAAAAACAGATTCGTGCCAAGAGAGCGTCGAAGCTTTTATTGTAGTTAATTTTTACAGTTGTATTTTATCGTCTACGCACAAGCACTGACTCGCCACTCAGTTATTTATTTATTTATTTCAATACTCTCAGGGCCCATAGGGCATTACAGAGGGGGCGGGGCATATAAGAATTCACTCAAAAGAAAATACAAACGTAAAAGGCAGTGATTAAAACACAATCAATTCGACAAAATATCAATAAAAGTGATTAGTAAGCGCTTCTTTAAATAAATCAAGTGATAGCTGCTAAAGATGCTTCAAGGTGGTTTCACTCAGAAGACGTTAACGGTATGAAGGACTCGTTGTAGGCTGATGTTTCACAGTGAGGAATGCCGACCTTGAAACGATGATCAATGCGTGAAGGAATAATTTATCTTTTAGTGAAGCGTTGAAGTGATCAATTTTGTAGAAAAGGCATAGACGCGATATTTTTCGCCGTAAGGAAAGATGAAGCAGGGACAATGAGGTTTTCATAGATGATACACTAGCGGTGCGATGATAGTTAGAATAGATAAAACGTACTCCAAGATTTTGAACAGCTTCAACGTTAGTCACAAGCGTTGTATGCCCGGGGTCCCAGATATATTAAAAAAAGAGAAAAATAAAAATATTAAATTAAGAGAGAGAGAAAGAGAGGGAAAGATAATAAACATTCTTTGTTATGCCATGTCTGGTGCTCTTTCACCACTCCTTTCTTAACATGTCTTTGATGTGTAGGAGCGAGTGAATATAATGAAAGGGTCAGCATAGGGTCCTAGAAAGTATAATACAAACATCAGGGGTCTAAACGTGACACACGGACATTGGCCAATACACACGTTACGAAAAGTAGAGTGCTCATCCTGCTTACTTGATTCTTTCATCGGTCTTTTGTGGGCTGTTCTTTTTTCATATATATTTATAAACACGCATTTAAGTTCGTGTCCGTTTCGCACGCACATTGCCATGTTCCAATTCATGGTTTCTTATATATATATATATATAGGGTGGCTAAAGTCGCCAGGCTCGATCTAAAATGGACCGTAAAAATCGACGCCTGCCCGTAGCCCCTCAAACTTTTCGTCAAAGGTGTATTTCATAGGTCGGTTTTTTCTTGTAGAATTACAAAGCGTAGTTCTCTTTCTGTAAAAAATAAGGCCAAGAAACTTGCCTGGGTCAACGGCGGGAGGCGACGCAGACGACCAAGTCAAGGTGCGGGGTGTGTTTGACACACCTATTGATAGATGGCGCTACCTCCTTGTTTCCGTCAGAGTTCTGGTTTCGGTTTGCTTTCAATGAAATATCGAAAGTGCCCGCGTCGACCGTGGTTTATTGACACCAACATAATCGGTTTTGTAATCTACCTTTGGCGTGAAAATAAATGCAGACAATGATAGAAAAACTTCAAGTAACAAAAATAAAAGAAAACGCGGTTGCATAACGACAACGCTGACGGCGCTCTTGCTGCCGGCGGATTTCGTCTGCGTGTCGTCTGCTTTCTTTCGCTGGTCGGTTGCATCCTCGGACGCTGCTTCCGAGACCTTTTCTGTCGTGGTTGGGGAGAAAACAGCCACAATGCGTCACCTGACCGTCGAAGAGAGGGCAAAAGTATTCCTTTGGTTTACAGAAACCAGGAGTATGAGGCAAGTGAGATCGAAGTTTCGAGCCACTTTTCGCAGGCGTCCGCCCACCCGTCGGACTGTCCTGCGCTGGGTGCACCGATTCAACACGGAAAACACTGTGCAGACCAGGCTGCGAGTACTTGAAGAGAGGTCGCCACAGCAGAACAAACGACACGCCGTGCTTGCGGCATTTGCATTGAACCCACGCCTGTCCGTGCGGCAAGTCGCAAGACAACTTGGCATCAGTAAAAGTTTCGTCTGGATGGTGATCCGCCGACAAATGTATCCGTACAAGCCACAGGTTCTGTTCGAGCTGCAGCCAGATGACTATGAACGGCGAAAGCAGTTCTGCGTGGACGAACTTGGGCGCATCTCCACAAACAGGAACCACCTTCCGTTTCTGCTTTTCACGGACGAAGCTATTTTTCATCTGGATGGGCACGTGAACAAGCAAAACACCCGCTGCTGGTCCGAGACGAACCCCCACTGGATCATTGAAGAGGCTATCCAGTCACCAAAGGTCGTAGTATGGTGTGGACTTTGGAGGGAAGGCGTTGTCGGTCCATTCTTTTTTGAGGGCACGGTCACCGGCGACGCCTACCTTCGCATGCTCGAACAGGACGTCTTGCCGGAGCTGGAAGCTTCGCACATGCAAAGGGAGGTGTGCATCTTCCAGCAAGACGGAGCACCACCGCATTACGCCACCGCAGTGAGAGACTGGCTTGACAGAACCTTTCCCGGCAACTGGATGGGTCGAGGGTCACCGACAATGCCCTGGCCCCCACGGTCCCCTGACCTGACAATTTGTGATTTTTTTGTTTGGGGTTTTGTCAAAGCCCAGGTCTACGCAGTTCGCGTACGCTCGATGACGGAACTAAAAGAGCGGATTATATCCGCCTTCGATGCGATCACGGACAACATGCGGGAGGCAGCCTTCAGGGATTATGAGCGAAGACTGCACAAGTGCCTCCAAGTTCGAGGTGGACATGTGGACTGAAGACAACGAGAACTGAAGATCACATATCTATCCATTTTGCACATATGACCAGCGGCTTTGACAACCGCGAAAACCGCGGGCTCCTACTGACAGGCTCTTTTCAGAGCCATTAATTGCTGTTTATCTGGAGCTTGCTTTGGCAGCCTCCCGTGTCTCAAAAGTGCATGCGGTGTAAATAGCATCCAAAGTGACGCATGGTGGCTGTCTCTCCACCAACCGCGGCAAAACAAAACAAAAAAATGGTCTCGGAAGCAGCGTCCAAGGATGCAACCGACCAGCGAAAGAAAGCAGACGACACGCAGACGAAATCCGCCGGCAGCAAGAGCGCCGTCAGCGTTGTCGTTATGCAACCGCGTTTTCTTTTATTTTTGTTACTTGAAGTTTTTCTATCATTGTCTGCATTTATTTTCACGCCAAAGGTAGATTACAAAACCGATTATGTTGGTGTCAATAAACCACGGTCGACGCGGGCACTTTCGATATTTCATTGAAAGCAAACCGAAACCAGAACTCTGACGGAAACAAGGAGGTAGCGCCATCTATCAATAGGAGTGTCAAACACACCCCGCACCTTGACTTGGTCGTCTGCGTCGCCTCCCGCCGTTGACCCAGGCAAGTTTCTTGGCCTTATTTTTTACAGAAAGAGAACTACGCTTTGTAATTCTACAAGAAAAAACCGACCTATGAAATACACCTTTGACGAAAAGTTTGAGGGGCTACGGGCAGGCGTCGATTTTTACGGTCCATTTTAGATCGAGCCTGGCGACTTTAGCCACCCTATATATATTCTTCGAAAGAGCTCTTCGTTCGAGGTAATTGCCCGTTATTCGGGAGTTTTCGTAGATCATTTCTGCTGTCCCACAACGGTTCCGAAATCACGAACGGTGCAGCCGTTCGCGATTTCGTGAAACCGTACGTGCAATTTGACATATTTTAGCAAATCGTGAAACTGGCACAACCGTGTAGACGATGATTGTGTTTGACCGGTGGCGCCATCTTCTACTAAACATGTGAAACATTCTGCAACGTATAGATCAGCGGCGGCTCGTGTTTGCGGCCTACGACTGACGGAAACAAAACGTTTGACGTAACATTTGCCGGACGGAATTTCAAGAACTGCGAAGCTAGATAGAATAAAAAGTATCTGAACGACCGTAAAGGTATGTGGTGTGTCACCGACATCTTGAACTTGAACGATCGTTCACGTTGTGTGCCATCGAACCAAATCATTTCGTCTGCTCGCGGTCGCCACGGCAGCTGGTCCGCCCGCAGATCGCGAAAATTTACCAGCATCTGCAGTTTACAGCATTCACGATCGCTTGCCATTGTGAGCGGTCCTCGAAATGATTTGGTTCAACCTCTCAAATGAAGCAGAGTAACAGGATGGCCAAAGCGTCTCCCGCTGTCCTAAGCCTAACGCTCGGCTGGGTCGGCGGAGCCAACCACCTAACCAACGTTACTAAAACACTCAGTTGGGAAACTCCCATAGAGACAGCTTTGAAAAAGCGGCCCCAATCTGTCTCCGAGCACCGAGCTAACGACGAAGACAACGCCATCATTTCTCCCGCAGCGGCCACTCGAGGAACTGCACGTGACTTCTATTTTGGCTCTAAGAACAGATACAGCGGAAGAGGTTACAGGTAAGAAAAATTTATTTGACACCACTGCGAGTTTATACAATGTTACAAGGGGACGATATATGCTCTACACAAAACAATGTTTACGCGACGCAATGATCACTCCGGCCGTCGCAGCCGGCGAGGCGGAACCGGAGTGCCCGCGGTTACAGCATGTCCAAGGACAGACAAGCCAAATGTACCTGGCCGTTGATCGCGGTCAGGAACCGGCACAACCAACGCCGCAGGAACTCACACTCCCCAAGGAGGAACAGCTCACACTCCAAAAACGTGACCAGCTCCCGTCGCAGTCTCCATAAAAGTGGCCACATCGCCCGTTGGCAACGCTGTCGCACCTTCGAGGAGCAGCGGTTGCGCCACAGGACCCATTCGGCCAGCGCTATCACAAGGAAAGCAAAATTCCCTCGGGGCCGACGACCCTGATTGACATAAGGGCGCACACCAGCGTCAGGAAAGGCATATGCGCCACAAGGCGCCAGAAAATCTGCGCCACCACGCACTGCGCCGTTACGTGGACGTTTGTCTCCACTGCGCTGCAGTTGGGACACTTAACATCACTGACCAAATCCCAACGGAAAAGGCGGTCCTTGGTTGATAAGACTCCCCAACCTTCCTTCCACTGGAAGTAACACACTTCTCCTGGCAGGCTACCGTGGGGGAGGGGTGGTCCTATGTACGACGGACCAAGCCCGGCACTGGCGCCGGAAACTGCGACGAGTAGAGGATCTCAACAAGACGAGACGCCGGAGCCTCAACAATGTCTTCTTTTGACACATGGGCGCGCAGCTGCCGGAAAGTCTCAATAGCAGCTCTGTAGAAAGGCGGAACCGTTTCCACGCGGGCGCCAATGAAGGGCGGTTGCGAGGGTTCCAGGTCACTGTACAATGTCCCGAGAAAATACACCGCCAGTGGACGGGACGGGTTGTCCGTGTCATCGAGAATAGTCAAGAGGGTCTTGAGAGCTAAAGTGGACGCTGTCAGTTTGATACAAGGAAAGCTCCAGCCACCGCACTCTCGAGGGAGGCTGAACGCGGGGCGAGCCACCAGAGCCGTCTTGCCTGCCCAAAAGGAGGACACGAGAGAAGAGCGCGCCTGGCGTACAAACGGAGAGGGCGGTGAAGCTACGCGCGCGACATACCAGAGTCGCCCGCAAATCACTGACTGTGCCAAGTAACGCCGTACAGCCATTGGGAACGCATATCCCCGGGCCTCTTCTACGCACGAGTTTATGTCACGCGCAAGCGCCGACCACGTCTCGCGTGCCACGCCGTCTCTATCAAAGGTCACCCCCAAGATTTTGACAGTTGCGTCAACAGGGAGCGGCAAGGGATCGGGCGGGGGATTGCCAATGCAGAGAATCTTCGACTTGGTGGAGTTTAGCTCTGCGCCGGACAAAGCCGCATAGGTCGCAAAAACCTGAAGCGCACCCAGAACACTGTCGCCATCCCGGGCGAAGAGCCTCACATCGTCAGCGTACGCAGTCACCTTGACCTGACCCGTTCCTGGGAGCTGTAGACCACGAACGTTCGAGGCTCTCTCAAGTCCAAGAAGGAAAGGTTCCAAACTGAGCACAAACAGGAGCGGGGAGAGAGGGCAACCCTGACGAACGCCCCCGTGTGACCGGGAAGCGTGTGGCCGGGATTCCACCGACAAACAAGTCGCTTTGCATACCGTTGTAGAGACACTCGAACAGAGCAATGCTTTTCGGAGGTAATCCAAAGGCGGCTAGGACCCTGAACAGATATTTGTGTTCTACGCGATCGAAAGCCTTGGCCTGATCAAGGGATACTAGCAGACCGCCTGCCCGTCGGGATCGCGTGTACTCCACGAGGTCCCGCGTAAGGGCGACCAGGGAATGGATGGTGCGACCTGGAACCGAGCATGTCTGACGCAGATTAATCAGTTCTGGGAGTACGGTCCGCATCCGCAACGACAGAACAGTGGTCAGAAGTTTGTAGTCCGCGTTCAACAACGTAATTGGGCGCCAAGCACCCGGGTCGCCAGGGCTTCCCCCTTCCTTGGGGAGAAGAACTATTCGACCAAGTCGGAAGGATGCCGGAAGGCACTGTTCCTCAAAGAAAGCGCGTAAAACGCCGCAAAAAAAAAAAAAAAAAAAAAAAAAAAAATCGCAAAGAACAGGCCAAAAGGTTTTATAAAACTCTGTTGGGAGTCCGTCCGGCCCGGGCGCCGAGCCTGATTTCATTCGCGGAAGGGCGTGTTGAAGCTCCGCCGGGCTAGGGCATCGCTCTAAGGTCGAACCAAAATCGTCGGGAACTGTTGGAAGCCCACAAAGAAATGGGTGGTCGAGTAGTTCAGGGCGACCAGCCTCATCTTCTGCCTGCGCGAGAGCCCTAAAGTGGGAGGCAAAGGTTGGAAGGTGGACTACGTCTGTGGGGATGCTTGTCGAGGGAACAGGGGCAGGGTTCCACAAGGGCGCGCTAGAACCGGACCGCTGAGCCCGCCGGGAGTATCGAAGGACTTCGGGATGAGTCGCTGGACAGCGGTTTACCCAAGAAACCGTAGAGGCCGTTGTATCAGTGCGGCACTGGTAGCGTTGCTGAAGTTGTGCCAAGTACGTTTGCATAAGAGAAGTGGAAGCACCACCCCTGCGGACAATGCGTATGCGGAGAATCGTATCCTGAAGGAGCGCACGACGGTCCGCTCGAAGGTGCCGCCCCTGCATGGAGCATAAATCCCGCCACCTGCCCTTGAGGTGGTCCCACGTGGCGGGGGTCGGGCGCATTCCAACAAGAGACTGTTGTATTAGGTTGGACAGCGTCGTCTTGGCGGATTCATTACGCAAAACTCGAACATCAAGACGCCAAGGACGCATGCCGCTCGCCTTGGGTAGAGAGAGAGCGACGATAACGGGGCTGTGATCTGACACGCGAACCGGAGTCGGGGGAAAAACAACCGCGGTGCATGACGTCAGCGCAGTGGTCAACCGACGTGGCACGTAAACGCGATCCAAGCGGCAGCTGGTCCTGCCGTCGCTTCATGTGGGTTGAAAACTGGCGCCATGAAGGAAAGACCACGCATCATCAAGGGCAAAATGACGCACTAGTCTCTGCAGTTCGCGTGCATTCCAAACTGATCGTCCCATTCCCGGGTCCCGGATGTCTATCATCGAGTCAAAAACGCAATTAAAATCTCCCACAATGAAGCAAGGACAAGCATCGAGTAGATGGACGTCGAGGTTGTTAAAGAAGGAATGCGAAAAGGCGTGGTTCGCGGGGGCATAAACGTTAATAAGCCTGTACTTTATGCCCTGAAAAGCAAAATCAAAACAGATCACCCGACCCTCCGTGTCAAACAAATAGGAGCCATGACGCAGCAGTTCATGGTTCAAGTCCACAATACCTACGCCGCACGAGCTCTGCGATGCAAAAGAAAAAAAAAAAGACGTCACAGAAAAAGCAGCCTCAAATTCTGCAACCTCACGCCGACTTGAAAAATTTGTTTCCTGAAGGCAGAGGATATCGGCAGCTGCTTGTTTGGCAAAGTGTAATATCTCCGTCTGCTTCGCCCGGTTGCAAAAGCCGCGAACGTTAAAGGAGCGATGCAACAATTTTTGTACTTTGCGCAAATACCGCTTAAAACGGATCCCTAACGTTAATGACCTTTGAAACACGCGTTCGTTTTTCACCCCACGCAATAGAAGTCCCAGAAAAAAATTAAAGAAAAACGAGCAGCGTTCACCCCCTCAACTCGCAGCCAGAACAAGCGGCCACGTGATCTGGAGCCGATTATATGCCGCCAGTGTTGATCATAGCCACGCGCTGGGGTTGGCAAAGCGCAGGACACGCGCTGAGTTCCAGACATTGTTATGGCTCGGCTGTTGTCGTCGTTGCAGCGATTGGGCACGGGTCACTACCCGAATGCTTCTCGAGCTAGCAATTATCACGAGCCCAAGTCGAGTGCCCACGCAATGCTCGGGTCCAATCTATGAACCGCATTCAAATATCGTCACTTGGGTGTACTGCGATCCCCACGTTACGTCATCAAAATTTGCAAAGGAGAGATTGAATGAAAATGATCGCTTTTCTCCTCGAAATTACACCGCAACAAAGGAGTTTCTTGGCCAGCGGAGTTGCGTGCGAGTATCCTTGACTCCCACTAGTGCCAGTAAGCTCGTGTATAGTGAAAAACATTCCAACTGAATATCGTTGCACAGCTCCTTTAAAGGAAATAATTCGCAGACTAGCCAGGAAAAAAAGGAGAAAAAAAGTGAAAGCCGCTTACAACTCCCTGTAACGCCGAATTAGAGTGCAGCTCTTGAGGAGGAGGAGGGAAGGGCACTGGGGGGGTTAAACTAACCAGGGGGGGTCACGTGACCCCCAATGCCGATGATGTCATCACTGACGTCACTGATGACGTCATCAGTGACGATGACGATGCGGGTACCGATGACGTCATTAGTGACGTCACTGATGACTTCACCAGTGATGATGACGATGACGATGCGAATGTCAGTGACGTCATCAGTGACGTCGCTGATGACGTCGCTGATCACTGATGACGTCATCAGTGATGATGACGATGACGATGGGGATGTCGGTAACGTCATCAGTGATGATGACGATGACGATGTGGATGCCAGTGACGTCATCAGTGATGATGACGATGACGATGTGGATGCCGGTGACGTCATCAGTGATGATGACGATGACGATGTGGATGCCGGTGACGTCATCAGTGATGGTGACGATGACGATGTTGATGCCGGTGACATCAGTGATGATGACGATGACGATGTGGATGCCGGTGACGTCATCAGTGATCATGACGATGACGATGTGGATGCCGGTGACGTCATCAGTGACGATGACGTCATCGGGGGTCACGTGACCTCGGGGGGTCACGTGACTTCGGGGGGTCACGTGACCTCGGGGGGTCACGTGCCCCCCACGAGGTCACGTGACCCCGGTGGGGAGCTCGCGCGGTGCATTATGGGACATTTCCCATGATGCACCGCGCGGTTACGCCGACGGCGACGCCGACGCCGCTCAAGCCGGAAACGGGCCCCTAAGAGCTGCGCTCTAAAAAATAAAAAGAAACAGTACCTTGTAACATCTACTCACTAAACGTCCTCAGCCGAGCTGAACGAGGTGTCACGTGAACTTGGTCGCGGCTTCTTGGGGCGACGACCAGCCTTGTCTCGTCCTCGAGGGGAACGAAAGCCGCTGCTTGAGATGGCGCGCTTGGCGTCTGGGGCCTGTCCCCGGCGTGCGTCTGTCGGGTCCGAGTTGCCTGCGAGGTCCGAGGGCTCCGAGCTGTTGGTCGAGTCCTTGGTGCCTGCCGTCAGTGGCGCCACGGAAGTACTTGGGGCTCCCAGAGAAGAAAGGGAGGGGTCCTCCGCCATAGGCGACTCGTCCTCCATGATGACGAGGCGCTCGTCGTCGCTAGAGACCTCGGGGTCCTCCGTCACCTCGCTCCACGGGGTGTGGGTGTCCACAGCAGACAGGCTAGGTGCCGGTGTGACGAGTTGCGTCTCGAGGGCCATCGCACCCGCCGCGTCCGTCAGCGGAGCCGGAGGCGGTCGTCCCCCTGACAGCGCGGACTGGGAGTTTTTCGGGTCGACGTTGGCTTGGGGCTTGGTTAGGGCTGTGTGCGCTCCTGTCTGGGCGGCTGGGCGAGGGGGAGACACCTCATGTGCTGGGGACAGCGGAGGAAAATCAGACGAGGCTGTCCCAGCGACCATAGCTGAGTAGCTCCGCCGCACCACGCAGTCCATAGTTGCGTGGGAGCCGCCGCATCGCCGACAATCAGACGTGCAACCTTCCGTAGCGTGTCCGAAAACAGCGCACCGGTCGCAGCGCTCTGTCGTGCAGTTGGCGCGAATGTGTCCTTCCAGTCGGCACCGCCGGCATACCCGCTTGATGCCCGGGTAGTCGAAGGTTGCCCGGTGGCCTCCGATACGAAGGAAGTTAGGGACCGGGTCCGACTCCTTCATCTCGATTCTCACATATCTTGTCCCGGTCTTTACTGTTGGTGTGCTGCGGTACGTTGCATGCGTGATTTCCAGGACCTTCCCGTGAGCGGACAGGGCTTGAACCAGCAGGTCGTTGCGGACATAGGTGGGCAGGAACATGCAAGTGACGTTCGTCACCTGCGGTCCGGCTGGAACGATGGGGACTTGGGTAGAGGCGATGGTGATGACGCCAGCTTCGGTGAGCTTGGCGGCAGCGAGATGGCTGTTGATAACGATTTCAAAACTTTGCGCACCAAGGTGATGCGCTGAGTAGACTTCAGGAAGTCCGACAACGCCGGCGACAGCATGGATGAGGTCGTCCGGCGAGGTGCCCAAGGGCACGACAACGCCGAAGGCGCGAGCCTTCGGCGGGGGGGAGTGCGGCGCTGACGCAGCAGCCATGACGACGCATCTCTCAACGCAAAGACACGTACGACGGACCAGGTTACCCCTGGCCCGCGACTAGAGGGGTGTCACCCCCGTCTCCCCGGCGGACGCGTCGCGTTCAACATCCGAAATTAAAATGCACCTACGCCTGGACGCGCTACCTGGAAGGCCCGCTGAGGCATGGTTGTATAAAAACAATATTAATTGTTCCGCAAAACCTTGCGAACTAAAGATGATAAAAACATCACGCGCCCATCATTTGGTACTAAACGCCAATAAATTTCATACAAAAAGAGTCTTTTCCGTTTGTTTTTACGCAAAAATAGGCTTTCAAAAAGCTCAAGGTGACCATAGTACACAGACAAACGAAAAAGAGTGGCGCTGTTGTCGCATTTAACTCGGTCTGGGTGGACGCCAGCGGTCCAGGTTTCGACGGTGAGTTTCCCAACTGAGTGTTTTAGTAACGTTGCACCTAACCGACCGCTATCTTTTTTTTTTTTTTTTTTTCTTTTTTTTTACTTAGGTCGTGAACGGTGCTGGCTGCGTTCCGGTGACGGCTGCACTGCAGCGGCCGGAATGGGAGAAATGAACGAGAAGAGCCTCCCAACGCCCCGAACAACTCGCGCGCGCATGCGCAGTGGCGTCGCCGATGCGTTCGAGGGCGAACCGTTCGTGTGGAAACGACTTGTTAAAACTCCCGTTCCGATCTGAATGAGCATCGTACCGGCGTGCGGTTGTGTACGTACTGTGTGACGTAAGAGCCCAGGTTAGCAGTCGTGCCGTACTGCCTAAATGCCTCATCTACAGCGTGTAGGAGTGTCGCCAAATACGATTTCTAAATAAATAATAACCAACCGTGATGGCGTGAAAAAAAAATGTACACCTTTCATTACGTTAGGAAACCGATTCGGAAATTTAAACAGAATGCAAATAACCGATCTTAAAATGGCAACACAAAAACAGACAGCGCACAAAAAGAAAAAAAGAGGACAGTAAAAGAAGTGTACACGGAACAACCGCTTGTCCTGCGTGCAGTTCTTTAACTTTGTACCAGTCTTTGGCGCGTCGATTGCTCTTGTCTAAGGTTAGGCAGCACGACCGCCTAACCTTACATTGAGCAGGAATGATTGCATGAACACAAAAAGCTGCTCATCCAGATAAAGTCAAACCACAGAACGTCCAAGCAAAATCACATTAGACGTGATATATTTAGAGAGCGTGCAGTCGGTCTGCCACGGCGCCATATTGTTTGTCGTTGTTTGCAGCGCATAGTCAGAGGTAGCTCCCAGTTGCTTTCTGACAAGAACAAATAGCTTCATTGGAAGGAATGAACGATTAGACATGTCCGACGTGCATTCCTAACCTAACCTCTTTATGTGCGACATTGAGCAGGTTGCAGTATAATTCGCTGCGTTGCATTGACACTCCAGCCTGCGGAACAGAATATATGCGAATATGGATAGAGCAAAATTGTGGTCAATTCTCACGATTTCCTTTCTCGGGAGATTCAAACATGAAACCAGAAGCTCGGCACTGCTCGCGGCCCATATTAGCTCGTTTATTATTTTCTTTTTTACTTGTGTATATCCATTGCTAGCCGTCAAGATATGAGATACGGACGGTGCCACAGATGTGTACCTTGTGGATATCATTGCCCGCGGGTTTACGGCTTGGCCCATCCCAGCAGCTTTCTACTCTACACGACCGGGAGAGCCGAGTATGGCTTCTACGTGACTCCAGTCCATGCCTTCCAGCCAAGAGCTGCCATAACTCAGTTGCTGTCACTCGATATAGGAGCAAGTGGCACGTCGAACTATACCTGGCGGCCGCATGACCATAAAAAAAAAAAAAAAAAGAAGTCCGACCGCTGCAATCGGCCCTCAGGCAGATCTCGTAAATTTCCCCCGGCGTCTTCTAATTGTTTAACGAGGTCGTCGTGATTGGAAGAAAGTGCCCCAGACGGGGCAGCTATCGTCATTTAAAGACAGCCCAGGGTCAGCGGAACTCAGACCCCCAGTCTTCTTCGGGGACGGTGCATCAGGTCTCTGATCTCCCAAAGATGGCTAAGGCCTCCGTGTGTATCCTTGGTCTCGTGGGTAAGTACCGTTGAGGACATTAAACTGTGCACGTCCTTGCTGAGGAAAATGTCCGCCTTTCCCGCTGCATTCCTGACCGTGGATGCTTCCATTGCTCTAGAGGGCCCACCACGAAAGTGTAAATATAACCTCTGGTAAGCCGAAGACAGTCCGCAGACAATATCCGATACGCTTTTTTCCCCTTGTGTGATGGGCCTGCCTCATTTGTCGTACAAAAACTGTCTGGGGAGAGACCTTGAGAAGGGTGGTGAGCAGGGCTAGTAGTACACGGTTAAAGTCAGTGAACAACGTGAGGAAACTCTAGAAGAATACAGAAGACAGGATACATTGGCAGGACCTTCGCTGGACAGTTGCACATTGTCAACGTTTAATTCTGTTTCCTTGGATAGGGGCGCGGGTACCACTAAGGATATTACGATTGTCCTTCTATAAGCCGCCGTGTAAGATACTAATAGACCCGATCGAAGCTTGGCGATGTCAAACTCCCAGAAAGTTTGCGTCGGTGACAAAATTACCGGGATGTGAGACCATAGTTATGGAACGAAGGTAAACGAATAGATAAAAGTGATGGTTATGCAATCACGGCTGTGGCAATCCACGCACAACCGCATAAACGCGTGACGTGGCCGTAGCACCGGGGAATAGATATTGCAAACGCCGTGTTATGTATGTACTGTAACTGTAAATCCTACATATGTTTAGATAGGCTTAGAATATTTTCTCGCAGACCCTAAGGTTGGCGGTCAACGAAACCGTTGTTGTGAAACTAGGGCACAGATAAATGAAACCACAGGATTTTATGCCGTCATAACTTTGTCCAATGATTTTTGCTTTCAGCGCTTTCTGCCTACATCCGTGAGTATAAATAACATCTACTTACTAGCTATCAACTCTTAATACCTGTTTGGGAGGGCGCCGCCATCTTGAATTGTCGTCACTTCCAGTATGGGCGAAAACATTGTTTAACCGTCGCCACGCCAGTAGAAGACATTTAGAATATAAGTGTAATCGTAACACATTATCGTTCTGCCTCCCCCTTATTTTTTTTTTCTTAGTTACAGGTTGAAACGTTTTAGTATTTTTTCGTCGCCCATACCGGATACGCCTATTAGGTGGCTGGGGACAAGAGTACACAAAAAACGTTTATACCTCTAGGCATAATTGTTCCGGTCCCCATCGCACAATCAAGTCATCCCCCTTTGAACTAAGACTTTGACAAGAGAATAACCTTTCTTTCACTGCATGTTTACACATTTGCAAGTGCGACCTCGGGGCTCCGCTATCTTGCTCAGCTGGTGTGCCTCTTGGCATGGTCATCATCCGATTATGACGCCTTAACAAGACGTCGTAATCGGCTTATGTCCGTGGCCAAAGAGCACCCCAACGAGCAAGGTGGCGGCGCCCTGGAGCCGAACTGGCAAACGTGTAGACGTTAAAGGAGCGATGCAACAATTTTTGTGCTTTGCGCAAATAGCGCTGAAAACGGATCCCTGACGTTAATGACCTACGAAACACGCGTTCGTTTTTCACCCCACGCAATAAAAGTCCCAGAAAAAAAATCAAAGAAAAACGAGCAGCGTTCACCCCCTCAACTCGCAACCAGAACAAGCGGCCACGTGATCTGGAGCCGATTATATGCCGCCAGCGTTGATCACAGCCACGCGCTCGGGTTGGCAAAGCGCAGGACACGCGCTGAGTTCCAGACATTGTTATGGCTCGGCTGTTGTCGTCGTTGCAGCGATTGGACACGGGCCACTACCCGAATGCTTCTCGAGCTATCGATTATCACGAGCCCAAATCGAGTGTCCACGCCATGCTCGGGTCCAATCTATGAGCCACATTCAAATATCGTCACTTGGGTGCACTGCGATCCCCACGTTACGTCATCAAATTTTGCAAAGGAGAGGTTGAGTGAAAATGATCGCTTTTGTCCTTGAAATTACACCGCAACAAAGGAGTTTCTTGGCCAGCGGAGTTGCGTGCGAGTATCCTTGACTCCCACTAGTGCCAGTAAGCTCGTGTCAAGCGAAAAACATTCCAATTGAATATCGTTGCACCGCTCCTTTAAACAAAAAAGCTGCTTATAGTTTAGAAACCCTTGGTATTCTCCATTTCCATCTTCGAAGAAGGATGTCTCCACCGGGAGGCATTTGCCCTTGAAAATATGAGGAATCGGGTTGGGCCTTTCTAACGTCTTGTTTCGTGACTCACACCCCGCAAAAAAACCTAATACATCTAAAGCATTCGGTAAGATCGCGACACTGTTAGCCCGAACAAGCGATCGCCGGTTTTTTTCAATTTTTCTCTTTGAAACCAAAGGATGTTATCGAAGTTATTATTGTTACGGAAAGAGCTCATTTAGTTCTATATTATAAGCGATAAAATTTCGTGCTCGCTAATACTATTTAGAAGTAAAATGTGAAAATGCGGCGATGTCGTGTTCGCGCTAATAGTGTCGCAATGTGTACATCCAAGCTTGCTGAGTTAACTTTTTTTGTGTCGATATATCACTGCCGGGTTGTGAAAATTTGTCACGTAGTAAACAAACAGCAATCATAGGCACTGCGCGTGAGTATAATTGATGAAAAGCTCTTCTAGGTTCTCGACGGTTCGTCCTCATAATAGTGATATTGTCTTGCCGTGCTGACCCACGAAAACGAAGTTGCTTGTATCCGCACGCATATGGAGGCACTCGCTGATAAAATTTGTTTATCCTTCCTTGTTATGCTCTTTATCGCGACAGCGACGGAAAGTGGAGCCTGGACACTTCTCGGCCGTGGGCGAGAAGATACATCTCGCGCTCCAGGAAGAGCAGACTCGCTGCTTGGCCGTGGCAGGCGAGACACAACTGAAAATCCTGGAAGAGCAGACTCGCTGCTTGGCCGTGGCAGGGAAGACACAACTGAAGGTACTGGAAGAGCAGACTCGCTGCTTGGCCGTGGAAGAGAAGACTCGCTGCTTGGCCGTGGAAGAGAAGACTCGCTGCTTGGCCGTGGAAGAGCAGACTCGCTGCTTGGCCGTGGAAGAGAAGACTCGCTGCTTGGCCGTGGAAGAGCAGACACGCTGCTTGGCCGTGGAAGAGCAGACACGCTGCTTGGCCGTGGCAGGCAAGACACAAGTGAAGCTCCTGGAAGAGCAGACTCGCTGCTTGGCCGTGGAAGAGAAGACTCGCTGCTTGGCCGTGGAAGAGAAGACTCGCTGCTTGGCCGTGGCAGGCGAGACACAACTGAAGCTCCTGGAAGAGCAGACTCGCTGCTTGGCCGTGGAAGAGAAGACTCGCTGCTTGGCCGTGGAAGAGAAGACTCGCTGCTTGGCCGTGGAAGAGAAGACTCGCTGCTTGGCCGTGGCAGGCGAGACACAACTGAAGCTCCTGGAAGAGCAGACTCGCTGCTTGGCCGTGGCAGGGAAGACACAACTGAAGGTACTGGAAGAGCAGACTCGCTGCTTGGCCGTGGAAGAGAAGACTCGCTGCTTGGCCGTGGCAGGCGAGACACAACTAAAGCTCCTGGAAGAGCAGACTCGCTGCTTGGCCGTGGAAGAGAAGACTCGCTGCTTGGCCGTGGAAGAGAAGACTCGCTGCTTGGCCGTGGAAGAGAAGACTCGCTGCTTGGCCGTGGAAGAGAAGACTCGCTGCTTGGCCGTGGAAGAGAAGACTCGCTGCTTGGCCGTGGAAGAGAAGACTCGCTGCTTGGCCGTGGCAGGCGAGACACAACTGAAGCTCCTGGAAGAGCAGACTCGCTGCTTGGCCGTGGCAGGGAAGACACAACTGAAGGTACTGGAAGAGCAGACTCGCTGCTTGGCCGTGGAAGAGAAGACTCGCTGCTTGGCCGTGGAAGAGAAGACTCGCTGCTTGGCCGTGGAAGAGGAGACTCGCTGCTTGGCCGTGGAAGAGAAGACTCGCTGCTTGGCCGTGGAAGAGAAGACTCGCTGCTTGGCCGTGGAAGAGAAGACTCGCTGCTTGGCCGTGGAAGAGAAGACTCGCTGCTTGGCCGTGGAAGAGAAGACTCGCTGCTTGGCCGTGGAAGAGAAGACTCGCTGCTTGGCCGTGGAAGAGAAGACTCGCTGCTTGGCCGTGGCAGGCGAGACACAACTGAAGCTCCTGGAAGAGCAGACTCGCTGCTTGGCCGTGGAAGAGAAGACTCGCTGCTTGGCCGTGGAAGAGAAGACTCGCTGCTTGGCCGTGGCAGGCGAGACACAACTGAAGCTCCTGGAAGAGCAGACTCGCTGCTTGGCCGTGGAAGAGAAGACTCGCTGCTTGGCCGTGGAAGAGAAGACTCGCTGCTTGGCCGTGGAAGAGAAGACTCGCTGCTTGGCCGTGGCAGGCAAGACACAACTGATGCTACTGGAAGAGAGGACTCGCTGCTTGGCCGTGGCAGGCAAGACACAACTGATGCTACTGGAAGAGCAGACTCGCTGCTTCGCGGTGGAAGAGCAGACTCACTGCTTGGTCGTGGCTGAGATAATTAGCTCCTGGGTCGTGTTGAGATGGCGATTAACCCAGTGTATTAATTCCGTCTCGGTGCTTCACAAATCGCCTTATTGAGCAATCTAAAAGCAATATAAATAAAAGTACACGCATATCAGGACTTGATTGTGGTTCTTCAGGTTTATCACATGATAGCTAAGACTGAATGTCACGTTAAAGACAATAAAATCCCCAGTTGGAGACCAAAATGTAAATTTAATCATTTCTGTGCAATAATTTCTGCGTTCCGCTCCCAGTTTTCTCGCTTTCTGCTGCAATGTCTCATGGTGCTGTAGACGAATAAATAAGTAGCAGTAACTGTTGACCCTGGGCGTACTAACCGGGAGGGCAAGGGAGGCGCTTGCCCCCCCCCCCCCCCAATTTTAGAGGGGAGGAGGGGCAAGTCATGTGGTTTCAAAGGTCGGCATTTTAGGTCGCCCTCACTCACCCTCACCCTCACAGCCACACTTACCTAAGCCCCTCACTCACCCTCACCCTCACAGCTACACTCACCTTGAGCCCCTCACTCACCCTCACAGTCACAGTCACCTTCAGCCCTTCACTCACCCTCACTGAACCTCACGGCCCTCACGCACTCACCGCCCTCACGGCCCTCACTCACTCATGGCCCTCACGAAACTCACCGCCCTCACGCCACTCACCGCCCTCACGGCCCTCACGCACTCATAGCCCTCACGCCACTCACCGCCCTCACGGCCCTCACCGCCCTCACGGCCCTCAACGCCCCTCACGCCACTCACCGCCCTCACGGCCCTCACCGCCCTCACGGCCCTCACCGCCCTCACGGCCCTCACCGCTCTCACGGCCCTCACGGCCCTCACCGCCCTCACGGCCCTCCGCCACTCACCGCCCTCACGCCACTCACCGGCGTCACCGCTCTCACGCAACTCACCGCCCATTAACAATACTAATGCACCTTTCTGAAACAGTTTATTTCCAAAAAACGATCGATATCAAACCAGAACCAAGTCTTTCGGTGTCATCATCACCGGCACGAGGTATCAAGTGAAAATTTTGCGTCCCTGTTTGGATGCAGCCGCTTTAAACGTATTCGAATTGCTCCGAGTTGTTTGCTTATTTCGAGCCGAACCCGATCTCAGCAATTCGTGTCGATCTAGGGAAAGCTAGAGAACAACCCGTCATTAACACCAAAATTGCTGAGAAAGATGCTCGATCTGAAGGGGGCCTCACGCACTCACCGCCCTCATGCACTCATGGCCCCCACACCACCTCATGCACTCGCCGCCTTCACGGCCCTCACGCCTCTCATGCCACTCACTGCTCTCACGCACTCATGGCCCTCACACCCCTCACGCACTCACCACCCTCACACCACTCACGCGCTCATGGCCCTCACGCCACTCACCGCCCTCACGCCCCTCACGCACTCATACCCCTCACCGCCCTCATGGCCCTCACGGCATTCACCGCCCTCACGGCCCTCACAACCCTCACCGTCCTCATGGCCCTCACGGCCCTCACCGCCCTCACGGCCCTCACCGCTCTTACCGCCCTCACAGCCCTCACGGCCCTCACCGCCCTCACAGCCCTCACGGCCCTCACTCACCCTCACACTCATGAATTTTCCTGGTTCAGAAACTCACTCACCCTCACCTCACCTGTGAGGATGAGGGTGAGTGAGGGTGAGTGAGGGCCCTCATGAGTGAGGTTCGCCGAGGTATGTGTGGTTTTCCCCGCTCCCCCCTGAAACAGCCACTGTTATGCAGGGCAAACACTGGCCAGCGGTGCCCAAGGGATGCCAAGGGCACCGCCGCCGGACCTTGGGGGGGGGGGGGGGGGGGGGGGGGGGGGGTCTGGTTTGCCTCCCTACTGAAAAACAAGTTGGTACGCCACTGCTGTTGATATGTCTGGAATAGTGATATACGTAACAAGGCGCCTTCAAACGACACGACCGGAGATACGCGTCTGTAAAATATGTAGACGAGGATGATGTTTATTGATGCCTGGAAAACTAAAACCAGTAAAATATCTGCTATATAAACCCGTTTAAATATTACGCCCTTCACGGTCGATCGGAAAATGTAACTGTAAATATATCAGCTTGAACTTTAGAAATAACTAGAACACAAAGAAAGAAAGGCCAGGATATGACACATAGCTGTTTGGTTCTTGTTCAAGTACTTTTCTTGCCTTATCTGAGATTGTGACGTCTCTAATGGCCTGGAGGGCTCGCCGTTCTGGGTGTTCTTTGGCTTTCCTTGCCAGGTGCTGTTTCAAATATGGAAGGTAATAATTGGTCCACATGGTTTCTGTTGTGTATCACACAGCTGTGTGTCATATTCTGTTCTTTCTTTCTTTGTGTTCAGCTGTGTGTCATATCCTGTCCTTTCTTTCTTTGTGTTCTAGTTATTTCTAAAGTTCAAGCGGATATATTTACAAGTATGTACCAACAAGCTCAACTCTTAACCGTTATTCAGATAGGAAAATACGGCAAGGTGGCGTAAGCAAGACACCATAAAAATGGGAAGTCTATCAATTGCATGGTCTCTTGGAAAATAGTATTATATTAGTAATAGACTTGCTAGTTTGCTTCTTTTTTTTTTTCGCGCGCGCGTTTTTTTTGTTTTTTGTTTTTTGCAGTATTTTTAGATTGATTGCAAGAGGGCCTAATTTCTGAAGGAGTTTATCATGTAGTTGCTGTTGCCGAGTATGGGTGGTTACCGAATGTATTTTTAAGCATTTCCTATCGTGTTCTTCGTCAGAATTTGTTGGCCACTCTTCTTTCTCCAGGCTTTCCAAAACAAAGAAAAAAAATCAAGCATACCAGGTGTAGTATTGCGTTTAACTAGTGTAACCGCCGTACGTAATTCAACTTCGTCCTCTTTGCTTATATATATCTTCCTTTATTTTTCTTTTATTGTGTTACTACGCGCCCACATCCGGTGGCGGGAAGAAGGTGATGTCGTTGGACAACGCGATCCTTCGTTCACGAGATATCGTGTTGCCTTTTGTGTGACTTGTGCTTCGCCTTGTCTTCGGAATGCAGGATTGGGGTAGTTCGTTGATCCTCTGGTCAGCGATCCACACCTCTGCTTTTCCTTGCTGAAGCGGCTTCGAGGGCTGTATATAATTCAGTATCAAAGTTTATGTTTCTGGGTGGATGAGTGGCGAAATGTGTTAACGCACCGGCACGTGTAGCGAAAGCTCACGCTGCAAAACCCAAGAATCCTGGGTACAATTTCAGTCCCCACCCCTGCCCGTTTCGGCGAGTGGTCGTGTAGTAATACTGCGCGATGCACGTTAAAGATCCAAGGCTAACTGATATACTACACTGACTAAATTGCTCGTGTACAGTGAACAATGTCGCCTTAGTCTGGTAGACTAAACTACGATTCTACTCGTTGTTACATAAAAACACAACAACAACAAAAGAAGCTTTGTGCATTATGCTTGCGCTGCACGAAATAGTTCTTGCAAGATTTGGTTAGCACAGGAAGAACCTATGCGTTTGGCGTTTGAAGCGCGTACATCTTCCTAAAACAACGATAAGCTAATGCTCGATAATAGCTGGGCTGTAAAATTTGGCGCTTTCACGTAGAAATCTAAACTTTTTAAAGCGAAAGCATTAACTGTCTCATGGAGCGAGCTGACGTCATCAGTTTGAAGCGCGAAAACGGCACATACTAGTTTCCCCGATCCTTCGGTTCCATTGGCTGGCGCGCGTCGACGGGGCTCCCATTGGCCGCTGCCAACGTTACTAAAACACTCAGTTGGGAAACTCGCCGTCGAAACCTGGGCCGCTG
Source organism: Ixodes scapularis (assembly GCF_016920785.2). Lineage (NCBI taxonomy): Eukaryota > Metazoa > Arthropoda > Arachnida > Ixodida > Ixodidae > Ixodes > Ixodes scapularis. The sequence continues at coordinate 2,692,279 of NW_024609838.1, read as the reverse complement.
GCGTCCACCGAGACCGAGCTAAATGCGACAACAGCGCCACTCTTTATCATTTGTCTGTACTGTGGTCACCTTGAGCTTTTTGAAAGCCTGTTTTTGCGTAAAAACAAACGAAAAAGACTTTTTTTGTATGAAATTTATTGGAGTTTAGTACCAAAAGAGGGGCGCGTTATGTTTTTAAAACTTTTAGTTTGCAGGATTTTGCGGCACAATTAATGTTTTTATACAACCATGCCTTAGCGGGCCTTTCAGGTAGCACGTCCCGCCCTACGTGCATTTTAACTTCGGTAGCTCAACGCGGCGCGTCCGCCGGGGAGACGGGGGTGGCACCCCTGTAACCTCTACCGCTGTATCTGTTCTTAAAGCCAAAATAGAAGTCACGTGCAGTTCCTCGAGTGGCCGCTGCGGGACAAATGGTGGCGTTGTGTTCGTCATTAGCTCGGTGCTCGGAGACAGATTGGGGCCACTTTTTCAAAGCTGTCTCTATGGGAGTTTCCCAACTGAGTGTTTTAGTAACGTTGGCCGCTGCGCTCGTCAGTTTCCACGACTGCTCCCCCCATAGCGCTGCGTGTCCTTCAGCGCTAGAGTTCCCTACGGGAGCCAGAGTTGCGCATTTGTTTTCCCCGCGCCGCCACGCCGCTATTCGCCGAGATCCATCACGTGAGGAGCAAAGCATCCGGTGGCGTGCAAGAAAGCCACCTTTACGGTCGCTCCGCCGACGTTTCTCTTGCCCCGGCGTATGTTTGGTGGGGGGGGGGGGGGGGGGGGGGGGGGGGGGGGGGTTAACGTGCATCACGCAGTAGTGATCACACGAACGCACTGTTTAACAATACTCATCCAGTTCGAAACGGCCAGGGGCAGGCAGGTGGTTGAGGCTCAGAAAAACCTTGAAGCGATCTGGCAAACTACCCCCCCCCCCCCCCCTCGCACGCTGGTAGTAATCCGCTCGAACGCCGCCCGAGTGATGATAAGTTTAGTTTGTACATGATGCAAAATCCTGATACTGGGAATGAAATTTGAAAGAAAAAGTGTAAGACAGAAAAAAGGGGACCGGACAAGGTCTCAAACTCAGCTCACGACAACGTCTCAAACCCAACTCAGCTGAGAACTCGGCTCAGGACAGCGTCTCAAACTCAACTCAGCTGAGTTTGAGACGTTGTCCTGTCCTCTTCACTGCATAGAAGGTCGCGTAGATGGTCATTGTTAGAAACGCGTTGTCAGAAGGCGCTACACGTCACATGCTCGGTGGTTCGGAAGTTCAAAGCTATGTCTTTTCGACCTAAATAACTGTGCCATTAGTAAAAACTAACAAATAAATAAACATAATAAATGCAAAAAATAAAAAGCTGGAGAAAAAAAAAAAAAAACTTAAGAATCCACGGAAGTGTTGTATTCTCGCATATTCACAGGCCCAGAACTACGAAAGAAGTTTCTTCTACCAAAATGTGTACAGGCTAAAAGAAACATGTCCCAAAAACGTGAAATGAAAAAAAAAAAAAAAAAATATATATATATATATATATATATATATATATATATATATATATATATATATATATATATTATTTTTTATGACGTGCCGAGTTTGAACAATATTAGAAATCTTTTTCCCTGAGTTAATTTATTCCTCAACATAAAAATAACAATATATACATTAATTTGTATTCTGCAGATGTTAATGATATGTACTGTCCGTGGTGTTAATTTAAATGCGATACCTCAAACAATTACGATGAAAAAAATTACCAAGTTTAGGGCATAATTGCCCATAGATACATGTTTGGATATTTCTTCCAAACTCGTCTTGAAGAATACTAATCATATCTTAAGACTACACTTACCTGGCTATACATAGATCATTCTTAAAAAGTTGAACATCTCTACCATAAATATCTTCGGCTATAGCGCGCTTCAAATATGGCACAAACGACAATTGTCAAAAACCCGTCGTCCTTCCTCGCTCCTTCGGGAATCTATTTCTTTAAAACCAAGCATGCCAGACGATTGAAATAAACGGCATTGTCTTTCGCAAGTAATGCGGCGCCACATGTAAAAATGCGAGAAAAAAATTACGAATGTACCTCACAGCTTGAATCCAAATGAAACCGCCCGCTCGTCTTTCAAGGTTCGACGGACTTCGAACTTTTACCCTAAAAGTTCGAAGTTCGTCGAACTTTTGACTTTTCAGGAATCGGAAGGTCGAAATTTTTCGAATTCTTTAGATTAATAAGTTCGAAAGTTCGACAAGCATCGAATTTTGCAGCGTAATAAGTTCGAAATTTCGAAAAGCGTCGAACTTCTTACTTTAGCAAGGTCGAAAATTCGACTTCCGTCGAATTTCTTCGCGACTCCAGCCACAGTGAAACTGTGACTCCAGCGACCTATCGGGGAGGAGGACAGACCGTGACGCCCCAAGCGGTTAACCTAACAACTACACGGATGGGGACAACAAATACAAGGACGCAGCGTTCGGCCGACATAACCGAACGCGGCGTCAGCGTTCGGCTGGAGTTCGTGTTCTCCGGCGAAGGGGAGGAGGGGCTCTTTCGTTTCCACTCGGCCTGCATGAACAATGCAGCATGCACGATCCCAGCTCATCACAAAAGCCCAAGTGGGTCAAGCTCGCATTCTCTGAGGATAGATATAAATAAGAATAGGTTGACGAAATGTATTTCCACAATTAAGGGAGGAATTAGTTTGTGATTGATAGTACCTGCTGGATCTGCCCAAAGGGCTGCCACGTTGAAAAATATAGAAAGAAAGCTGCCAACAGAAAGGAAAACTTAGGTAAGGGTGAACATAGACCAAACATCTTGAACCACAGATTAGGGCACAAGCAGAGGACAAACAAAACAAACATCACACTATTGAGTTTGTACACCATTTGTACCTTGGCAAACACACTGCTTTTACGGGCCGGAGCAATGTCATGATGATTGAATGCACTCGATCCAATGTGCGACCAAGTCGACGGCTGCTTTGTTTCTAGGTTGTAGCTGCAAATCTAGATTTCATCATCAGTGATAACAAGCAAGAGTTTCTATAATTTGTGATGAGTCGCATAGTTTTAAAATGGACCTGAGGCATCTTCGTTTCTCCTTCAAAGCTGTCAAGGCATCCTTTCTAAAAAAATTACAAACACCAACACCAGTTTACAAAACTGCTTATAAAAAGATTAATGCTTTCCCTCATCTTTGTGGAACTTGCCACATAGACTCACAATGAAACTATGTAAGCTCTGGATAATGACCTAGACTATACTGTCTCTGGATGAGCTTTGCCTGCCAATCTTAGAAACTTCTAGGTACCCCCTTACATGCTGAAAAGCCCTTAGTTGAGACAAATTAATCATTCGTCTTTTCCTCGGATGTCATCCATAAAGTTCACTGACTTGTAACGTTAAAGGAGCTGTGCAACGATATTCCATTGGAATGTTTTTCTCTCTACACGAGCTTACTGGCACACCTGGGACTCAAGGATACTCACACGCAACGCCACTGGCCAAGAAACTCCTTTGTTGCGGTGTAATTTCAAGGACAAAAGCGATCATTTTCATTCAATCTCTCCTTTGCAAAATTTGATGACGTAACTCGGGGATCGCAGTACACCCAAGTGACGATATTTGAATGCGGTTCATAGATTGGACCCGAGCATTGCGTGGGCACTCGACTTGGGCTCGTGACAATTGCTAGCTCGAGAAGCATTCGGGTTGTGACCCGTATCCAATCGCTGCAACGACGACAACAGCCGAGCCATAACAATGTCTGGAACTCAGCGCGTGTCCTCCGCTTTGCCAACCCCAGCGCGTGGCTATGATCAACACTGGCGGCATATAATCGGCTACAGATCACATGGCCGCTTGTTCTGGCTGCGAGTTGAGGGGGTAAACGCTGCTCGTTTTTCTTTAATTTTTTTCTGGGACTTCTATTGCGTGGGGTGAAAAACGAACGCGTATTTCATAGGTCATTAACGTTAGGGATCCGTTCTAAGCGGTATTTGCGCAAAGTACAAAAATTGTTGCATCGCCCCTTTAACGTCGCTTCGTCGATTGTTAGTATCTTTTTTTTATTAAACTGCGCCCCGCGCTCTTGTAGAAGATGACATGGCTAGAGCACTATATAGCTCCTTCGGAGCAGAGTAGCGCAATCTAGAACGCCGCCTCTCGGCGACTAGCGGCGAACGCCCGAAGGTTCCAACTGCGGTCAGAAATGCATGGAGAAGGTGAGAAAATCGTTGTTTCTTCAGTTTTGTGGGGATGTGCGGAATGGAAATCATTTTTGACATAATAATGAAACATTTTAGAATAATATGCGATAAGTTTTGTGCCATACAAGAACGTAACTTTTTTTAAAAAATTGCCTGAGCGGCATCATGCAGCAGACGACACGGCGACGTCACACCATTCACGTGACCCGCTCCGGCCAACCCGAAAAGCCCATCTCCGCTGCGAGCAAAAATCGTCTGCTTCAAACGCCATTGCCTTGGAAATTGCCTTCTCAAAATTTGCACACGCATCCGATATTATTAAAACTTTGATAAAGTGTTTAGCACTTTACTAACTTCACGACAGGCTAGTTTTGAAAAATGTGAACTCGCCGTTAGTTTTTTAATCAGCCGTGTTATGTCGATCTCCATGTATTCTCCCATAGGGCGGGCCGCCTCCTGGAACCCTGAGTACCACGTGACTCGCGCCGAGCCGCTCTGTCGGCCATGTTGTCGGCAAAACACGGGGTTCAAAGGATTGCGCTACTCTGCTCCGTAGGAGCTATATAGTGCTCTAGACATGGCCATCCCCATAAGGCCTGTCGGCATGTGCACAGGCCTTGTGTTGAGTAAACACAGAGCGCGGGGAAAACAAACGGGTCAGAGCGCCCCCTATAGTTCGATCTCCTGCCCAATAGGGGGCGCCACCACCAAACAAACATGGCGGCTGAGTCCAGGTCGCGTCGCCTCGGCCGAGCCGCCTGAACAGGTAGCGCGTTCAATTTAACAGCTTTTCTTTTGTTTAATGCCCAATATTATAGGTATCTTAACTTGGATGGTTAAGTGTAGCCGGTGCACATAAACTTGCAAAGCATAGTTCTGTTTTCCCGGTGTTTTTTGTTCTTTTTATGTCAAACTTTCGTTTCGGAGATTTCGTTCAAAACCGAAACTATGGGCTCCGGAGGGACGGTAATATACTAATCAGTTTTGATCATCTGAGGAAAGCGACGATGACTACAGAATTGTTCCACCGAGAGTAATTTTCAGCTAACTCGTATGCCTCGACCATGCGACTTATCTGTCCGCGAAATCGAGCTTTTGTGCGTATCCGCGTTTAAGAAACACCTCCAGTCGGCTGCTCAGTCAACAACACAAGCTGCAGGAAAATTTCGAAAATTAATCAAGCGCTTCTGAGGACCACGTTAACCCGCCGGCGCCCCAATAAGGAGCTTATACTCGTATTTCAATTCAGGTTTTAGTAGCAATCGGGAAGTCATTTTGACGAGCGGGTTATGTATTATATTACGTACTATGGTTCCACTAAAGCGATATTAGTATATTCTTCGGGTTGAAATATGAGCTTAGTTGACTAGCTATTGAGTGAACTGCTAAATAAAAGTATATTTGACAGAGAGATACACTACTTAAACTTAGCCAAATAGTTCTAGCTGGCAGTAGTCTTTATCAGAGATTCAAACAGAACCTCTCTGCAAAGTACTTTGCTCCGAATCCTGAACAGATAAAACCAGTATTTCTTGTGGCCGGTCAACCTGAGCAATGTAGACATATTGCTGTTGGCTTCAACGGGGGTATAATATAAATATTGGAGGCGCGATAGATCAAAATGCCGTGACAGTGTCTCGCAACGTTATAACGTTGCGAGACTCGTCCCCCACCTTTTGAAAACATAATTTCCCTCATTCATCACTTGCAGCGAGCAGGTTTTCTTGAATCATGTAATTGCGAAATCAGCCCAACTCCTTCAGTGTGGTCCAGAGGCTTTTTCGGCGACAAGCAGCCAAGATCAATAGCCAACGCACCGACCGGCGTGGGTGGCTCAATCTTGAAGCTAATCGAACACAATATAACTCAAGGAAAGCAGCTATCAAACCTTCCCATTCACTTGACTGCAACATTGATGTTCCCTCCACTGAAACACCTCGTCTGTCATCCTCAGTCCACTGTTCTACGTCCTTATGAAGAAATGACTTATAAGTTACCAAGTAGTCGTCACTTTCAATGTGATTCGAGACAGACAAGAAATCAAAACGTTTTTGCCCGATTCCTCCCCATCCAAGAAATCGAAAGCACTCGACCGTGTGTTGTGGAGTGAACGGGCTTTCAAACAGGTGATGGAAGGAAACAATCTACTGAGGCTTCGCCACACTAATGAACACTCAGGCTAACTGAACAAATTTTCGGACCTTCGTGTAATTACACTGTTCACCACCGCGCCGACAACACGTGTCCGCGAAAGCCACCAGAGACGCGGAGGGGCGCGGAGCGACCTGGTCCGGCTGGTTCCCGGTTTTCCCGCTTGGTGGCGTCCGTTTCGCTGAAGTCGCGAAATCTTTCGAACCGCTTGAATCGATCATCGAACTTTCGATTCGAAAAAAGTTCGCGGCATCCCTAGCCCATACGCACATTCGCGTTTGAACGCGTTTGAGTGCATTGCGGAGTCCTTGCGGCCAAAAGCGGTCGCTTGCGATGCGACGCGTACCTTCCCGCAACGCTCGGCAGCGCGACGCAAGCGGACCACTCGCTCAACTTTCCGAAGCGTTGCGGTGCGTTCGACCAATCAGAAGCCGAGAGAGGAGAGGAGGGTGACGTGTCCGCTCGCGCCACTCGGCCGTCTCGGCGAAACGCGAATACCGGAGAAAAGCTCACCGGAGAAAAGCTCACCGCAAAACCGGCGGATGCGGAGAAAAGCTCACCGATTTTTTTTTCTTTTTTATGGAGGCTGTTGGATCATGCGTAACATATATCAATTTATTATCATTAAAGTTCGTCAGCTTTGTCAAAAAGAAAAGGTCCTTTTTTGTATTATTTGCCAAGCTTATTAAGTACAGGGTGTCACAAAAGAAAATTTACACGGTCTTTTTTACCGCAAAAATTAACTAGGCATCGCCGAACGCTCATTTTTCGTCCAAAGGTAGAGCTAGAGGTCACAACCAGGTGCCAAAGTTTCATCCCGATCGGATAACTCAATCAAAAGTTATAAGTGATTTTCTGAAAATTTCAATGGGAAAATGGAGCCCATTTTTGCCCGTTTTCGGTTTCTGGTGCCATAGAGCCCCATGTATTCGAAAACTCCGTCGGCCGCCATTTTCCCATTGAAATTTTCAGAAAATAATTTATAACTTTTTATTAAGTCATCGGATCGGGCTGAAACTTTGGCATCTGGTTGTGACCTCTAGCTCTACCTTTGGGCGGAGAATGAGCGTTCGGCGATGCCTAGTTTATTTTTGCGGTAAAAAAGACCGTGTAAATTTTCTTTTGTGACACCCTGTATATTGCTCCCAAATTAAAAATGGCGGGCCAGTGTTTTCTGCGGCTTACTCTCTAGGCAACTAAAACCTAACTGAAAATTTTATGAACTTGAATAACATGAAAGAGTTCGAAAACTTATGTCTCCCTAAAACCTAAAAATCAAAACTGTAAACACCGAAAATCCGAAAGCGCGTGTGCAACAACGCGGTGCCTGAAATTCTTTTTGAAGCTTTTATTTACCTTTGAAAACAGGATAAAACAGTCAGTAGGGTATCGAGGCTGCTTTCTTCCACCGACATGCACGTTTTCTAGCTGTTCGTGCTGGTGTTTCCGCACGTTGCCTTTGTATGATAGTGCCCTTCTATGGTGAGCCACTCATGACTTTCAGAGCTGCACACTGGCACCGTTGTTACTCGTGACCTATATAAGAAATAGTCTTCTGTAAGGTAGTGAATAGGGCGAGTTGGTAAACGTTATACATGATGAAAACCGCTCAAACGACGACGACGGAATGAAGACAAGAAACACGACAGGACGAAGCTGTTCTCGCAACTAAAGCTTTCTTAGTGAAATTAACAGAGAGAAAACAGCGTAGCCGACACTAACTGCATCAACAAATACCTACTTAACTATTAGGTACTACAGAATATTTGGAGCTGAAACGGTTCACACACCGCTATTCATATTGGCTCACAAAGAACAAACCTCTTTATTTGACAGAGCTATACCGGTGGCGCACCCTGCTGTCAATAAATTGTTGTCTTCTTTTACCGGTGTACGATGTTCTTATATCATTTTTGCGGCTTCATTAATATACCGAATGGGTGATTACTAATTTCTGAGGAATTAGTAAATATGCCCAATGACCATCAAGAATATTACAAGAAAGAGGACATATATATATATATTTTTAATGAAGTGGCGAATGAGAATTGTGTTAAATTGCCACGTTTGACGCAAAATCCGCTAAGTTAAAAAAAAAAAAAAAAAAAAAATCGGTGAGCTTTTTTCCACATTTGCCGGTTCTCCGGTGAGCTTTTCTCCGGTGAGCTTTTCTCCGCCGCCTGCGAAACGCATCCGGTTCTGCGCTCGCAGTGCTTGCTTTTTCGTTTTGGGGAGCGGTGGGGTCCGTGGGGACTGGTTTTTCAAGGCTGCGATGTTCAAGTTCGACAAAATGTCGGGGAAGCCAGCGAGATTGTCCCAAGATCGAACACTTCGGCGATGTCGCTCACCAAACGTTTAATAAATAATTGGTTCTGGCCAAAGCACAGCGAGCTTTTCTTTCTCCCTTCCACTTCGTTTGTAAGTTATGCAAACAAAGATAATAAAACTTTTTCACCAACTAAAAATATTAAGCTGATTTTGCATGGAGGCTTTACGTTAATACAATTTAGTTACTTAAACAGTTACTTTAAAGGGATACTTCAACGAAATTTGAAATATTCCCGTCGTGTTCAAAATTAGGTTGAATATGATCCACAATATCCGTAAATGAAAATCGCACGTTTGTATTTTGATCCTGGTGGCTGTAATTTTCGTTATAAACGGCCCACTCTGGCAAGCGCTCGGAGAAGGCCCAGCTTAGAGCACGTGACATTCAACGGAATTGTGACGTAGCTCGTCTCAAGACGAGCAAAGTTACGGCGAGGCTGACGTCGAGAGGATGGCCTAATCGTTCCAGCCACCGAAGCGGCTGCTTTTGTACGAATTTTGAGTGACAAGTTAATCTTCTATAATCTTCTAGGGGGACAATAGCGACTTCTGCGATACACAAAAGGGATTCTCGGGAAGAGGGGAGTTCCTCCTTCCTTCCTTCTCTCGTCGTGGCCGGAGACGAGACAAACTCCGTCACTTGCTGTCAAGGTTCCTAGACGAGCATTACAAACGAGTTGTTAGCGACATCCACCAGGTGCTCTTTGCTGATCGTTTAATTCGTTTTAAAATTCCTTTTCGAGACTTTTTTAACAAGATATTGGTATGTTCCATGTGATACTGCTCTTTGGAACACATATAGACCAAAAAATGAGCGCCGAAATTTCGTTGTAGTATCCCTTTAAACTTGCAATATTTCTTTCTTCCATCTTGTTTTCAGTCATCAATCAATCCTTCATGATTAAAACTACAACTCGTGGTAAACAACCTTTTCTAGCTACAGTGATTAAAATCAAATGAATCTGATTTAAATTAAATAAATATCATCCATTTTAAAAAATAAAAACAGAAAACATGATTTTTTTTTGTTTGCCCTGATTCAATGCAAAAACTGCCCGAGTGGGGTAACTTTCCTCAAACAAATTAATCATAAGAAAACATAAACAAAGCTTCCTTTCAGGTCTAGAGAAATACTTCTAGTTACAGCAATAAAATGCTATTAAAAGATACCAAACCTTCTGGCCGTATTCCCCAAAAAGTCCAACACAAGAAACAACAACTCTTTGCAGGTTATTTTGGTTACCCCTGACACAATTTCTGTATAAGTATCGAATAAATTATAAGGTTATCACAAGGCCCATCACCCTGGTGACCATGTCACAAGGTCATGCGACCACTGTCACATTGACGAAGCCACAGAGGTTTCATAGAAGGGAGAAGAGGAGTTGGGCAGTTGAAGTTTCTAGCTTGCACCCTTTACCACTCCACCCTGCGCAGCCGAGGGGTAGGTTGATGGATAGGATGAGATGAATACGAGCTTCTCAGCGACTACCTCCAGGAGTTTATTGATTTTAAGGTATTGACATTTATCGACGCAACACTTGTTTGCAACTTTTGCTGTGGGACAAATTAGTATTGCCAATGAATACGGCATCAACGCAAAATCCGGATGAAGAAATATTAATTGATACCAGCGCATACTCTTGAATCAATCACACGGATATGATTTATTTTTGAAAAATATAAAACCCTGCAAAACTAAACTCGGAATTTCGGAGAATTGGGAATCTAACAAAAATAAACTACGAGAAACTCTAAATTTTCGGCAAAATATAAACTCCGATAAACACCCTCCGAATTCGCCGAAAAACAAACTCAGGAAACAGGAAATTCTACCTATAACATATTTGAGTTAAAAAAGGACGTGGAATGATTATGCATTTAAACCAGAAGTAACACTGCATGCAACTGTACGTGGCACTAGTGAAAGCAGTGAATGTTCGAAATATATATGATCTTAGCAATGCCTGAGCAACCCTTAACGAAGTTGCTGCTAAGCAGGTAACCTCGACGTCTGAAACAACATGCCAAGTTCAAACGTGGACGAAAAAACAGCGAACTGGCCTAACTTGCCGACATATGGTCACCTGTCGGGTGGCAGTGAAATGTCGCAGCTCGGTCACGAATACGCAGAAAAACTGAGGAAGGGGAAGAGACGAGAGCGTGCGGGGACGTAAGAACGCTCTCGATTAGGAACGATTAGTGGGTAGACCTAAAGCAAGCTGCCTTTTTCTTCACTGTACCCGTCGCAAAGCGTTGGAAAGCCGAACGCCGGCATCCGGCATTTGGTTTTCGTCTCCTCCTCTGCCTCACTTTCTCGGCACGCAAGTTATGACCGTTGGCGGCTGCTCTGCTGTGCACAGGTCGGAACACAACGTTTCGTTCCTGGCTTTTCGTATTCTCTCACCTTGTGCGTTATTTGACATAATGCAGTTCAACATCATCAATGCTTCGAATACTAGAACATGCTCAGCATAATAGATTTGTAACGTGTAACATTAAAAAAAAAGAGCGAAATATATTATATGTACTACCTCGAGAGCGCAAACAAAACTCTCTCGTTAACAACAGTTTCTGAAGACTTCTCGTAGTCCCACAAAAAGTGTCTTGTCGGGCAAGACCCACGGCAATGCGAGCATCATTCGCCGAGATTCGATGGGGAAACAGCACACTGTTAATGGCTAGTACCGACCAGTTAAGCAGAGAGTAACAATCTCAACAGTTATCACCCCTCAACGTATGCACAGGCTTGCAGAAACGATTCTTGTGACACTGCACCTGCTCTAAAATGGAGGTTGGTAACCCAAGGCCGTACGTAGCCTTCGCTTGATGAGACAGATTGAAGAGACCCACGATTACAATTGGCATCAAGTTGGGCAAGTTATATATGCATTCAGGGGCTCGACTTCCAAACGCACGATAAAGCGTCAAGGATTACATTAGATGTGGACAAGCTTACAGATGGGGGACACAAACTGAGGTCACATATCTGTTTGAGGATGACTGACTTCCACTCCGTACCTAAATTACTTTATTTTTTTCTTTAACTTTCCGAGATGGATATTTGACAACTTTCTTAACGCGGGGGCAATATCTAAAAAAAAAAACCATTGGTTACTGCCCATACTTGTAATGACAAAAGAGAACGTCGACGTCACTATCCTGTCGCTGCCTGTACACATCGCGGCAATTCGGTCTGCCGACAATTGAGGTCGCTGACCCCTGCCCTGTAAAGACAATGATCTCGACATATTGGCGATTAAGCTCCTTTTCTTTTCCTGCAAAAGCAGATGCGCAACTTGCATGCGCACAAAAATATGAACACAAGGCCGTGACTGTGCCCCGGCAAATCAACCAAATGACTCCTAACACATAACAAAAAAAAGCGTAAGCAGAAAATATGCACATAGATTCTAGCTGCAACTCAAACTACTAGTAGTGATGACTAATACTGCATACAAAACTGCGTCAACAAGGACAAGAACAACAACCCGTACCATACCACATATAAATTAAGAGCTAGAGTCTCACTGCATGTGAAGCATTCAGTGAGGCCCTAACTCCGGGATAAAACAAATGCATGCTGGACCCTCGAAACCAAATGTAGGCGTGTCGGGAGGGAGAAACCGAAAAGTCCAAAGCGAAAGGGAAGGAGTTGCGTCGAGTGGCCTTCACCGAACAACACTGCCGGTTCGAGAAGGGAACGACAAAATGCGCCCCTCAGCGCGGGATTCGGTCCCTCAGGAATTCCAGCAGAGCCGGCGTCCCCTTGGACAGTATCGCCGGCCGTGGATTTCGGAAAGGATTCCCTTCAAGCTGCAAATTCCTAAAAAAAGAAAATGGAAAAAAAAGGGGGGCAAGGTTATACAAGTTACCGTAAAGGCTGGTTTCACACAGCTGCGTTTTCGTACGATTGGGTTCTTGTGATCACTTATGACAAGAGTAAACGCACTGCCATGCTGGCGCCATTTATAAGGTGGCCCTGGAACCGAGTTTCAGTACAGCGAAGGATCTACGGTATTGGCAAGATTAAATGTATGTACGATCTATGAAAAATGGTTGTTTACAACCACAAAAAAAAAAGTTTCAAGCAAAAAAAAAAAAAGGAAAAATAAACAAATTAAAATGCGCAAAAAAAGTAGGGATTATATGAAAACGTCGAGTGTTCCAGAGCTACTCAATGGATGGCGCCAGGGTGTTCCCTCAAAGGCTTATCGGTACATACTGGTGTTGCGCGGATATTCGAATTTTCGAGTAGCAGTTTTGAATAATATGCAATTCAATATTCAATTCAAGATCATGCGTCACACTATGGGTTTCGAAAAAATCGTTCCACAGAGTTAGCTTTACTTGATCAAAAAGAGTTTACACTGGAGAACTTTAAAACAAAAATATTGTCCTTGTTGTTTATGTAGATTTTACAGAAGCTTTTGATTACCTAAACCATAAACTACTCTTCCGAAAGCTCGAGACATATGGCATCAGAAAACAGGCTTAACACTATTAAAGAGCTACTTCAGGAACCGGAAGCAGTACGTGCACATTGACGGTTATTTATCAGATTTAAAGAATCTAACATTGGGGGTGCCTCAAGGAAGTATTTTAGCACTGCTCCTGTTTAATATATATATATATAAATAAATTTGTAAATATCAACAAGCAAGAAAAATTTTGTATCTATGCTGATAACACCAGTGTCTTCCTATCTGCTTGGACTAGGGATGAGATAGCTGTTATTATAAATAGCATACTAGCAGGGTTAGAATCACGGCAGATGCAAACTTGCTAAAAATCAACACAATTAAGACAAAGGCTATTTGCTTGAGACCTAAAAACAAATTTGTTGAAATTCCAACCAATATCATAATGTAGTACTCTTCACCGATTGAGGTTGTTAGATCATTTAAAACACTAGGAGTGTATTTTTCCAAAAATATGTCTTGGGTACCATAACATTGATTGTATCACATCAAAGCTGAGCACATCAAAGCTAAGCCGTGTGGTAGGTTTAATGTATCGGCATTCTTATATTCTTCCATTCAGTGTCAAACTACTTCTGTACCAGTCATTATTTTGTTCTCATCTAAACTACTGTAATTAGATTTGGGGGACAACCACCGGATCAACCTTCAGAAAATACATCTCTTGCAAAAAAAGACTTTTAAGAATCATTTGCAATGTCGGCTACGATTTTCACACAGAAACACTTCTTTGCAATCTGAATCTCATGTAAATCTTCACATTCTACAACTTTAAGTCATGTGTAGCGCGTTCGTTGTTGAGGACGGAAGAGATACTGCAACCGAATCCGAGCTTAGGTGAAAACATTGTGTTAATCCCCGTGCTGTTGGGCTCGCACCATCAAGTTGATTCGTCGTCATTGTTGGTGGCGACGCTGGACATATTCGCTGCTACCTTATGCATCAAATATAAAGCAAAATGCAGAGAAAATAGTGACTGTTTCATCTCTCTAGCATCACTGCAGAAAAAAAGCTAAATTTATTCAACTCACAATTCTGAACCCTGGTTCATCGAAAACGCCTGCTGCAATTTATGGTCCTCAAAGAATAAAATAACCCTTCCAAAGTTACTAGATAAATTAACCTTAAGCCACAGAGATATAACAACTCTTTCACCCAAAGAATTACGATATTATTTTTTGTGTAACGAGTGATATACATAGAGTTGTGTTTGTATGGTATTTCCTGTTTTGTTTGTTTTTGCATTAGCTGTTCTCTTCATTAGCTTATATTCTTTAACCTTTTCTTTTACTCCAATATGTATAACACATATAACCTATGTGTGTACTCCCATTGCCGCTGCTGCTGAAACTTTTGTGGAGCTGGGAACTCGTCAAGCTGTCCATGCAGCTTAAATTTTTTCCCAGCCCCCACCATTATAAAAAAAATGCTAAAAAAACATTGAATTAAGATGAACTGCGACATTCATACTTTTTGCATTGTTGATTGCAACGAATTAGTCCCATTGAGTGCGCTTCTTGTCGGGCACACGTGCACTACGGGGAAGCAGTACCAGGGGTGGAAGCAAGCTTCAGCCTTTTGTAGCAGGTCTGGGAGCAGCAAAGATGCTCCTTTGGAGTAGCTTTGGAGCAGCAAAAGTTGAGTTTCAAAGCAGTATGAGTAAATCTTGGAGCAGGCCATCCGGGTCAAACTTAGGGCTATAAGTGCAGATGTGTTTTTCTAAATACAAAAAAACATCACAATGAAAAAGCATCTCCATGTGACGCTCCAGAACCATTTCCAAAGATACCCTTTCCTTAAATATATTTCAGCCCATAGCATAAAAAGCAAACAGCGTAATTACAATTTACCTGAATGGCAGCTATTGCGAACTGCCCAGGTAGGGGGGGTTGGTTCCTCTTATGGCTTTACAATAGAAGGCATAGTCAACGAAAGAAGCACTACTTGAGTCTCATGAAAACAAAACGTTGTGTCTATTTGATAACCAAAGTCACAAGTTCCATATATTGAAAACAAAACCATTTCAAGGTGCCACCAAGTATGGTATGAAATAAAACCCAACACTAATTGACTACAGTTTTCATTATTAGGATATACAAATGTTCCTAGTCCCTGTTTAGCAAACATAAAAGTATTCCAATACTCAAGTTACAAGAGCACAAATCTACTCTACTGATAAAAGTACAAATACACAATATTAAAAAGTTTATTTTATCATTCTTGCTCATACATACACACTTAATTCACCCTCACCAGAACAGGCATGCCAACTAGAATAAAAAAAAAAAGCTTGTTAGGCGGTCTGATAAAAACAATGTGACTGAAAAAACTAGCAAGTAAGACCATAAAACAGGTTTTCCTAGCAAATCCATTGCTTGGATGCGTTCTAGCACAGCGGTTTAGAGTTTGCGTTGCTCTTCAGGACATCTCCCCTGTTCTCCTTGCCCTCCAGCCGACTTGCGACAGCGCATGTATTTACCATGTTTGTCATTTACAAGAAAGTTTACAGATGAGGCAACCAATTGTCACTTTTTTGTTACATTTACGACACAAGTGAGGAGTGCGGAAGCCGTCTTGGCAAAAGCACCCACCCCAAACACGCAAAAAAAATTAAGCTAAATGTTTGTTTAATTTAGTAGAGTATAGTTATCACTTTCCCCGGAGATTAGATGATAGGTGAACACATGCCAGCAGGCTCTTAGGTATGTTTATATACCACAAAGTCTTCAAAGAACGCCCACTCAAAATGAAAAGATAAATGGTGTACATGTGGGGGGGGGGGGGGCACTACAGGTTATGTGAAACAGGAACTCTTTGACTTCAAAGTTTCCTATTATTTTCCCTCAGCAAAGTCTCAGGTTCTAAACATCATGATTAACTATCAACAGCTCATTTGCAAACTCTGTCTTTTTATTAATGATAGCACAGATAGCAGACACGGGGAATTTGCAGTCTATGGTGCGATAGCTACACGGGAATTCGCTATAAACCCCCCCGCCACGGGTACGTCAGCAAAACGCGGATGCATCGTGTTCGCGCTTCACAGTGTGATATACATACACGCAAGAACCCGCCACAAACTCGGGTGTCACAGAAAAAAAGACTGTGTGCCCAAATCACACACAAAAACGAAAGAAACAACCAAAAACAATGTGGGAATGAGTTTAAAATATTGCATGACACAGGAACGGATACCCCGCAGATTGCAGACGCTGCAGATACGTGTGTCACGGTGCGACAAGCACGAGGGAGCACGCAGCGAACATGCTTGTCACATACATATACCGCAGATGGCACAGTTGATGCGATTAAAAAAACTGGATGGGTGATTTCTCGGGGGCGGGAGTTCATACGAGACTTTACAGTATATGCCATTTAATTGATTCAGTACTTCTGACCAAGCCACCTATGCATGTCCTTCGGAGATCAGACACCTATATTTCACTCGCACAACCACATCGGTATGGTGGTTCCGTAACATTGGTTCAGAATTATCTGAACAAACACAACACGGTGAACACACTGTGGCCGGTAAAAAATACTCCAATAAATATACCTAGCTTTAAGAAAAAAAAAAAAGCTTTTTAGGCTAGTTTTGGCGCAACATTTGCACTCGGGAGCAGGATGGTGCAGCGGAAGTGGATAGGCACACAATGGTGCCATTGGCACAGTTTGTGGGCTCCACAGCTATTGCTTTCCTGCAGTGCACAGGTGTTTGGTGAGAAGTGCACTCGAAAGGGCTAACTTGCCGCGATTATGCAAGATGTTACATTAAGACAGCGTCTGTTTGCACAGCCCTATAAGGAGCAAAGTCCTGACAACCCATGCTCATCATTCGTGCTTTTTGTTTTAGGGGATCAAATTTGAAATTAAAGAAAAAATATTTGCATATTGCGAGCATATTTATAAATCCCCTCCATTAGGACAGCTGTGACAATTTTGCCATTTGCATGCCATAGTTCGTAAATATAGCTATATCTAGCTATTAACTGAGCTATGAAGTTCCGGCATTCGTACTTAGGGAACACTTTTGATTCGCAGGAAGGATGGGACGATAAACACGCCCGTCAAAGACGTGTTCCAAGCACCACGGTTTCGCTGTATGTGAACAACAAAGTGCGTCAACCTACCTGAGCTGCTTCATGTTTCCCAGTTCGGGCGGCACGTGGGAAATGCTGTTGTTCCGGAGGTCGAGCACGGCGATCTGCTTGAGCTTCTGCAGCTGCGTCGTGTCCACCAGCTCGATCTTGTTGTCCGACGCAAACAGGATCTCCAGCATGCCCCAGCTGGCCACAACCTCCGGAAGATGGCTGAACCTGCCGCAAGGATTAGAGCCCGTGCTGAAACCTGTGTGTTGTCTGCTTCTTGTTCCTAAAGGCCCATTTGCACGCTTGCGTTTCTTATAGGGAGCGTGTGCATTTGATCTTAAAAATGCCGCAAAACATTTAATCTAGTTGCGCACGTGTCCCAAGTGTTTCTCAGGATAGCCGACGAACGGTGCCCGTGTGTCACAGGTGTTCACGATGCGCTCGCCGACACTCAAATGCAGATGTGTGAACCGGCCTTGAGCCTACTTATTGTTTGGGATAGTCCATTCATACATTATTGAAAGAAAGGAGACGCGATTGCAAAAGGCACTGGTACGAGGGACTGGTACAAATCTACCTGTTGCGAAATGTATTTCAAGACGTTGGAACTCGGGGTTGCGCTCACCTGTTGAATGAAATGTTGAGCTCCCTCATGTTAGAGAGAACGCTCATTTCCATCGGAAGGTCCGACAGCTGATTATTCCTGAAACGTTAGAACAAAACAATCAAACTGTGCAGAGAAGCTGGCAAACAAGGAAGCTTTGAGAATGAGAATAACAAGTACACTCAGTGCAGTTCTAAACCGAGTTCATAAATATGTGTTGCTCTCCAGCAGCTTTATTTCCAAACACATAATGACGCACGCTTGACCTCGTTCGAAGCCAGACACAAACACGTAAAAGACTGATCGATCGACTAATCAATTAAATGTGTCTTTAGCAGTGTGCCGAATACGCACCTCAGATCGAGGAACGTCAGCCGAGAGGCAAGGGACAGGCAGCCAGGGAGACACGTCAGACGATTGAATCCGGCTGTCAGCTCCGTTAAGGTTGGGCAAGCAAATTCAAACCTACAAAACAAATAGTTTCATTTGCACGCCGTTCATCCCCTTACTGCGGCAAAGTGATAGCCAAGTATCTGGAACTTGACTGCAATGTAGGTAATATGTGTAAATCATGTTTGCATCTGTGGACAATGTGGACTACACCATTTGGTCGAATCCCTAGTGCCTTGTTTCATGATGAGGCCTCTGCGCTTAGTTTCCTGCAGGGGACAGGAGGAAGACCAAACGTTGCAGTCTATACAGAGGTTTAGTAGAGTGCCCTGAATGTGGTTTGTCAACCAAACATGCAAATTTCGCTGAATCGTGGGGCGTGAAATGTCCTGCCCGGCACTGCGGCGCAAATGGTACTTTTCCGTGAAAGCCGTTATCCCAACCTTGTCCCTCTCTACGATTCCTCAGCGTATACGTACTCTGCGCTGGAACTGAGAAATCGTCTAGACAGCTAAAGCCGAAGAACTACCCAGGGGGAATCCGTAGTTTCCATTAATCCTAGCAGCGCAAACACTGAGAGCACTCGTCGGTCGGTTAAACCGAGGCGGCACACAGTGTTAAGTGTGACTAAAATGCGACACCATGTCACGCGACGTCAGAGGGTCACACGACACTATAACATCGTCAAGGATAAACCTCAGGTGCAGACATGAAAGCCAGCCATATAAAATATGAATAAAAAAGTAAAATAAAAAATTGCGCAGCCGATGACGTGTTTTGATGTTGCATCGCGCAGTGTCTCGCGTAAACCACGATAGATCAGACGCAAAAAAGCTATCACCAGGCACATTCCCACGGATGCGTCGCAAAAACTTCCTCGGTCGCACCGGCATGTACATTCTTTGCTCATTAACATTCTCGCCTACTCGCCGCTTCACGCTCACGCGCAGCACGATCTTGACGTCAATTGCTTTCCATCCCAATGCCCAGGTTGAGACCGACGGCGCCAACACGTCGACGAAATTCTCTCTCACGGGCACTTTTATGCCGTCGAGCGGCCGGTGCCTGCTCCAGCGTATGCTTCGGATGCCCCATTCTTGCATGCAAAGGCTCGGAGCGCCGGGGGAAGGCGAGAAGGAGCAGGTGGCAAGGAGTGCAATACCACCGCCGGCGCAATCGCGAATGGCCAAACGCGCTGCACATCGACCGCGACTATTATCAGCGAAATGGCGAGAGCATCACTGTTGTAGTCGCCCTCTACTGGCGCCAAAGCCACGTGTAATAAATGTGCGCATGGCTCGTCCAGTAGAGCCAACGCTGTAAAATAAAAAAATTTAAAAAAAAAGGGGAGAGAGCTATAGTTTATATCGTACCCTTTTGGAAGAGATGTCAGGGAATTCTTGCTCAGGTCTATATGGTTGACGTCGCACTCCGACGCCATCTTGAAAATCTCCTCGGGGACATCTTGCAGAGATCGTTTGCTGGGAAGGGAGGGAGGGGGAGGGGGGGGGCAGAAAGCGAGGTGACAATGAGTTTCGACACTGTGCTCACACGCACTACATTCTGGGTGCTACCGTCGAACATGTCCTTCTTCAACGATGTAGCGGACAGAAGAAACAGAATGCTATACGCGACGATATTCGTTTGGCTGAAAACACTATTTCTGGCAAAAATGAAAAGAAGATGTTACGAGGTTAGCTAGAAAACGAAATTGTGAAGTGCATAACACCTTTCACTATTATGGGGTAAGAGAAAAAAAATCACGAACACTTCTTCTATGAAGGCCGATGCATGCAAACAAAAGCCGGTGCCAACTCCGTGCTCTACATACACAAAGGGCTCATAAAAGTTTCCCAGCACATGCTAACCAAAGCGAAGCTATAGGCAGTTTTATGGTCACTTTAATTCCTTAATCGTGTGTAGCTTTTGAAAATCTGACCCTCAACTGCTTCAAAGACAGATATCTAGCCACAAACAAAATATTGGCAAAATTAAAAACAATAAAGCTAAGTGCTGTTATTTGTTGGCCCAGCTGCAAACTAAACCAAGAACGAGCCTGGGTCATCCGAAACGGCCAAGCGCATGAACCAGAGAAACCAGACGAGCTATGCTCGTCCTGAACGGTTTGGAAACGGCTGCTCGTCGACGAGCTAGGCTTATCCAAAACGGTTAAAGGCCAATCCACAAAATCGTCTTCTACCAGGCGGAGAATCAGTTCCCAGTTTCCTTTTCTCCACTCCTTCTCAAACTCTTCTCTCCTCCCCTCCTCACAAGAGTGGGTCCTTGAGCTACTCCCCATAGAAAGGAGAGCCTGCCTCTTGAATGAAAAGGAATTGAGGGAGAGTTTTCTCCTTTCTGTCTGTTTCTCGGCCTTTAAGGGCTTAAAGGAACACTGACACCCATCCAGATTTTTTCAAAATATTTTTTTGCCAGGTAATTTATTATGGTGACAGAACACTACCCAAATATTATTTTGCGACAGCATCACTCATATTTTTAATAAAGTCAAAAAACACAACTGCTCGAGACCGAAACTGGACTGGGGACGAAGAAGATATATAGAGGAAAAAAAAGTTGGCAAAAGTAACGTGGCTGTGCAACTTTTTTTTTCGTTTTCACTCGACATATTTACAGCATTTTAGGAGCCACAATATGGATATCATATTTTTTGTCTACTTTTAGTATTGAGTGTGTGTTTCGATGACCCACGACTTGGATTAGTTTTGGTGGTTATGTCTAAACCACAAAAAACGGCATGTGACCACGGAGAAGAAAGTAAATGCGACTCAAACCGGCCAGCTCCTGATCGGTGGTTTTTGGGCAGAAAAAAACTGAATTTCGAGCTACAAATTGTGTTCTGGGTAGTTGGGCTCTCGTACGTCACTTACAAAAAAAAAAAAAAAAAGCCTCGGTGAGCATAAATACCCTGTTGATGTTTCTTTAAAGCAGGTCTTATCCATTTTGGTCCACCCAGATTCTTTAGCCCATCACCGACAATAAACTACGCCCAGTCTACG
This sequence comes from Ixodes scapularis, assembly GCF_016920785.2. Classification (NCBI taxonomy): domain Eukaryota; kingdom Metazoa; phylum Arthropoda; class Arachnida; order Ixodida; family Ixodidae; genus Ixodes; species Ixodes scapularis. The sequence continues at coordinate 2,671,017 of NW_024609838.1, read as the reverse complement.
CGTGACGTGATGGAATCAACAGAGGTTCTCTGGGACTTCGTCGAATACCGTCGCATCCTTCCATGTCATCGAAAACCCGATTAGATCTGCTAACCTCAGGTCGAGTGCGTGGGTCGTCTTGAGCGCAAATCTTTCGATGGAGTCTATGAGATCGCTCCCGTCGCTCGTGACGCTGCCGCCCGACAGCCTCTTGCGTGCCGCCGCTTCGGGAGAGTGTTCCAAGTGGTCCTGAAGCCACTTGAGGAGGTGCACCGTACCTCTCTGCGAGATACGGAAAACAATCGTGGAATGAGACGAGGTTGCTGACCGACTGAGACTTATAGATAGGAACCAAAACTGAATCGTGAAACGCGCATTTAAATTATCTTAGAAAAAAAATGCTTTCCAGATTAAGAAATAAACTGCAAAGGAAGTTGTACAAACTTCCTGACGTCCTGCAAACTTAAGTATTTTCACACACAAAACAAAAATGGAGATTGATTTCGACCACCCGGGTTTTTTTTGACACGCGACCGAAGTATCGGTTACTGAGCTCTTTCTCCGCAACGAGCTTCCGTTGGATTGCGGGCATTTCGCTGAGATTCAAACTCGCCGATTGAGGGGTGCCTAGGCCGGCACTTTGCCTCAGAGCCACGTTTCAACTCACATGAAAAAGAGTAAATAACATAATCAATGCCTATAACAATGTTGTTAAAAAAAAAAAAAGGAAGTTTATTATAAAAGTTTTAGAAAACCATGAAACTTCAGGCACAGGACAAAATTACTTCTTAGCAAGAAAAAAGAGTACAACGAACAAAATAACCATTAAGAAAAAGCTTTTTACTCAGATCGCTTCCATGCACAGAACATTGTCCACTGCAAGATCTCTGTTATTAGGATTGTTGTCTTGCCATACATGCCGACGTGCATCTCCATCGCTACAGTCTTTAGTGGAATATTTTATGGCCGTCAAAAGCTTTGGTGACCCCGTTCGCACGTAAAAGAATTCTATTTTCCGGTAAAGTATGTTGCTCGTCTAAAGTCCCTTGGAACTTCTAGTAACCAGTCTTTCAGTGTAGGATCCTACAGACTCCTTGCATCTTTAATTTGTGCAATTCTTTCGCGGGGCCAATTTTAACTGGCAGAATTAGAAAAAGAGTTCACATTCACGCATGAGTCATCTGAAACGATATTTTTAAAGTTTGCCGTGGTAATATCTCAATGGCATTCCTCGCTCCCACGGACGACATTTTTCCCCGAAACTGACCCAACGACCCCATCACTCAAACTTACACAAAAATTAATTATTCAAGACTGGTAGACGTAAACTCGAGAAAATTTCGGACTGCCAAGAGAAACAACGACGTGACTCGAAGAACGCAGAAAATCCCACCGCCCACAAGACTCGGGAAAACCGCTAACTCGGCGACACCGGTACAGAGGCGACGCTTACCTTCACGATGTCTCTGCGGATGGTCCTGAGGGGATTCCCTTCCACGCCGAGCCCCTTGAGGTGCACAAGGGCCCCCAGCTCGTAGGGGAGCGAGGCCAGGTCGTTGTTGGACAGGTCCAGCCGCTCCAGCCCCTGGATCATGGTGATGTCCGGGGACAGCGTCTTGAGCCGGTTGTTCTTCAGGTCCAGCGTCCTCAGCGAGAGCAGCGTCTCAATCACCTCGATCGGGAGCTCCCGGATGCCGTTGCTGCCCGCATGGAGCTCCTGCGGGTCCGGGTGCACGCAAGAGATTGTTGCTGCGCCGACTGCTACGGGCGAAATCGTTGGCACTGCGCTCGAGTGAACCGAACCGAGGTTACCCCCGGGCACACTGGACCAATGTCCGAAGGAAGAACTTTCTGTGTGCGAGTGCACAAATACTAGTTTGAACTGAATCTTTTCTCGAATAAATGTTTCTGCTGTGCAAGGTGATGCATTCAGCTGTGAAAAGAGAAACTATCCATCTTAGGTATTTCACATTTTATTCGACGTTGTCATATTTCTAGTACTGGGAGTCCTGTTGTTACCATTAAAGTATATATGTATATGAATATGTATACAGCAAAACAACTATTGCTACTGTAATATCCAGAGAAATGCCCCCCCCCCCCCCCCCAAAAGGTGACCCTCCGATTTTTGGCACGAGTTGCCATTTTTTCAAAAACACTGAAAGATAGCCCACTTTTAGTAATTGCACAGCACTGGCCAATGGTGATCTCGGCAGAAATGGCGTTACTTAGCCACGGCAAGAGATAAGTGAACATTGCTGACTGGGGAGGACAGTCAACTTTGGTTCATCGACCCTCAATACAATCACAAGCCTTTGCCGGTCACAAAGTCTAATAAAAACATTTCTTAAACTTTTTTTTTTATTGCTCACCGAAAGTTAGCTTTCACTTTCTTTTCACTGTATTTGCTTTCGATTTTAGGCGGGCTATCTCTTGGGATATTACGGTAGTTATAACTGTTGCTTAGATCCATGTAATATATCCTGACATCTCCCGCTTTCTTGCTTTCCCCCTCATGTAATGCATCGCTAGTTGCCTTTGAGGTAAAATAAAATGAATTCAACAGTATCAGGACATACCAGCTCTCTTCACAATTCTAAAGGTAGGACACTGCGGTATTCGATTCAAAGCGATGGTCACTTATTCCCATTAACTGAAGGCTAAACAAAAGCTCACGATTGGTTCTGGCTTCATGACAATGGTGGGCATCACACAACATTCACACACCCCTATAATACTTGTGCAACATCATAGCACAAGGAGTCCCCAAAAATATTTAAGAGGATTTCTCACCGCAAAAATTAACTATGCACCACCAAACGCTCATCAAATGCAGCACTAGTGGTCCAAACCCAATGCCGAAATTTCAGAACCAATCGTTATCTTATTCAAAAGTTATAAGTGATTTTCTGAAAATTCAGACGGGAAAAGGGCGATTGACGTAACTCTCAAACTTGTCGCCAAATGGTGTCAGTTACCGAGAATCGGTTCAGGAAATTGCCTACAACTTCTGAATAATATAACAATTAGTTCTGAAACCTTGGCGTTTGCTTTGGATATCTAGCGCTACATTCGGGCAGAGAATGAAGGCCCGTTCACACACTTGTTTTACTATGACCGACTGAGAATAAATCGTTTTTAAGCCTCTTGGGACAACTTATGACTGGCTTCGCAGCAATGCAGCCGGTCGTAAGCCGTCAGAAGAGCCGACCGGCCTTGTCTAGGTCGGTCGTAGTGAAACAAAGTGTGTGAACGGGCCTGAAGTGTTTGGTGATGTGTCGTTTAAGAAAAAAAAAAAACCCGTAAAGTGTTTTAGGGACACGCTGCACACTGATTATGACGAGGACTCGTTTACACCAACTCAAAATGAGGCTTAGGATCTGCGCTTCAATTTCACTGTCTGCCTGCAGTTTGTTTATTTGACAAGGATTTTTCACGGGTTTTCCGTAGCTCGTCTCCGCTTCGCGTTTTCCTTTTGAGCGGGCGTCCGTCGAGAGCGCCACCTGCCTTGAGCTTGCCGCAGCCGGAGAAAGGTGGCAGCGCGGACAGTTCGTTCTGCTGCACAAACAGCTGCTCCAAGTGGCACAGGGAGCCAACGGGCTCTGGCAGCGACCGCAGCTTGTTCACCGACACGTCCAGCACCTGCAGCGCTGTCCACGACGGAAACAAGAATATTTACGCCGTAGTCGGCGACAAGTTAGGTCACCCGGTAGACGCTCTGCCTCCGGCGCACGCTCGTTGCCCTTTGCCACGCTTTGGCTGCGCGTGCAACGAAGTGTTAAGACTGGATCGCGCACTCCCGTTTGACGACTGAATTCTCGCGATTTACTTTCATTGGGAGAAATCGCGTTGGAAGAAACCTCCGGGATCACTTTCGAAGAAATCCTCGGGATATTACGGTAGAATGAAGAGGGTACCCAGCTCAAACCGTGGGGAGCTTCAAGCAGAGATTGGTCGCAGGTGCTCATGCGCTGCTTTTTTGCGCGGCGAGGAAAAAGGCAGGCGGAAAGGCAGAGACGCTCCGCAAATGATAGAGGCTTTTGACACCTCCTCGCAGCTTATGTCGGAATTGCAGCCTGTAAGCCACGCGGCCCCGATCGAACGATTGGAACCTCTCCGTAACACAGACTCTCTAGAGAACGCACTGACGTGCCGGCGCCACCTACAAGGTGGCCCTTGGAACTGCACTTTGCCAAAGCGAAGGTTTAACGGTATTTGTGAGGTCAAACGTTCGGACCAGCTACGAGAAACGGTCATTAATGAAATCCTCCAAAGTTTCTCGATCCAATAAAGAAAGCCGTGTGCGTGAAAAAAATATGGGAAACGTGCAAAAATGCCAAGCGTTCCGTGGCTTCCCAATAGGTGGCGCCGGTGCGCTCTCTTGTCGTAAGAGATTGCAACAACTCGGTCGTAAGTAGTCGCAAGCGTGCAAACCAGCTTTTATAAAAGCAGAGAGCTCGCACTCGAGGCAGAGCGTCTACCTGGTTCTCAACCTGCCGCCGACTATGGCATTAAACGTTACGTGCGACGACAGTTCAGAGCTTGGTCAATCATTAATTCCACCATCGACAGACTGATTCTTCTTAGCAGCACCATCGCTATTAATAAAATGTTTGTTGCAGACCTCACTAAGCTTCTTCGCTTCGTAATAGACCCCAACTGAAATTGCTAAATGATGCATAGACTACGTACAGCCGCCATTAGTTGGTTTCATCGCTTCCGGCTTGAAGCACGTGACTGGTTCCGAGTTCGCGCGGAGCACTGACACAGTACTCGTGTGGAATGCATTTCGAACCAAGTACACTCCTAATGCTGACAAAGCGTTCGTGTCCAATGCGTGCTCATAGTGCATGACCAACAAATGGCAGCCACACATAAATCTATGCATCATTTCGAAATGGCTCTATATAGACAGACATAGTGGTACAATATTACAATACCTTTCCACGGGGAGCACGCCCGCTTTACGAACAGAGACCGTGCATCCGTTTCTCTGCGTGGTAAACTGAAGTTGCGGGGAGAGCAAATTCGTCTGCTTTTTGCGCGGGGGTTGCGGTGGTGTCGGAATGCTGAGCTCCGATTGGAAGTGTAGTGGGTAGACCTTAATGCTAGATGCCTCGAGGTCTACCCACTAACCTTCCAATCGAAGCTCGGCGTTCTGACGTCCCCAGAACCCCTGCGCAAGAAGCAGACGAACCTGGGCTCTGCACAGTCGCTAAAAGGACGAGAAGGGCGGGGAGGTCTTTGCGTCGCCCCAGCTCTAGCGCAAAGGTTCTCTCCTTCGATGACACTTCCACATCTCAAGAGCTTCCGGCAAGCGTCCGTGGCCAAAGCACGACAGACGGCATCAAGAGCGTGCTAGAGGCCCGGCATCCGAAAGAGGTGCCCTGCTATCCTCATCCTGACAGTGACCATTTACGGAAGAAAACCCACAAACGACAAAGTACCTATAATGCCAACGCTCAAAGATGCGACCTGCAATGAAACTTTGACCGTGCTTAACGCCCTGCACACTGCCATTTAAAGTCTAAGCATTATCGGTGGAAGTTGAAGCACGTGAATGATGCCATTTTGGGTTTAAATGTTTGAGTACTTCACGGTAGGACAGACACACCACTCTTTGTTCCTAGCAACTTTGCCTTACCGACAGAAAAACAGTGGTACTGTCTTGTTTATCTACCACACAGAAAGAAAGAGATAGCAGCTTATACATCTTCCTAAAAAAGGGCTCCTGGCTGGTTCCATTTTCAAAGTTTGTGCGTACGGCACGATTTGCTGGCTTTCCATAGCGACAAACGTGCGCATGCTGGGCTGAGGACTTGCAAATATTGGAATGGTGTATAAGTGAGCAGAAAGAGCTTAGCAGAGAAAGACGAGCGAGCTCACCGTTCATGCTGCCCATCTCGGGCGGAAGCTCGGTGAGATTGTTGTGCGACAGGTTTAGGTTGGTTAGCCGAGAGAGAAACCCAATCGTGGCCGGGAGCGACAAGAGCCGATTGTGACTCAGGTCCTAAGGAGAAATGGACAACTCCCGTTAGTGGGCCCAAACATTTCTGCTAAGCAGAAACATTAGTCCAGCCTTCTTTCACCATGCTATTAGAATTGAAAAGCTATCTATTTCTATCAGAATGCAAGGCTTTTGTGCCACAAGTGATGCTGGTCTGGTCTGCTCTCCCTCATGCTGCTAACATAGAATAGCTTCTTCTTCAACTTATGTTTGTAATATACTTTAGCCATGCTTTTAAGTATGAATGTTACTAAAGCATTTGATTGTAATAATCATTTCATTTTCTTGGACAAATGATTCACTTATGGCATTTGCAACATTCCACTAGTACTAATTAGATTGTATTTATATTTCGCTCCCAATTTGTGCAAATAAATAATCAGATATCAAATCCTTTAAATATATCGTCTGGAGTCCTGCAAGGAAGTATCCTGGGGCCTCTTCTTCTTTTTTTATTACATATTAATGATACAGCGACCATTGATTCAAATCTGAACATATATAATCTATGTGGATGACTAGACAGTATTCTTTTCGGACGAATCTGAGATAAATAAATAAAGTCGATGCATTTCTTTTAAAGTTAAAAGCTTGGGCTGACGTATATTGTTTGAAAATTATCAGAAACAAAAGCAAGAATGTTCCGCCCCCGTGGTTTGGGTCTACAGTCCCTTTGAAATTTGGGTCATTCAACATTGAATTTGTAAAAAGCATCAAAATACTCCGAGTTATTTTTTCTGATGATATCCTCTAGAATAATCACATTAAATACCATTGCTCTAAGCAAGGCAGACCCTTAGGAAACATTAAGGGGAGACGCGGGTCTTAAAATGTTCAAAAAACGCGAAATTTCGCGTTTTTCAAAATTCACCTATTTGGATTAATTGTAGTCTAAGGTACCTGCCTGCAAAGTTTCAATGTCGAATTCAATGTCTAAGCATGAAAAAAATGATATTTACCATGTCCCCGCAGAGCCCTGGCACAGCGAGTTCAATGAAAACAAGTGGAACTTCGCGCCCCGCGCGTTTCGCGATCGCTCGTCGGATCGCGGCCATCTTGGTCTTGTTGGAAAGCCGCTTATTTTCCCCACGTCCCCATGCCATTCGTTATCGCGACAACATCGGGGAACGTCCGCATTCCGCGGGTTTCGAAGGCCCCAATTGCGATCGCTCATTGGCCGGCTAGCAAGGTGCCCGTACGTCAGAGCACGCGCGGCGCCTAGCGCCCCTGCTATTGGCCTAAACGCGCCCCTCCGCTCTTTTTCTCCTTTCCTCCTTTCCGTTCCCGCGCTGGCGAGAGGTGCGTCGTCTGCTCCTGGGCCCGTCTCCGCCCGTCTCCTTAGGCCTGTCTGCTTTGTTTCCTCCGTGGTCGAGCGCACGTTTTAGTTCCCGTTTGCGCGCTTGCGTTAAACATTGTTGGTTTGTTTTCCTACGAAGTCGCGCGTGTTTTGTTTTGTTTCGCTTCGAGTTCTCGAGATGCCGGACGACGCTCGGTTGAAATCGAGCACGCGGCAAGCGTTCGGAAGGAAGAGGAAGCGACCGTGGAACAAAAAGCCGAAGCTGTCTGCTGCAAGTGCGCCACCGCGATCGGCACCGCCGGATGCCTTGGATCTTCCGGAAACATCAGCCGGAGACATCGCGACTCTATGCAGCAGCGGCAGTTTGTCGAGCTTTGCGAGCGCGGTTCGTGCCGACACCGCATACTACTCCACGGCCGAGCAGGCGCAACGAGTCGCACGATCGGACGAATGCAAGCGTGCGCTATCGGAAAAGTCGGCGACCCAGCGCAAATTCGACCTTCTCGGCGTCACCACAGGAGGCCAGACGCGCGACGCTGGGACACAGTTCATTGTAGTGGACATGAAAGCTCTCCAAGCATGGAGAAGGACAATCTGCGTTTGCGTAAGGCCAACGCTGCCCACCAGAGCAGCAGCAATGCAAAGCAGAGGTTCTCCAGGCAACACCAAACTGGAACAGCTGGGGACTACAGTCCTGGACGGCTGTGAGGGGCTCCCCTTTCAAGTGCTACACGAACAAAGGCCCTTTTCAGGGCCAAACAAAATCTGCTCTCGGAGCGTGCAACCCTTGGTGCCTCCTCCCGTTGTCCCTTATAGAGTCTACTCATACTTTTATAACTTGATTTTACATTGCAGACATTATTTCTCAGTTTTATATTATATTTTAAAGGTTCTTGTGAACGGATTGCAGAATTTTTCATCTCAATTTGTTCAGATAGAACTATGCTTCATATTGCTGAACATTATTGCATGGGATCCCTTACTAAATTTTATGCAATGAGTGTCAAAACTTCAACTGCAATTTTCTCAGCTTCGCGTTTTTCGTCTACATGCCTAGCCTTACGGTTGTTTTCATTAGATTATTCTTCAAGGATTTCTATAAACTTTATACCGTTGAATTCAGAAAGAAGTGAACTGCAGGGTGATGCTATTTTTGTATGACAGTATGGGCCCGAAATTTTATTATTAGTGATAATGTGACCTCGTTAGGCTTTGTAAATAGTGTACTTGACCTAATTAGACTAGTTTTATACAATGATCTATTTTTACAAAAATATAAATAGCATCATCTTGCATGACAGGTCTTTAGCTACAAATCCATATCACTTATGCAAAAAAATTTGTATTAGAAAGTTCCTTAATGAGTCGTAAGAAATGACCTAATTAGGTTTCATTATTTTCTTCGTAACTCAAAATGTAATTGAGATATTGCAGAACTAATTGAATATTTGAAAAGAGGAAGCCGAAACACATATACACACTGATTTTCATTATAATCCATTAATAAACAAAAAAGTCGATTTTAGAACCAGAACCAGGAAAAACAGGCATGTTTTTCCAACAAGCATAAAAAATTTTATATAATTCATTATTTCTTTTTGTTATTTATGTTACTTTTTTAGAATTATAATGCAATTAAATGCAATAAAACCCGTTTGCTCTACTGATGTCTAACCCCTGGTTAGCTCAGTTGGTAGAGCGCTCCACTTGTAATGGAGAGGTCCCGAGTTCGATACCCGGACCAGGCGGGTTTTTTCGGCCGTTCACCAGTCACCTAAGCTGTGTTTGGAGATTTATGTTTGTCCTTTGTCCCTCTTGTTCCCCTTCTCCAGGGATTCATTTCGTCATTATGTTACTTCCATCTAGTCTGAGAAAATACATCTGTTTAATCTAAATAAAATACATTAATTACAAAAATAAAGTTAGAATAATGGCAAATGTCTCCTGGAATCATCATACACAATCATTGTTTAAATTATATAAAATACTTTACACCAAATTTATAATAATTGTTTAACAATTGCTTATAAGTATGCGGCACATGGATCCTCCAGTACGATTCTTGAATAATTCGATTTAAAAGCAAAAACAAAATATTTTTAGTCTAGACATCACTAGCCTTGGCATATTCCGAAGTGCCGAACAAACTATGTGAAAACACTTTACCTTTTTTGTTGAATGATTATTTTGATAGAAATATACTACTAGATGTCATGTGAATGTCCAACAAATGTACCCTTAAACTGTGCATTTAATATGTATGAATAGGTGCACATATTTTACTGAACGAGTTTTATTGTGTACTCTGTCGCAGCTGCTGAATGGGGGGCCTGGAGCTTGGTCAAGCAGCATTTCTGCAGCCTTTTCTCCGGCCTTCCGTTCACCCCAGGTATCTGTGTCGTGAATCCATAAACTTTGTATCTTACCATAATAAGTTCCATATGCATAACCTTGGTTTCCTTTTAAGTACAGTTTCTTCTTGTCGGCACCATTTCTGATACAATTCGGCATAGGGGTCAGCGTTTATTTTACAGACATGTGATCAATGTTTACCGCTACCCTTTCTGTGTGCGCATAACCTTCAGTGCACAAGGTCACGCAAAAAAAGAATGTGAAGGAGTAAAATGGCAATACACAGACACCGGTGGGAAAGCAACGGTATACAACTTCAAGCAATGCACCTCCCTGTTGCCTGTTCGCTGAGCTGTGGTTTCCCAGTGCGTATCTTCAGAAAAGCAGCTCTATTTTGACTGATGTTTATTTACAAACATGAACTTAGTAGTCCTTACATCTAAATTACCAAAAATAAACAAAAGTAAATGCTTCACAATAGACCAGACTTCTAGTGCATATAACGTTTCACAGATACGTCAAAGTAATATGCGGCATAAGTACAATTGTCGCCATTTTCTCGGCATATCGAGAATTGTTTCCTGTCCCCCCGACGCTTTTAATGATATGCAATTTCAATAAAAATGTGGGGGAGAGCAAACTGAGCGGTGCATTAATTAGCCATCATTTCACATCACACTTCCGCAAACGGATGCGACGGAAAGATCAAACACCACAAAATATCCGAGTGGAGTTTGAGTTTGAGACAACACACCTTTTGCTAAATTACCCAAGCACAAAGGAGAATGCTGGGAATGTAGGCACATGCACCTGCCTTATCTGCATAAAAGATTCTAAGCAAATAACCGAAAAAAGATGGAGACGAACATGCAAGCAACAAGCTGTTTCTTCTAGATTTTTTCCTTTAGAACAGTTATTGCCACAGATTCCAGCACGTACGACCCCCCTCACGGTACGTGCCTTGATAATTTACAAAAAAAGTCTATTTTGAGTGCACCTACCATCATCTCCATCAGGCTGAGATTGCTGATGTCGTCACTCAGTTCCGAGATGGAGTTGTGGTGTCCAATGAGCTGCCGAAGTTCCTTCAGCTCAAAGAAGGACTCGGGAAGAGACTCTATCTTGTTGCGACTGGAACAGACCGAAATGCAGGCCAAACATGAATGTCACGAACTTGACAGGTTGACACAATCTACATCTACACATCAAATTGAGAAGGCCTTTTCTGTCAACCAGTGGCAAAGACGGGTAAAGGTAAAGTGACCATATTCCTCGGGCCCCAAAGCGGAACGCATATTGGGGAGGGGGGGGGGTGTTGCGAGGCCTGAAATTTTTAAATTTTGGTAACAAATCATATCTTTTTAGTATTTCATATAGACTGTACACATTTCTTTCCATGCACATTTAATACATTTGGTTGGAATATTTCTTTAGTATTGATGTATTTATTTTTGCACATAACATGCCCATAGTATCAGCATCATCTCTGACAAGCAAATCTTGCACATTGTTCAGAGAGAGCACCCTTTCACTGGTGCAATTTTTCCGTCTAGCTGCGTCGTTTATCTATTCGCGCTTCAGGGGAGCCGAAGCGGGACAAAACACCGTCCCACAAGCAAGCTTGCGGGACAGTGGGACCACGGACGGGAAAGCGGGACCTGTCCCGCCTAAATCTGGACGTCTGGTCACTTTAGGTAAAGTACACGTGAGAAACAATTGAAATGCAAGGTAGCTAAAAGATTTCTTGTACCTCAATGAAAGTAAAGGGTGGAAAGAATAAACTAACTACACGAAACACAGCATACTTACAAACTATGGTACCTTTCACCACAATCAAACATTTCTTATCAGCAGAAACTAATCTGATGAAATCAACTTCCTTGCCTAGCCCAAAAACCCTTAGCTTGAAAGGTGTAAATGTTGGTGATGATCGGCCAAGCAGTTCCATCTACGACCCTAAAAACCAAATTCAAGGAACACAACTGGAAGTGAGCCATTATTATTTCCTGAAAAACTAGCTGAAAAATGCCTCAACTAAACTCTAAATGTATTTTTTTGAAAACAAAACAAAAAAACACTGCTTTGAGTATTCTCTTACTGAAAGCGCCTTAGACTGAGAAGAAAATTTTTGAATTTTCTTTGGTGTCCCTTCGAGGAAAAGCGAATTCGTAATTAGTGCTCATCGGTCGTGTTGTTGCCAATGAACTCAATGTTAAAGCTCACTAAATGTGACAAATGTGACTGATAGACACGTTTACTTATGTGCTTTGTGTACTATGAAAACTTATTTAAGTAATTAAATAAAGAGAAAGAAGGCTTGCCTTATGTTTAGTTTGGAAAGCTGCCCGAGTTTTCCCATTGTCTCAGGAAGCCCGCAAAGCTGGTTGTCGTTGATCTACGCAAAATGACACACAACAAAACATACAGGGTGAGATACATACCACAGCCATACTTAACTGACTCAGCCTTTTGTTGTATTAAAGTACATATACAGGGTAATCCTTTCAGTGGGACTGGAATAAAAAAAAAAAGGGGGGGAACTTGCATTAGAGTTTCTTTTCTTTAGCCCAGGGGGCTAAGTTGGCCCTAGGGGCCACTAGAAAAGAGGTTAAATTGCGAGCTCCTTGCTTCAGAACAGAGTATGGAGCGCCAGGGTGATCGCTGGTGGCGCCACTCCGTGGAGAGCTACAGGGGAACTAGACCTGAGCATGGAAACCGAGGCAAAAATCAGCCCACTTTCAGCTGAATTAATGGAACTGGCCCCAGCTGGAAGTGGACTGATTATCGCCTGGGAATGCTCACCGTAAGAAGACATTTTAATTTTAAAAAAGACCACAAACGGAGGACACACATACACGCCCAAAACGTTGCCCCACGTTTGCGTCCTAGTTCGACCGTTTCAGTGAGACACATGTCTTCTGTACTCACGAGGCACGGATGATCTACTCCGAGTGTTATTCGACCAAAGCCAATGCAAAATCATCCCACGTCCTCCTCAAATCGGCACATGTAAAAGAGCCCACCTCTAGGATGTTGAGTGCCTGGAGTCTCTCTATGTCTGGGGAGAGCACGGTCAACTGGTTGGAGGACAGGTAGAGCTTGGTGAGGTCTGCCTGGTCCCACCATCGGTCGCCGTCGCAGTGGTCCAGCGACACGGAAAGACCCTGGCGCTCTTCCTCGGTCAGGTTGTTGATGTTCCACACTATCTCTGGCACTAAGAAAGTTGCAGACAGAGGAAACATTATGAAAATCAGCCCAACTGCTTTAATACCCTTCGTAAAAAGAAAAAAAAAAAAAAATTCAAGCATTTTATTTTATTCTTTTTTACAAAGGAAGCTAAAGTCAGAGACAGAGGAAACATTATGAAAATCAGCCCAACTGGTTTGGTGTTCTATGTCAAAACAAAAAAAAATCTCAAGCTTTTTTTTTTTTTTTTTTTGAACGAAAGTTAGAGACAAAGGAAACTAAAGTCAGAGACAGAGGAAACTTATGATAATCAGCCCATTTGCTAATTTTTCCTTTGTCTATTTATATTTATTTATTTATTCAGATAACCCGCCCTTGAGGGCAATATAGTAGGGAAGGGGAAAATACAAAATGAACTTGATGCCAAGTACACTGAATTGTCTATACAATTTAAATTGTCTATTCAATTTACCCACAGGTAGGTAATCAGACTGCAATAATCACAAACAACAATAACAAAAAAAGGAGAAACCCAGATTAGCGTAAAGATACTGGATTCATAGATTTATGCAATGTGTAAGCTCGTAGAAAGAACAAGTATTAGGTATTTGACAATGCATGATAGATTTGAGAGTTTCCAATTGTTTGAGGCTATCTCTTCAGGTAGTTGATTCCAGTTGAATATAGTGTGAGGGAAAAAGGAATATTTCTAAATGTCTGTCTTGCATGAAAGAGACCTAATTTTTTTGCTATGGTCCAGTCGCTGACAGATGAACTGAGGTGGAAGTAAATATTTTGTTTTGTCAATTTCACTCTGATTACAGTATATGCTGTGGGGGAGTTTTAGGCGGGAGCATTGACGTCGATTCTGTAGAGGCTACCAAATGAGCTCGCGTTTCATGGCAGTTACGCTTTCACCATGCAAGTAGGCACTGAGGACAAATCTGGCGGCTCTGTTTCGTATTAGTTCTATATTTTTAACCAAGTACTGCTGGTGTAGATCTTAAACTTCTAAAGCATACTCTAGAATGGGCCGAATATTTGTGAGATACATGGTATTTTTGACTTCCTGAGGAGAATTTTAGAAATTACATCTGATGAAGCCTAGTATCCAGTTAGCTCTAGCAGTCATATACTCAATGTGGAAATGCCAGGACAGATCATAGGAAAAGTAAACATCCAAATATTTTGACCTGAAGTGACACGCTTGTGGGAATATCATTACTCTGGTACGTGTTGGTGACAATATTTCACCTTTTGGTTACACGGACAAAGTGACACTTGTTAACATTCAAACTCATTCCCCAAGTGCTACACCAGTCAGCTACGCGGTCGAGGTCGGCCTGCAGAGTGATACAGTCGCTCCAACTACTGACTGATCGATAGATTGCACAATCGTCAGCATACAGGCATATACTGGAAAAAATGTTTACAACAATATTATTAATAAATATTAAAAATAAAAGCATCCCCAACACAGATCCCTGGGTGACTCCAAAAGTGACAGAGATATAATTAGATGATTTGCCATTATTTAGCACTGCTTGAGTCCTGCCATTTAGGTAATCTTTTAACCTTAGGAACTTCATTTTATGAAGGATACATTTGAGTAGTACAATATCGAAGGCTTTTCGGACATCAAGGAAGATACAATCTGTTTGAAGGCCATTATCATACGTGTATGCTAGGTCATTGTGAAATTCGACCAGTTGAGTTGTGCATGACAAGCCTGGGCGGAACCCGTGTTGTCATGAAGTGAAAAAATTATTCGACTGCAAATGCTGAGCAATACTGGTGTAGATCACGTGTTCCATCAGTTTAGAAGACGTGCTTAGCAACGAAAGGGGCCTGTAATTTTCAACCTTGTTTTTGGGGCCACTTCTATGCACAGGCATGACACGAGCTTTCTCCCAGTCTGGAGGCAAACGACCATTGGATAAAGATCTGGTAAAGAGGACGTACAAAAGCATAGCCAGTATACCAGCACATTTTTTGAAGACACTGTTGGGAATGCCATCTGGACCGGGAGACTTGTCAGAATTAAGTGACCCCAAGAGTTTAACAAGGCCGTCAGTGTGAAAATCGATTTCAGGCATAACTCGCGACTCGTTTACTGCATTAGGGAAAGCCAAGTCCACCGCAGTTAGCGGGGGAGAAAAAACTGATTGGAAGTATCTACTAAAGCACGCTGCTTTTACCTGGTCGTCGTGTATGGTCTGCTCAAGTTACTTAATTGGTGGTATGTCAACCCTGCCCTTCTTGTTGCTTTTTGTTAGTTTCAAAAATTCTTTAGGGCTTCCTTTGAGACGATTGCTTAATGTACCATGATAAATGTTTTTTGCTGGTTTAAGTTTACTTTTATAGAGTTTACTGAGGTCGCGTAACCGAGTAAGGGATGCGGCAGTAGAAGTCCTACAGAAAGTTAAGTATGTGCGCTTCTTTTTCCTCAAAATTTGTCACAACTCTTTAGTTATCCAAGGTCTGTCTTTCTGCCTTTTAAGCGAAAATACCTTGTGCGGAATGTAGATGTCGATTAAAAGCTTAGTTCTAAAAATGTTCCACGGGTTTTCAACATCCATCTCATAGCTGTGCAACTCAAAAATAGGAAAAAAAGTTACAAGCTCATCAGCAAGGCTAGCGTAATTGCCCTGATCGTAAAAAGAACAAATTCAAGCCAGATTTTTTTTTTTCGTCCCCGATATTTTTTTACTTCTTGACCCATGCTTTGACTACTAATCGTGGCATGATGTTGACGTCTCCTATCGGCTTGACTGTTTAGTTTGTTCATAATCTCTGTTAACATGTAGGTTGTGATTTTACGGGCTGGCGGTATTAATAAATGAAATGGAATTAATTTAAGTCTCCGTTTCATTGCCAGATGGACTGCGGACGACGCTATGAGCCATCATACCCAATGAGGTGCTGCGAGCATATCACATGGTTTCGCGCTGTACACATCATTGCACCCAATCGGAAGGTCACATGAAACTCCCGGTTAACGTGCAGGTTTGAATCGCGGCCAAGATGGACAATATGACGGAGGCATATTCTGGGGAATGGTACCATGAAACTGAACTTTCGGTCGCGTGCCAAAGGATTGTTTGCTGAGACGCGCCAGATGCCCTTCGTCGAGCTGGCACGTATACCCCCCAAAATATTTAATTGCGTGAGCTGCCAGTAATAACGGCAACACCCACACAGAAGAACAAAGAGGTCGTTAAAGTTGATGGTTGGGCGATTTGGTACGACATACTTTGAGATTAAAAACAGCGCTGCGTCCGTGTTACTTCTTCGTCTGGTCCTTCGTTTTTTGTGCTGTTTTTAATCCTGAAAGAGGTGGCAGTGACGTGAAGAAGATAATTTAATCCATCGACCACACATATATAAATTATTATCATTTTATCATTTCATCTGAGCTTTAAGGTCCCCGATGTGGAGCTAGGTTCCAAGAAATCTAAACATAATTGAACAATAATATTCATAAAAGAAGACTAGCCCCATTTTTGGCACACAATGAAAGAGAAAGTAGGGGAATAAAAAGAAAAAAAAAAGTGTGCAAACGTGGCTATTGTTTTTCTGCGGAAGGGCTCGACTTTTATTCCTCACGTGGTGCCTCTTTATCTGATCCCACCGGCTTCCGCAAGAACCGTTTAATTAACATGCGAGCGCTGTACCGGTAGCCTGGCGGTAGCTCGCTGGCCGCGCAACCATGCAGTACATCTCGTCTGTTTGAAACGCGCCCAACCAAAATGTCAAGGACGACGAGACTGTGGCTATTGTCAACCAGTCTCTCTGCAGGACTGCGCCTTGCAGATTCGTTAAAATCAAGTCTACGAAAAAGAAAGACAAAAAAGAAACGGAAAACCGTTTTACCGAAATCGGCGGTCACGCTCACAAACTACGATGGCGAAACTTTTCGTTGCACGAGCACGAAGGTAGCCTTTCTGTCGTGTCATTTTGTCAAAAAAAAAGAAAAGAAGAATTTTGCGTTAATTAATTAAATTATTTATTTATTAACTGACGTTTTTCCACAGTTCATCCGTGAACAGACACTGCGGCAAAGTCACCGATCAGTGGACTGACACTAAAGAAGGCCGTTCAGCTATGCTGTCGGTGTGTAACAAACGAATGGTCAAGCTTTTTAGTTTCAAAGATGCGTTACCTTCTATCATTCCTCGTCCAGTGAGGTTGAGTTGACCGCTCTTGCGTGCGAGCTTGACGAGATCCATGCTCAACGACGACTCTTTTTTCTGGAGGTGGAAGCATGCTTGCGGGCTAGAACGGCGCTCCGCGCGGGTGCCTGGCTTGGGAATCCGGGACATCGTCGCTTGTTTGGCACTGGAAACATGCGGGACACGACGGATTGCCGAGCTGCAACGCTGTCGGTGTCACAAACCAAGAGACGCACCGAGACGACGCACACGCTCACACGCTCGCGTCCATGCTCGCGTACCTCAAAACAACGACAAACCAAATAAAACGTAAAATAAAATAAAAACAAAAACAACTAGATAAAAAAATCTACCAAGTTTTTTAATTGAACGGTAACTTGCGTCATCTAGGAGATTTTAAAAAAATGTTTTAAATACCATTAACTGCTTTTAATGACAACTTTAAATAAAATTCAATGTGCCGTAAAATATAATTTTAGAAATGCTTTCAAAATAAAATAATATTTAGATCTAAGCAACAATTTTTATTATTTTGCGTTTTCTGCAGTGCGTGTCCCCCTAGCGGTAGCGTTTCGCGTCAGACGTGGGCTGCTAGGCTTGTGGACAGAACAGGTGAGACTGCAGAATGACTA
Organism: Ixodes scapularis; assembly: GCF_016920785.2. Taxonomy (NCBI): domain Eukaryota; kingdom Metazoa; phylum Arthropoda; class Arachnida; order Ixodida; family Ixodidae; genus Ixodes; species Ixodes scapularis. Next base: position 2,653,392 of record NW_024609838.1, on the reverse strand, counting down.
GAATTACTTCGATCGCCGTTTAATTAATTTGATAGAGACGCAGATAGTTCGCGCCTCAGAAAGGGGATCCCTGTGCGCGTTCGTAGTGCCAGCTTAAATAATTGAAGCATCGATCCTCGTAGCGAGGCGAGGGTGGTAACGATCACCCCCTGACCACAAGGCCCGTGTAGCTGCCAGCGGTGTTCGCGAACTCCGTCCACCTAAGATCCGAATCACTCGTCATCGTAAAGTAACAAAGCCGTTGTAAGTGTTTCCAAAGCTTCCTAAACCCTATTGATATAATCTTGGTTAAATGTCATGGTCGGATTCGGCGCGGACAGCTAGTAAACTGCCGACGAAAACTAGCAGAGAAAATGTCACGGGTGATGTGGTCTTTCGTTGTAGCTTGCTTAGCTCTAGTCGGTAGGAACAGGAAATTCTCTGGTTTGTATCGCGACAAGCGGTGCTATTGATTGATTGGGTTCAGCAGGGATAGTATGGAAGACGTTGGTGAACTTGCGCTGCACGGAAAAATGTAATTAGTGACGCCATTCACTCGAAAAGACAACTAAGCAATTGGGGTGGCACTAAATAAATCCTAAAATTAATGAAAAAAAATGGTCGTCTTTTTTCTTTTTTTACAAGTATCCAGTTGTGCGATGGGACGCCGAAGAAGTAAGCGGAAGCCGCCGCCAAAGCGCAAAAACATCGAGCCTCTGGAGACCCAGTTCAACTGCCCCTTCTGTAACCACGAGCGGTCGTGCGAAGTAAAAATGTGAGCACCATTCGTTTCACGTCGCTCTCGGCTGTGTGTACAAGATAAACTTGACCCTTGCTGCTTTCGTTCCCGATTCTTTTGCAGGGACAGGCAAAGGAACACCGGTCGGATCACCTGTAGAGTCTGCCTGGAAGACTTTCAGACGTCCATAAACTGTATCCTTTCGTGGGCTTCCAATATTCTGAGAGCACTTGGAGCATGACCACTTAGTTCCCTCCAAAACAAGGTAGGTTTTGTGTGAAGGTTTCGTCTGGCACTGCTTTTATAGTCTGTTGCAGGCTATACTCCGTTTCACCTTATGTTGTACCGCAGCAAAGGCTAGAAGCGCGAGCTCATAGTGTTGGCAGCTGCCCTTGGTGCACGAGAGCTTGTGCCGCCGAGGTGTGCCATAGAGCAAGGAGCTCACACTTGTAGCCTGTCCTGCGTTACAACACAAGGTGAAACAGAGTATAGGAATAGCAGGGCAGACTTATATTTCAACTCGTTTGGATGGATGGATGGATGAATCCGGCTGAGCCCTTTGGATCGGGCGGTAGCTTACGCCACCCAGCCTAGCGTTTGCAAACAAACCGGAGCGCCCCAGCGGACACTACCGGCGCCGCACACGCGCGATGGAGTGTGGGCAAGAAGCTCCCCGTCGCCCATAAACAAACCATTGTTGTCGGCGTCAATTTGAGTCCCCGTGCACTTTTTATGGCTTACAAGAATGGACTGTTGGGCTATTTGGTAAACGTTCATGATGAAAAACAGCTCGAAACACAAGAACACAGAGGAAACATACACAGACACATGTATGTTTCTCCCCTCTGTGTCCTTGCGTTTTGCACTGCTTTTCATTATAAACTTTTATGGCGCTTGAATTGTTGATTCTACATTTTCCTGGCAATGTCTGGCTACTTTAGCCGCCTCAGCGAATTTAGCGAGGCTCGCTACACAGCAAAACTTTGCATGAATAATGTGCCGTGTAACGCTTCATTCCGCGTGGATGCCGCAGAGTTAACGCTAAAGCCAGATTTGCATGATGAGATTCTGCTCGCTATTTTCAGTCATGACGTTGCTCGGGCTGCAAAAGTGTGAACCGTAGCCGAGATGGTCAACGTCGACTCTGAAAATTGCAGGCAGAGTCGGACGAAGTGAATCGGGCATAATAAGTCGGTGATAGCCATTGGTAACAATTATCAATATCTTGCATCTACTGTTTAAACCAAGCCCACTTACCCCAACCAACCTTCAAACCTGGAAGTCTTTTCTGCACTTACTTCTTATCGCAATTACCGGGTCAACAATTGCTCTACGTGTCGCTGTCGTTTGAACAAGCGGACGACAACAAGCAGGAATACTTGAAAGAGCAGACGACAGTTTGAATGATTTTCTGCCGTTTGAACTTGAAGACGCATTGAACGCAGTCCGCAGGTGGTCGGTACAACTTGGCGGTTTTCCCGCATTCATGTTGAAACAAAACAAATAATTCCTACGACTACAAGTATCCGTGAATTCCACCCAAAGTGCTTCCTGCACAAGCAGTCGTGGTCTAGCAGCGTCTGTTTTTTTCTTTTTCACGGCCCCTATCTACGTTCTTGGACAAACCGAGCAGGCAGAAAACACATGAAAACTCACCTTCAAACTTTTCCCGACTCTTTTAGTGCAGCCCCAGTCGCGGCGTTTTGACAAGGCAGGTTTTTATGTGGTTTGTTCCAAAACAACACAGGAATGCACGTCTTGCATGGCGACTCCTGCCCACTGCCCCAGACCAGAAGTGCGTCCAACGCGCCACCACCGCGCTGTGACATAACAGAGTCAAGTTGGTGAGAAAACTGCCAATCAGGGCAAGCGCTCGCCCTGATTGGTAGTTTTCTCCTGTCCATTACTCGCTCTGCTAAAGTCGAAAGAGTGGAGGGCTTGGTGGGAGAAGCTTGCTCTGCTTTTCATAACCTCCTACAGAGTATTCATCCTTTTTTGTTTGGCAACAAACTCGGTGGTACCATCTATTGGATGGCCCGGCACACTTCCAGTTCATGTATATTTCCTAAATCTTTTACTGATCATTCTTTTATCATAAGGGTGAATTAAGTCTGACAGTGCTATAAGTGGCCATTTCCAGAAGATAGCGTCTATATTTGATTTCCCAAATACTGCAAAACCTGCCGTCTAGTTCAGAACTGGAAGTGGTTGGGGGCTATGCGCACACTGGCATGTTTTGGCACGCACACGTTTCAACATGCACAAAAAAAAAGCGAATAGGATGGAGTCTCGCATCGGCTGAATGAAAATTTCTAAATCTGTTTGCCCCAATTGCACAAATTGTTTTTATGCTGCCCAGAGTGGTACCTGCATCTAAGATCCACCCAAAAAATTAGAAATGGATGTTTAAGAGCTTGTTTTGAGCCTCTAACTGCCATTAGAAACCCAGCTTGCCTGTACTCACTTCAGCATGCTGGTAACTGCAATAAGTTCAGCCATGAAATGTTCTAAAGCTGAAACGTTTGTGCGGAGCCTTGGTTCTGCTATAATTGCTCTGTAAAAATGAAGTGTTTGTCCACAGATGTCGGCAAGGTGCGGAGGACAATGCCCAGTTTTTCCACACTGGTCATAGACGCTATTCCAGCGCACCTGCTGCCATTTCTTCCGTTGCCATCCTTGACAGTATTTCTCGCTCAGATCTTTCAGAGGCCATCGACGTTTATAGCGACTGGATTGACGCCTGCGAAGAGGCTAACCAGTGAACAGGAGTGACGTTCAAAATTTCTTGTACATAAGGTGTAAATGATCATTACATTGTGGCCACCCTGTCTGTGCTTGTAACCATTAGGCGGTGTGGAAGGCTTCATCTGTCCGACTCCAAGAAGGCAAGCTGTGTTGTCTGCAGATTCACATTTTGTTTTTCTTTGTTTTGTCTTGGCCATTAAACTGACGGTTAAAGCATTGTTTGTCTTGTTCAATGAGGCAACGGATCTCCGGAAATATGGTTAACACAATGGAAAAGAAAAGACGTTATCACAAAGCTTCCCATATTACCGAACAAACATTATGTATGCATTTTTATTTAGTTTACGTGACGTTTTTAGGCGTTTGTTCGAGCTACCAATGGTGACACTGAGGTAACCGACCAGTTAGAAGAAGCCTAGCAACAAGACGGGTTTTTCAGTTACCCAAGGTTACTGGAAAGCTTGGGAAAGGGGAAAGTTGTGGACATGGGGTAATGACAAATTCATTGGATTTAAAAAATTTTTGCTTCATATAAATTTACTGCCATGTCACAGGTCGTATGTGCCCGCCATATCTGGAGATGTGCCCATGTACAAAAACAAACTTGTGGCTCGTTAGAAAAAAAAAGTGCTTTGCTTTTTAAGAGATGCTACAACAGAAAGTAATTACTGCTACTTTAGTAAGGTGACGTGCGGTTTTCAAGGTTTTGCAAGCTGTTTTCACATTTGCCTATGAAAAGGACGCGAGCACGGCAAATGTTCTATGAAACTGAAACATTAATGTGAAAGCAAAAGGAAACAAACACACAAAATGAGAAGAAAGATTTTTGGTTTTTTTATTGTTTTGTTATGTACACAGACAGCTGCCACTGAGTAGCAACCAGAATTGCACTTCATTTCATTACGGTACCTTCGCACCTGTCGTCCAATGCTACAAATTTCCGCATTTTGAAGTTGGCCTCGGGCAATGAAGAAATCCAGAGATCATGACTTTGTGGGATTTGACCAAGACGTGCAGCAGATATTCTTGATGTTAGGCTTGGCGTTTTATTCTCCTACAATGTGATACGAAATGCTCGGTTTTGCGCACGTGCGCATTCAAAAACGGCAAGGTATATGCTATGTCGTGAAACATTTTGCAACATCTAGAATTTATATAAATAACAATACAAGAAAAAGTCCTCCGACGGCGCACTTGAAAGGGCAGTGGCCACAAGGTTTGTTTGGCTTGTTTCGAGTATGGTGCGGGGTATTAGGCACAGGCACAGTGTACGTGGAGCTGCCAAAGATCCACGTGACTTCGGGGAAGTTGCGGTTGAGATGCTTTGTCAGAAGAGCCATAAAATGGTGCATTGATTTGAACGTGCACGTTCTAACCGATAATATTTGTGGCAATGCGATGCTAATTGACGAGAAAAAGCGATAACTCGTATTTCAAGTGCCAAAATAAATATCGACCATGCGAGGTAGAAAGAGTCGGGCATTGCAAAATCGTCTCGCAGCAACCTCGTGTTAAGAAGTTGACAGAGCAGAAGCCACAACCATTTTCCCGTATTGAGAAAGAAGGACCAGCTCTTGACAACCCAAGAGCCAGTTGCCAACAAAGTCTGCCAACAAAGTCTGCCAACTCGTAAACCTCTAGCGTCGAGCGAACGACACGAGAAAATCGACTGTACATCTGTCATGGGCAATCCCTGAAAACGTCATTCAACGCACACTTTCTTTCCTTTTTGTTTTTAAAGTCTCTTCCGCACCGCAACACGTTGCCGACACTGGCGTAAACGAGATCAACGAAATGACAGATAAACAAGCCATTCACAGAACGCGGTGGCTGGAATGCATCTCCGACTGGCCTACTTAGCATCCTATTTCGCCCACGCATTGAAAGTGATCGCAAAGTGGCAACAAACGACGCCGGAGCGGCCGGCGACGGCGCGACGCTTCCACGGCGTCGTCCGGCAAAAATCGAGAAACTGCCTTTTCCGGACGCGCCAAACGCACCAGCGGGAGATGCGCTCCAGACACCATACCCTAGACGCACTCTCGCCACGGGGCACACGAAACGAGAGGTTGTCGACGAAACGTTCAGAGTCCGACGCGTCCCCTAGTCCGCGGCATTTCACCTGAGCACAGCCATCAGCTCGCGCGCGCACCGCCCCACCTTGCTGGGCATGTCGACGGCTGCCCACTTCTCCGCGACTGCTGGCACGTCCAGCGCGCGTGCCAAGTCGCGGCTCTCCTCCGCTGCCCCGTCCTCGCCGAAGCACACGGTGCCCGCAGCGACAAGCAGACGGAACTGCGCCTCTCCGTCGGTCAGCTCCGGCGCTGCGGCTGTCACCGTGGTCAGCAGCTGGACCGCCGCCTCCTTGCCGTCCTCGTCGTTTGACGGCCCCGCACGCCGCAGTGCCACCGCGTAGTTGAGCGCGAGCGTTGCCAGCGCGATCTGCGTGTTCTTGTTGGCGCTGCCGGCGGTGGCGCGGCGCTGCGTCGCAGCGAGCACGCGCGTCCGCTCGCGCAGCGCCAGGGCCTCGCCGCCGGGCTGGGAGAAGAGGTTGCAGAGGGCGCGGAGCGAGAGCATCTGGTTGGCCGCGGCATTGCTGCTTGCGCCCGAGGCGCCCAGCAGGGCGATGAGGTGGCTGCACAGCTGGGGCCCACCGCCCGAGTTGCAGACGCGGCTGTTCACAGCAGGGTTGCGCAGTGCCAGGCGGAGCAGGTCCAGTGCGGGGAACACAAACTCTGCGACAGGGTTAGAAGGACGGACGAGAAAATGAAAACGTTGGGTGCCGACGACTCCTGTGTTAGTTATGTGCGGGCCTTTTAATGCAGGTAACCTCGAGGACGACCTCGAGGACGACCCCAAGGACGACCTCGAGGACGATGCCTAGAGATGATAACAAGGGATCAGGACTTCACTATCTAATATTGCCAAGGAAGGTTGACTCACGCTGGTTGCCCCCTATTTTTATTTTTATTTATTCATACTTGCCACGACCACTGGGGAGTTTTCTATCGAGATGTGAGGGCACATTTTTTTATCAGACTAGCTTATAACAGCTTCGCTGTAAAAAAAAAGATATGAATGAAGGGAGGTGGCAACGACATACCTCGTGGCCAGTGGACAATCTTTTCGAGCGCCGCCATCTGGCCTTCGTCCGGACTACAGGCAGCGCTGCACAGGGCCATCAGCCTGACGAGCTCCTCGTCTGCCACAATGTCCTCCGGGGGCACCTGGGTGTTGAACTCGCGCAACTTCGCCAGGATGCCTTGCGTGTTGGCCACGTCAAACCGCAGGAACGTGGTGTGGGGGAAGAAGTGTTCTGCTCCCGGCGTCATGTCTCCCGCTGCTCCGTCCAGCTCGATGGGCGCACCGTCTGCGAGCGTGCGACGGCGCCGTTATTTGAATGCTGGGTTCTCACTACGGTGGGCGGCAGTTACTTTTCCACCCACCGCTCGATTATGCCGCAGTATGACAATGCGATTTTGCCTGCGCACATGGGTGCAGACCGTTGTACTTGGCGGGCCTGCGCACTGCCGCATTATCACGTGTTATTGCATCGCTGACTACCTCCACTCGTTCAAACAGGCAAACAAGAAGTGCAGGGAGGGCGAGGGAGTGCTCGCCTGAGTAGAAACACAAAATAAACAGACGCAATGAACGCGCAGCAGTTCTCTCCGCAAGCGGTGAGCGGCGGAGAGCGGAGCCGAGTAATTTTTTTTCGCTGCTCAATGCTTGCTTCCGCTGTTGCTTACTTTGTCTTTAAACATAAATCTTTGGGTGGACATCCACCTGGTTAGGATTGACAATGAATGAAAGGAAAAACTCTAACCAGAAAATTGATACAAAGCCCGACGTTTCAAGGCCAGTTCGGCCCCTTGATCACGGGTTACTATTTTTGTTCTTGTCGTCGTCTTGCAAATTGCCCGGAGCTGTTGGCATGTGCAGATACAACGGCCGCTTTAAAGAAGCCAACAACACCGGGCAATTTGCAAGACGACGACAAGAACAAAAACAGTCACCCGTGATCACGGGGCCGAAGTGGCCTTGAAACGTCGGGCTTTGTATCAATTTTTTGGTTAAAGTTTTTCTTTTGAATTCATCACTTTGTCTTTGCCTCTTCACTTGCTCTCTGCCTTTACTTCTCGGTTATGTTTTCTTGTTTTTTCAAAGCGTCCTGGTTTTTGCTTTATCGCCACGGCATGGCGCCACTCGCGGGGCCACAGAGTTAGAGAGCCTACGCAAAGTGTGTTCTATTGGCAAGCCAGAATGTGCCGCATTGCAAAAACGATCATTGCTTACACAACGGTAGTTTCTGTCGATCATGGTGAACCTCTCAGAAAGACAAAAGCAGACAGGCCTTCTTTTCACAGTAACGATTGATGGGGTCATCCCCAGGGATGCGCTTTGTTCCGTCTGCGTGAGGCACAAGCGACACTTACCATTGGGTATTTGGCCGGGCCCTGTCCTTGCCAAGACGTTGCCAGGCGCGCTTCCTGGCGGTGGTGCGGTTCCCGGAATGTACCTCGAACCACCTGGCACAATGACAAGCATACATGAGGTGTGTTGTCATGCGCTGCGTCTGCATCACCGAAGAACATGAGCTCTCAAACAAAGTTCCTACGAACGGTTTGGTTCCCATCCAACGGCGCAGGAAAAGCTTCCAAAACCCCGATGGTGCCATCGAGTCATCGAAGACATAAAGAGGGAGTCACCAGTAAGCTGCACCTGGTTTGATGCAGGATACCAGTTCTCAAACCGAGCCTCTAGGAACGGTTTGGTTTCCATCCTATGGCGCAGTAAAGGCTCCTAACAGCCTGATGGTGTCATCAAGTCATCAAGGACAAGAAGAGGAAGTCACCAGTAAGCTGAGTCTGCTTTGGCACAGACCACCCGTTCTTAAACCGAGTCTCTAGGAATGTTTAGGAATGTTTTGAAAAGCTTCCAACATTAACACCTTGGCGTTGCCATCAATCAAGTCATCGAGGACACGGAGAGGGAGTCACCGGTGAGTTGCGTCTATTCTGGCACAGAACATCAGTTTTCAAACAGACCTAAGGAACGGTTTGGATCCTGTCCTACGGCACAGTAAAAGCTCCCGACATTCTGACGGTGCCGCCATGTCATGGAGGACACAAAGAGGGAGTCACCGGTGAAGGGGTCTGCAAAACCCGTGGTGGCGGCGCCACTTTCCATCACCATGCCCTTGGTGTTGCGCACGATGAAGTTGGCCACCTGGTCCAGGTAGTACTGGCTCAGGTTGTTGCGGTGGATGAAGGCCTGGGCCGCAAACCAGGGGTCCTCGGCCAGGTTGTATGGCAGCTTCATCTTGCTCCCGTCGTCCAGGTCCACGTCAAACACGTAGTCATACTCCTGCGGAGACAACAGCCACCTCTTTGTTGCGGGCGCCAGGAATGCACTCAAGTTACCTGCTTTCCGTGCGGTATTTAATAGTGATGGACAGAATCTGCCGAACTTCAGATTCGGCAAAGTTCGGCACACGCCGAACTTTTCAAGGAAAGTTCGGCAAAGATTCGGCAAACGTCTGCGCACATGCGAGAACACGATCGTGCCATGAATTGCAAATGGACGCCGTGCGGTTACCATCGTACAGTGCAGTACCACCAGCGGTTACTGCGAGGCGCGGAGTAGGCGACATGGCAACTGTGTGTTTGTCAGCCTTTGTGAGTGTGGATCTCTTCAATGTTTTCTGCCTAAAGAGCAGAAGATTGACCAGAAATGGATACAAAAATGACGCAGTCAACTGTGCAAGTGACAAATGATGCGTTACATCCAGGATAACAAGATTTTTATTTGATCTTTCCAGTGATGCTACGAGGTAGTTGCAACATTGACTGACAAGTACTAAAATAATATTGCTTTTCATTTAGCGTTATTTCACGGTTTTCATCTATCCGCATAAAGTTGAACACAAAACTACTGTCATGCTCGACATTGCAACCCGAAATTCCCAACTCTTTCCATCTTCCTAAACGTCCGTGTGTCCTAACATCAGAAACCGGCATTTTGAAAGTTGAATAACGAGATGCTGCAAATATGGGATGCACACATTGATGCAAAGCTGAAGTGGCTTAAATCGAAAAATATGCATATTTACAATAGTATTGTTATCTCTTCTGGTGAAAGCTCAAGAGCCGTTACATACATTTACGCGCTCGAGACAGTGCCTTGCACAGGAAGTATAGAACACAGTGTTACCGCTTTTTCAACAATACACACTTGCAGGCTTGCGCTGATGAGGCCTCAAAACCGAAACTCTTGTATTGGGACTGCGCTGACTAAATCTGCTACAACCCAACCTCGTTGTCACAACACTTCTGCAAAAGGTTACTTTAAAATTACCAGTAAATGCACAAAAATGACGCTGATACAATTATCTTGTAGAATATTACCTTACTTAATAATAACTGTGTCGACATGCATAAAAAAAAAAGCCTAAAAACGTTTTTTGCACAAAAAAACAATATATGAGCTTTTAGGTCTGGCAACAATGTATTTTTGCTGAATCTTTAGAAAACTTTGGTGAAGATTTGGCGCCAAATTTTCGATTCGGCAACAGTTCGGCCCATCATGAGTATTTCAATAGTCATTCTTAATGGAGAAAAGATGGGGGAAGAAGATTCCACCTAAACTTGCACAATTATTACGCATGTTTGCCCCTGAATTAACGAGCTAGGACTGAGCCTAATTGGAAGGCCATACGCAAGGTCCAGGTAATGCAAAGAATTGTGTTTTGTGTCGGTGGGTCAGTGTTTCCAGCAGATAATGACTGGCTTCTCATATTTGGCACGGGGAAACGGAAATCGGCTTGAAGGAGTTAAGTGCTCCTGTAACAAGGATATATACCATGGCGACAGGATGCGGTAACAAGTGCAGCAGTAAGCGTGGTTTCTCGATTTCTCGGACCAATCAGTGTGCCACGTCGCTGATTGCTAACCAAACGTCTAGCCCCACGACTACAGCAGATCCCCCTTACAACAAACTGTTTTTGCAAAATGTGTTTGTTATATACTGATAGTTTGTTATAAGTGGACAAGCACTTACATATGAAAAGCTTTCCTCTAAACTTTTGTTCTAACAAAACTTCATTATAACAGAGGCTTGTTATAACTGAACCTCTCCTAGCTGGTCTGTACAGTACAAGTGCTAAAGGTGAATCCCGATTTCATGTCCAGAGATACGCTTTTTTAAACACTATAGTAATTTGACCTTTTTTGACAACCCTGATGGCCGCAGAGCAACCTGGCGGAGATGGGGAGTGCGTACCTTTCCCTCGAAGGTGACCTTTCCTTGCGGTGTGTCCGAGTTTGGCGCCCCGACGACGTCCCCAATCTTCTGCCACTCGTTGTCGACTGCAACCCACTGGAAGGCTGACACCACTCCCCCATCCCTGACCAACTTGGTCTGGCCATCCCTCTTGCCTGGACAGACGTCGGGAGGAGTCCGGCATGAATACGGCGTCCGAAATACGTCTCCGACCAGCGCGGTCAGACCGGTGCGTTTACCACAACCTCAAATGTGGTTTCTCGATTTCTCGGACCAAGAAGCGTACCATGTCGCTGAATGGTAACCAAATTCCTCCCAAGCTTGGTACTAAAGTCGAGGCCGCTTTTGCGGTGCTGATCGGTTGAGGATTTGACTGACGTCGAGGTCTGTCAGTGTGAGCCAGTTAAGCGTCCAAATGCGATTTGCAGTCGAAAAGAAATTTAAAATCGCAGATTAAAGGCAGTGACACAAAGTTGGCACTGTGTTCATAGCGCCGAGTTGGCACTGACTGTACGTGTGAACAGGCTTTAAAGGGGTTATGACACGCCAAAAATAAAACTTGAGATAACAATACTGCTAGGACCCATTGTATGTTTCTATAATCCTGCTAAATTTGTTTTAAAAGTGGCCCGATAGTTTCGTGGATAAATCGACTTATATGCAGGCCCCTTGGATCCACCCTATTCGAAAAGGCCGCCCTGGCTGGAAGGCTGGTGACGTAGCCAGCCTCCCGCGCACGCACTCACAGACTCGGCTCTCTTGGCGTCTCAAGCTTCAGCTTGCTTGTTTACCTTCTGCGTTTTGAACACGCGGTCCGTGACGATTACGTCTACGGCATCGCTCATCTTGTCAAAGTGTTCGACATTGATTGCAGCAGAGATGAGAGTGATTGCTATCAAGAGATGTTGGAAGCTGTTCATTTTGACTGCGGCCCACTGGCAACCAGCCCAACGACGGCGAGTTACGGACAAAAAATTGTCGAAGTACATCTTTAAAAGTTTCCGTCAGTCCCCAGAAACATGACACATCAAAAAATACTCGACGGCAGAAAAAGGTGAAGATTTGAAATGAGCGACAGGCGACTGGACGAAGGTATGAGACAGAAGCGTGCGCTTCCTCACCTCTCTCCAAAAGCACCTCTTTTCCGGGGAGTTCGTTGACCTTCAAGTCGCCGAGCTCCTGGGCCGGCAGGGTCGACTTTGACACTTCTTCCTCGAATGCCTTCTGTTCTTCGAGTGGCGCTTGCAGCTCAGAGTGGCGCGTGAACACCCGTGCAACGCCGTCGCTAAAAGAAAAAAAAAAAAAAAAGTATACAGTGTTTGCAGAGACAAGGAAGGAAGCACACATTTCGGACAAAACAGTGGTTATTTTAATGAGCAGAACGTCGGGGCGCAAGTGAGCTGGTGTATATCAAACATTTTAGTGAAAAACCCTAGACTGAGGTATCGACAGACAAGGACAAAAAAGAGAAGGAGAACGTCTCAAACACAGTCTCAACCACTGATGCCAAGGATCAGTGATACACGAATGCGTGCCGATACGATGGTCATTCAGGTTTCGTACAAAGGGGCAATACAGCACGCAATAGACAAGGACAGAGATAGGCTGTGTTTGAAATGTTCTTCTTCTCTTCCTTGTTGTCTGTCAATACTCGAGTTTCAGGTTTTTCACTAAAATGTTATTTTAACAAGGTGTAAAGTTGAGCGAGTTGTTTGATGGTCATATTGATTGGTTTAAAACAGCGCAAAAAGACGAAGGACCAGTAAAAGGAAACACACAGACACAGCGCTGACCTACAACTGAATTTTTACTTCTGTGCCATTCAGCAAGTAAACTTGAAACCAGATAAACATACAAGCAATCGACCCGATAACACGTCATCTTCCCATCAAGCCGACACGCGGCTACACGTATTTACCCGCCTTTCTGATAAAATTTATCTCATCACTAACCAGGGCAAGTGACAGAACACATATGCACATACCCGCGTCATGGTTGGAATTGAAAAAAGCTTTGTCAATCTCCCGAGCGTACTTAGTTCTATGTCTATCTTAGTATCATTAAACATTGGAGAGCATGTACATCTGTCACAGTGAACTGCTAAGTTGCCAGCCGGGGAGGAGCGTAAGGACAGAGAATGTTCCCTCGCCCGGTCCAGATTTCGTACAAATTGGCAATACAGCACACAATAGACAAGGACAGAGATAGACAGTGGACAGGATGAGTGCTGAACCTTGGCTGAACATTTAATGAAACTAGGCCATGAGGACTGTGTGTGCGGAGTTAACGGGAGCCACTGAAGAGAGGCGAAGAGGCGTAGACTTAAGGAGGTAGGAAGGAGAGGAGGCGACATACTCGCTCAAGCCTGCCAAACGGGAAAATCCCGAGGGAAGTCGAGAGTAGAGGACGCAGCCGATTAGAACGCCCCAAGGGTGACCGAAACCCAGTCAAAACCGCTGTTGGCGCTGGTCGGCGCCAAAGGAGCTGTCCTTTCCGTTCAATAGCGTCTTTTGGTTTTGGTCATCCTTGGGGCCGTGTCCCTCCGAACCGGACATCTCCCCAGGCTTCACGTCTGGCTGCGTTGTGTCTTCTCCAGAAGCTTCTTACCTCCATGCATACACTTCACCAGTTTGTAAGAATTAACCACCTTGCCTGCATCGCCACTTTGATACAAGATTTTGATTATGTTCCCATTTCGCTTCCACCCGCGTTCCTCTTTTAATGTTCTGCCTCGAAGGTATGTAAAAAAAAAGAAAAACTTTCAGCCTTTTTATTTTTAAAGAAAGAAGACCAGGGAAGCTGTAATATGGTCAGACGACTTCTTGGACGACCTCAAGAACGACGTCTAGGATGACCTCAAAGACGATGTCTAAGGCGACCTCAAGGACGACTTCTAAGACTACGCCAAAAGGACGACCTCAGGGACGACGTCCTGATGACCTTAAGGACGACGCCTAGGACGACCTCAGGGATGACGTCTAGGACGACCTCAAGGACGACTTCTGGGACGATTTCGAAAACAGCGTCTAGGACGACCTCGAGGACGACCTCGAGGACGACGTCTAGGACGACCTTAAGAATGACTTCTAGGACGACCTCGAGGACAACCTCTCAGACGACATCAAGGACAACGTCTAGGACGACCTCAAGGAAAACTTCTAGGACAACCACTTGGACAACCTCAAGGACGACTTCTACGACGACCTCGAGGACGACGCCTAAAGAAATTCAGCTTCTCCACTCTGGTGAAAACCAGAGTGGAAAGCCTGGAAAGGTTGTTGCCATCTATAAGCAAGGCCGGCAAGCCGATTGTCTGGTTGCCACCCTCGCTCATAGATGGCGGTAGCTGTCCAGAGTTTTGTGTCAACATCTCTCAGCGGGGGGCACAATCCTCAGGAAACTAGCCCTCAACAGCTCCGCTGTAAAAAGTAGATATAGAGCGGTACAAGACGTGACGTTAGAGCCGACAAAAATCTCACCTGGAGCCTGCAATGATGTCGCCGTTGGCGAGGCACGCGACGGACCAGATGGACTGCGCCGGCAACCGGAGCGTCTGTAGGCATTCGCCTCCGCTGGCCCACACCCGGAGCGTGCGGTCCTCACCGCAGGTCACAAACTCCTCGCCTCCCCCGTCGGGCAAGACGCAGATGCTGTACACGAAGTTAGTGTGGCCGTTGTAGATGCGCAGGCAGTCCCCCGTCGCCCTCCAGTGGCGGACCGTGCAGTCGTTGGAGCTTGAGAGGAACTCCAGGTTGGAGAGGACGGCCAGACCCCGCACGCAGTCCTCGTGGCCTGGGATGGGACACGGCAGCACAGACTTAGTGCTACTGTTGGCGCGGACTTGGCGCTAATGTCACCACTAATGCTACTGTCAGTAGTGTCAGCATCAGCACTACAGTCAGCACAGATGCAGAGCTACAGTTGGTGCCGGTTCAGCACTACTGTCAGCGTCAGTGCAACTGTCAGTATGGTCAGCATCAGCATTGCAGTCAGGGCAGACTCAGCGCTACTGTCAGCAAAAACTCAGTCCCACTGTCACGGCAGACTAAGCAATGCTGTCAGCACAGACAGAGCGCTACTGTCAGCCGTATATCACAAAAATATTCCAGGAGTCTACGTTGCCAAACTCGAAAAATTAGAACAAACCTTTTCCATTGTAGAACAAGATATCCTTCAGCAAAAGGAGGACGTCACTGAATAAACGTCGACTCGCATCACCGAATTCGAAGCAGAAAAAACTCCCGACACTATGAAGTCCCGTTTACAAAAAAAAACAACTGATAACTCTATTTCAATTTATTGATTGAGCTGTCACAAGCAGAATCGCAACGTAAGAGAATCGATGGGCTCACACAACATTCCTTTATTCGCACGCACTGATCAATCGCGTCATGCGGCGCAGCGTTACATGACACTTTGACGTCAAGTTGTGGCGTAACTCGACGTCCCGTTGTGTCACAATGTCGCGTGACAACACGTGACCCAATGCCACGCAACACGGTCACGTGATGCCACATCACACTGTGCCACGCGACACCGTGACTTCGCACCCCGAGTCACGTGAAGCTGCAACACCACGTGCCTCGACGCCATGTGACATGCCACACGTGCCACGAACAAACACAAAATCTGAGTTCGCTTCCGTTAGAATGCAATTCTACAGCAAAAAATTTCCCAACCTGCTCGCACGCAGGGATCAAGCAAGCGCATGACCCGACACACTCACCTGAGAAGACGCGCTCGCACTTGCCCGCCCTCCAGAGCCGCACCGTCTTGTCGGCTGATCCCGTGAGCATGAGTCCCTGCTTGGGCAGGATCTGCACCGCCCACACGGGTCCCTGGTGGCCCTCCAAAGTGAGCATGCACTTCTGGCCGAACCAGACACGGGCACTCTTGTCCCAGGAACCGCTCAGCAGGGTGCCGAACTGGCCCGCCGCCAGGGCGCACACTGCAGCGGCGACAGCGTTCGGGGAATTGATGAAAGCTCAACAACCCGGCACTACCCTTCAAGTGCCGGGTTGTTAGCCCGCATGTCAAACGCAAACTTTGGTCTCACAAAGAAAAGCCCTGGCACGCTTTATGAAGTATATATTTATTTATTAAAGACACACCGATCTGTGGGCTGAAAGTTATAACTGATGTCTGCATGCCACAAACCTAAAATATCTTTTCTCGAAATTATACTTTTCGAGACGTGGCACTACGACGAGTGGCATTTTGGCGTCGTGCCCTGGGGATTACTAAATTAGTCCATGACTACGGTAATTTGTAGGTTTCGATGCCTGCCATACAGAGTGAAATTGAACGACACAGGTTCGCCTTTCCGGAACCACGAAGGAGCAAACCGAAACAAAGTTCCCTAGGTAAAACTTCACACGTGCCACCAACGGGCGTTATTACGAGACAAGCGTCGCTCTACGCGTAAAAATAAAACCTACAGCCCAGTTGGGAGAAACAGGGAGCAAACTAAAACTGAAATCGGCACGGGAGCCCGAATATAGATAACTTGGATGTCGCACTCAAAGGGTTAATGTGGCAGTAGAAGTTTCGGCAATCTACAACAGAATCCCAGCCAAAGTATCGGTTTTGATTTCGGTTGTTTCCCCGCCATACTCAGCCTCAGCATCGCCTGTAAAAGAGCCGACACTATGGTACCCGGGGGTTGGGGGCTGATTAGGAAGGCGGGGCAAGGCGCACGACAGCCCTTCGCGGGAGAAGTGCGCTTCTTTGTCATTGTTCTTTTCTATTTAGACATACTGCAGGCTCTCCGTTGAGAGCTGAGGCAGGTGTGGGTTTTCACAAGTCGTAGGAGAAGCAGTGTATTGTATATTGCTCCAACGCTCCGATCGGCTCACTGGGGCCGCAGCATTAACCTTTTATCAGGTTACGCTGAAATGAGGCGTGGCTTCTGTGCGCTGCATTTCGAGCATAAATATTTGTTCAATCTTAAGTCTCCAAAACCTCCTTTTAGCAAAAAAACAAGAAAATAAATCTGAAAAGTTGTATATGGACATATTCTCACAATAGGTCACTCCCCGATCACGTTTACAAATCTGGCTTCCCCTGTGCCCGCGCCGCAGGTCGGTCTCGTTTGGGCCGACTCACCTACGCCGCTGTGTCCCAGGAGCTTATACAGGGGCTGGGGGTTCTCCGGGCTGAAGCAGTAGATACAGCAGTCGTTGCTACCCACAAGGATCAGGCCCGACGGGTACTGGTCCGACGGCGGAACCGTGCACACGCTCGACACGAAGTTTGTCGGACCGGTCAGGCACTGGCTCTCGAAGTAGTCTGGACCGCCCCTGCCGAACGGAAAGCAGAGAAAAAGAAACATTCGCAGAATGCGTTTCAGGCACAAGGACGTCTACCAAATTTCTTCTCTCAAGTTCCCTGAATCCTTCAGGTTTTCCCCGAATATTTCGAATAAACTCTCCGACCATTACAAAGGAAGAAAACACAAGGGATGGGGTTTCAGCGGTTGTTTGAGGCACTTCCATTTTAATTTGATGAAACGAAAGGTGGCTTACGCCGCCTAGTGATGCCACAAGCAACTATTGCTCTGAGCAAAGGCTATCCACGCTATCTCAAGCGGTACCCTCCTGCTTCATTGCGCGTCACTGCCCTGTGCACGCCTGTCATTTTTCCCGACTTAAACAGTCTCTCGACGATTTCCCTCGCAATTCCAGGTTTTTCAGATCGGTACACACCCTGGTTGACCAAGGTCTCGGTGCATTCCAATTTCAATAACTGTGCTGCCTCCGAACCTTTCTGCACCAATAGCCTCAATCACTGGCACAGCCCATTTTAAAATTACGTTTACTGGGTTTTTCAATTGGGGTTCCATAAAAATTTTGTATGTTTGCCTTCCTTCAATCTAGCCATACACTTCTGTAATGGATTTGGGCCCTGATGAAATAATTAATGAAATAAATTAAGTTACCCACTTTTGTTTTCAGTATTTAAAACATTATTATTTGTTTTGTTTTTGTTTCGCAACACACACAGTTGCCGCAACTCCCGTGGTAAGAATTCTTTGGTAAAACACGCAGCCTCTGTCGGGCTTGACGTAACTGCTAGTACCACCGACACAGTAAATTGACGCTAGTTTTGACAAGAGTAGAAAAGTTAGACTAAAAGCGTCAAAGTGGGCGCTTTTTTTAAAAAAAGCTTTTAAGGTTTTTTAAACGCGAGACGGTTCCTTTGACGCGTGTGGTGCAATTGATAACGCGTCTGCGTTCCAGTCTTCTTCGAGAGTGCCTCGCCACATTCGTTCTTTTGCGAGCCAACAAGAATATCAGGAATATTTCGATGTTCCCAGCACGTATCCCAAGTTACGCAACGCTGTAAACCCGTTCCATTCATTAGGATGAACCACGACCAACGCCTGGCGACCGGTGGTAATCTCCGGAAGGAACATGCGACAAAACAATGTAAGTTCTCTTTTTTAAAAATTTTCCGTTCACGTATCAACCTCTCTTCAAACTTGATTTAACCCGATAAAAAAAGCGGAGTTATCTTACAGCCAGTGCAAGCCCAACTAACCGGCATGACTGGCGTTTTAGCCGTGCTCTTTTATGTTCGGTGCATGGACTACAGTATCAGATTTTTTTTTTTCCTTAGGTCGCACGAACCGAATTTTGTATTCATTTGGTGATCGGCTCAATTTACTTTTTGTCCTTCTTTCCAACGCGAGAACGGACGCTGCAGAACACACTACTTGGAACAGGAAAACAAAATACAATCGGCCACAGGTTGCTTTCGAGGGGAGTCACGCTAAAGGGAGTGCAAAGGCGCGGTGCGGTTGAGGTAGTGAAAAATCACGTTACTCGTTCGGGATCCATATCCGAGTCGTTCTATCTCTCGAGCCGGTCACGATGGCACCGTCGGGAAAATGTGCGGCCGCCACGGCCCGCACATCCATCGAATGCCCCAGGAGCGAACATCGTAGCCGGTACGGCTTGGTCGCCATCTTTTGTAAGGTCCAAAAAGATAAAACACGAAAGCAGAGCGGCGGAGGAAAGCCTGTATCAGTTGCGTATACGTTACGTACGCGCTATAACACACATGTATTATTCATGTTGTTAAATAAAATTAACATATTTTTTATAAAATTATTTATGCTTAAATAACGTTGCATTTGAAGCAATATTGACAACTTCAATATACGAAGCTATCGACATGACCGCTGATGAAGTGCGCTGAGTGCACGACTGTGTCTGTGTCGGTTGTGTTTTGATCGGAAAATCGTCGGGAAAAAACATTTTTTTAGCAGTCTTTTACGAACAATCTTCGCCTTGTTATCGTTGATATTCGGCTCCACAGATAGTCGTCCGCAAGCAGGCCTCGCCTTTTTAGCTTCCTGTGGTCGCATTGATCGAGCGGAGCCGATGGCGTCATCTTGGCGGTACATCTGATCGCGATATGAAAGGTGAAATTGCTTCCGTACGCGTATGGGAGCTCTTGGGCACCATCTGAGCCCCTCTGACGCTTCAAGTCGGTCCCGAAAAGACGTCCGAATGTAGTCTGATTCGCCTCGTGCAACCCACACGGGCGCCTGTTTTCGCACGAGGCTCAATTTCCGTGAACTTGTCCAAATTGCTTGCGGAGTGCGACGCCGTCGAAAGCCAGGAGAAGCTTGCTAGCTCGTTAACAAGCGAGCTCGTCATATCATCGAGACAACTCACAGAGACAAAGCAACATGGCCAGCGGTGGCATATCGAGATCGGGTCGTGTACGCAAGAAGTCGGCCAAGTTGATGGAAATGGAAGATTGGGATGCGTTCGACTTGAACGATGCGCCAGCCAAGGGCAAGAAGAGGCCGAGATCAGACGAAATGCCCGAGTTTGAGACGCCGGAAAAGAAAGTGGCTCCGTTGAAGATCCCCAAAGCTACCAAAGTGCCCGCGATCAGCCCCGTCAAGAGGCGCGTCATGGACGACATGATTCACCTCAAGAACCTGCAGAACATCCAGGAATCCGGGTATCTCAACGTTCCCGCTGCGCCCAAGACGGTGCAAGTGCCGCAGCACCAGCCCATGTACCCGTCGTCTGCTGTCGTCGACGGTGAGTGGGCGACGGACGTTCCGAATGTCGGAATGACTCCCGTTTTTCGCATCCTCTGGGTTCCCGTCACTTTCGTTTTGGGATTGGCCTGGGCTGCAACAAGGTTGGGTTTCAGCTGACCGACCGTATGTCTGCTCCTGAACTAGCGTCGTCAATCACTCCCACGAGTTCATGCAGCAGTATTTTGACACTTCGAGGTATGATCGCTCGCCCTCACGGCAATCAATCATGGTTGAATGCCTAAATAATTGTGTTGTCCCTTTAAAACGTGTTTGTTCACCCAATATAGCGACCGACGTGACGTGTCCATCTCTAATAGTCAAGCTAGATTACAAGCAGACAACGGTCAGTCTACAAAAGTTGCTCTACACTGAGCCCCCCGAACCTTCCCTGCTTTTAATAATAGGCAATGAATGTCAACTGTAGCGTCATAAAATAGTCTGGACTAACTAATTATCAAAACACTTAATCCTAAATTAATTACCACACTAATGCTACTGTTGTGCCTTGACCGTGATGCCGCTAACATGTGGTGGTCTTTGGTTAGCTGACGAGTTCTGACTGTTTGTCACAATTGCTGAGAAGGGTTGATGGGTCACGCTGGCTTGTAATTCACATTAGACGGTCGTAGATTGCTCCGTTTTAAGGAAACTAACTAGCAAGCATAACAAACCTTGCACGAATTGCTCCGTTTTAAGGAAACTAACTAGCAAGCATAACAAACCTTGCACGAAGGAAGCAACAAACTAAACATAACAAGGACTTGCACAAATGCCGTCCCTAAACCGTGCCTTTGGAGGTTTTAGTTACTTCCAAAAATCACCTTCTTGCCTACTTACTTACTCTTCTTTTAGCCAACTAGAGTAGTTAATTTCAATGTCATGAGCTTGTCATTATTGCAAAGTTTTTTCTGTCATAACTTCTAACTGCCTGGCTAGCCTTGTTTTTGCAGGATAGTAACAATGCGAGCTGAGCGCAGGGCGGTGGTGGTTAAACGTTTATTGAATGATGCGGTACTGGGTGGTTGCCGTTCGGGTGAGTGACGAAGTGACAGAAGCTGTCAACTCGAGGGCTGCGGTCTATAGCCAAGCCAATTGTCAAATTTTCGTCTGTGCAGATTCGTCCAGCTCGTCGTCAGAGTCTAGCGAGTCGAGCTCGGAAGACGACTCGGACTCAGACGACTCAATGGAGTACGGACGCCCGATGCAGCACTTGCAGCTTCAGCAGAAGGCGAAGAAACCTGCCTTCCAGATGATACCACAGGCCAAAGCCCCACCGGCTTCGGCTATGGACTTCGAGGCGGCTAGCCAGCATGCTCGACAGGTTTGTCCGGCCAACAAGTCGAGCCAGAGCGAATGGTCTTTCCGACTTTAATCCAGGAACGTAGAAGAACATAGGCTGGGGTGGGTGGTAGGCACTCGGCTGGCGGGGCTTTGGGGGTGGGGGAGTCTGCGTAGATATGACGTTGCAGCCGAAACTTTACCGAGATCAAGTTTGTTAACCAATTCTTAAAAAGAAAAAAAAACAAAAAAACATTGATTTAAGGGTGGGGGGACCAGGGGAACAGTCCCCCCCCCCCCCCCCCCCTCCCCCTCCGTTTTAAATTTGCCCCTGGAATAGAGTAATAACTGCCTCAGAGTAGGTGTTAACACCTGTGCCGATAAGCTAGAGCATACGAAGCGTAGGAAACTTGGTGCATCTCCTGGTTTCCGGTGGGCATAACCATCTTGCAGTAATACATTCGGTAAAATACGTCCCTAACAAACGAGAAGCTTCGATCGGCGACCTAGGCTTTGGATTGCCAACACATGAGTGGGAGCTGCCGAGCGAATAGACGTACAAGCTCGTGGTAGCCTAACTTTGGATGCCGACACCTCTACGTACCGTTTCACCGTAACTCGGCAGACGATGACAACCACGGCCCGAGCAAGCCAATCGAAGCGAGACACATAATAATGGAGTGTCGGAGTCTACCGCCACTGCAGAAAGTCGTCACTCTCTTTATTTTGTCACTCCAATTGGCTAGAGAGGGCTGTAGTGTTCACTCTTTGCCAAGTTGCAGTGACACAAAGTGCCACAGCTGCAACATTGAACTTTAATAATTGCCTCGGCGTCACTTTAGCGCTCGTCGTCACCGATGGGACGAGAGTGGCAGGGGTCTTTCAATTGTCTCGCCCCTCATGTGAGCTTCCCCTCTTCGACGACGCTTCAGCGACTCGCGAGCCTGGCATGTGCACGCGCGACCAAAGCACGGTGGAAGGCGATGAGCCCGTGCCGGAAGTCGGATGTCCAAAAGGCACGCGCCGCCGTTCTCGTTCCGTCAGTGATTGCGCACCAACTCCACTCTCTGACATCTTGGACTAGTGTGTTTAGTGTCCGAGCCCGCCGAGGCACTGAAGGCTGTCCTGAAGTGACAACAGACGACGTTGCAAAAGCCAGAGCGTCGCGCCGTCGGACGTCGCAACCCCGGCGGTCGGCTGTAAAAGTTCCAGGCAAAAAAGGCACGAAGAAATGGGTGCGTCGCCGTCGTCACAACGTCCGAACTTGCGGCTCCCGAAGTTTCCGTGGACTGTTGAGCCGAGGAGCGACTTGCAGTATAACGGGTGTCTGCTACACCCGCCGTAAACACACCGGTCGGTGGTGCGTTCCCACACTGTAGTGGCGCCGCTGTTGGCACTGCGTGTGCGTGGACGTCTCACTCCTCCCAGATCTGGTTCTGTGCGCGCGGTACCTGCACCCAGTGTGGGCAGTCATGGACTCGTTTGTAAGCAGTGTGTTGGTGCTTGGTGTGGTGTGTGCGTTAACTGCAGATTTTATCTCGTGAGTGATTAGTACACAGTACAGTGTAGCGTGTCCATTGGTTGCACAGTTTTACTAACCGCTCGTTCCCAACCGTTTCTTCAAACAGCGGGGACTGCATCACCTTGATCCCAGCAGCGACATGATCGACGTCGAGGAGAGCGACGACGACGACGATGATGACGATGACGACGACGACGACACTCGCGATTCTCACCTGGTGATTGCGGAGGAGGAACGCCGGCCGCCGCCGCCACCCCCGAAAAGGGGCGGTGGCCACGGAGGTCACGGCGGCCACGGTGCGGCGCCCGCGAGGAGCAAAGCGCCGGCGGCACCGAGAGCACCGAAGCTGTCACCGGCGCAGAGGGCCAAGAAGATGAGCACCAACGACGACCCCGAGTACGAGGAACCCGTCCCGAAAAAGGCGGCCAAGAAAACGCCAGCTCCCAAGGCTCCACCCAAGCCCAAGCCACCTCCAAAGGAGGTAGGACTGTTTTATGCGTACAGATTTAGTTTTAATGGCCATTGTGGAGGTACTTCAGCATGCTCATGTCGTGAGGCTGAATTGTCTAAAGGCCAACTTGCACATTTCTGTTTGATTTTCGTGTAACTAGGGTGCCTTCATGTGCGCTTTGCTTAGGGTGGTGACATCTGGCCATGTTGTTCCACACGTTTGTTTTTCTCTTTTGGTGAGAGGCACGTGAAAGAGCGTGTCTCTGCATGCGTTTGTGGCGCAGACTTTGCTATGCCGACATTTTGTTTTCGTTGGTTTCTTTGTACTTTCCTCGTGAGCGTGTGCTGTCGACATCGGGTACTACAGGGGGTGGCATCACCCTACGTGTAAATAGACCGAATGCTTTTTGCAGTATAATTTGCGAGGCTGTCTCGCTACCTGTGAGAGGTGGTCGCTAATAGGTAGGGTTTCGTGTTTTCGGAATTTACTTTTTATGATATTTAGAGGGCATTTGTCAGTTCACTTTTTGCCAGAAATTCAGGGTTTATCGGAGTTTACTTTTGTTATCCAGATCCTTCGAAATTCCAAATTTAAATTGACCATGTTCCTGTTCTTCAAACTTCAATACAAAAATAAATATTCGGATAAATACGTGCCCCAAACTTACACAAACTTGCAGCTGCAGTTGGCATTGATGCCCTTGCGATCGGCAGTACTAACTGCCCCGCCACAAATCTTGCAAACAAGTGTTGCTTCAGTCAACATTGGTAATTGTTTAGTCCCTGTGTCGTAAGTGATCGCAGTCGGTTGCAGTGCACTTGGTGACACTTGCACTCGAATGTGTGAACCAGCCTTAAGCATCTGTTGCATTGTCTCGGCGTTTCCAGAAGGCCAAGACAAGGCCCATGACTGCCTACATGCTCTGGTGCCAGGAGAACCGTCGCCGAATCGTGTCCGACAACCCGGGCATGGGTGAGGGCTTGCTACGTTTTTTGACGTAGAACTGCGTCTTTCACTGCGCTTGACGTCGGGTGCGCAAGAAAGGGCTCTGCTTGACATGTCCTCTCCTTTTGCTGGGCTGGAAAGAGTGTAGGGCTTGGAGGGAAGAGGTCATCCTGCTTTTGTTAACCTGCAACAGACTGCAATAGTCCTCCTGAAGATTGTCTCGTGACAAACACTTGGGGTGCATGTAGCCAAAAGTTAAAGTTGAAGCTATGCCCGCTAGGGTCCCTCTAGGGTCGCGCGAGTGTTGGCGCCCTATTCCCTCGTTGCCTACTGTCACCGTGACTGCAGTCACGTGTTGTCTGTTTGTGTGGCGGTGGCTTGTGGGTGCCAACGTTTTGTTGCGTAGCACCAGGGAGTCGGTGGGTGTTGCTGGCAAAGAAGAGGGGTGTTTTGCCAGGGTGTTTTAGCGAATGGCTGGACAAAAAATGACTTCTCTGCTTCTTGACCCGTGCAACTATATGGCTGAATGTGCAACACCTATAACCGTCGTATATTTTGTAACTCTGGCGCCTGCCAGCTGTTGTAGCAAAGAAGCTCCATGCATCTGATGCTTCCTGTGCTCTGTTAGGACATACCTGTTTTGCTTTTATTGTGCAGACTTTGCAACGATCAGCAAGAAGCTGGGCGAGACCTGGCAGATGCTTCCGGACAAAGATAAAATTGTGAGCCACAAGTTTTTTTTTCTTGTTTTTGTATCACACTGTGAAGGTGAAATTTTTGCGGTGTTATTAGAGTTTGGTAGAAAACCCAGGTGGCATGGGTCACGGTTACTAAATTAGACCCTGCTAAAAAGAAGATGGCAAAACCGCCGGGTATGGTTAGATTTTAGCCGACGTCCAGGAGGTATACAGGGTATCCCCCCCAAGAAAGCTTACAGGGCTCTTTTCCCCGCAAAAATAAACTACACGTCACCGAATGCTCATTTTCCCATAAAAATGTAGCGGTAGCAAAATCTGAAAATTTTAATGGGAAAATCGGGCTAGTTTTGCTTGTTTTTGGTGACTGGCATCATTCAGCTCCGTGTATTTGAGAGTTCCGTCAGCCGCTTTTTTCTTCTTTGAAAATTTAAAGGAATCGCTTCTAGCTTTGATAACGGTTAGTTCTGGAACTTTGGCATCCAGTTTGGACCACTATCGCTACATTTGGATGGAGAACGAGCTTTCACCGGTGCAGAGTTTATTTTTGTGGCCAAAAAACCCTGCAAATTTTTGGGGGGGGGGGGCCCTATACTTTTAAGTAGGGATGGGCGAATATTCGGTTATTATGAATAGCCAATCGAATTCCATTCTATTCGGCATTCGCTTCGAATCGAATTTAGGTATTCGACAGTATCGAATTATTCGAAAATATAGAATTATTCGACCTTTCTAAATACAGTCATACCCGACTATACCGAACCCGTTTACATCGAATTATTTCTTATATCGAACAATTTTTGTGCACAGTAATGTTACAGTGACAATATATAGCAAAATCTATGGTTGCATCGAACAAAAATAGCAGTCGCTACCGATATATCAAACTGCCAAGAGTGCCGTTTTGCTCTGCAAGCTGGCTTTTTTTTTTTCCTGGCGGCCGCGTCGACCACTCGGAAGAAAAGAAAATATATCTTTTGTGGAGAGAGGGTGCTCCGTGCTCCCTTTCCCCGCTTTGTCGGCAAGAGAATATTATTTCTTCCAAAGGTGCTCCCATTGGACGTGCTCCGTGCTCTTGGCATAGTTCGGTGCTAATGCGCGAATATAGAAGGCAGCGGACTCGGCATTTTGGAGTCCGTAGATAGCGCAGAAAAATATCGTTATCGCGGATGCAATGAAGAGAACGCAGCAGAAGATGCAAGACGACTTCATTGTGTAGTATTTCGGCAGAAAGTGGATTTTTGAGAGTCAGATTTATTAAAAGTTCTATATCGAATTACCCGCTATATCGAACTGGTAGACGTTTTTTTGCGAGGTCGATATAATTGGGTTCCACTAACTCTGGCTTGGATTTCCGGCCAGGTGGCACAAGCTTCCGACCGTTTCAACCATTTCATGCTACCGAACTCGATACACTTGATATTAACAATTACAGTATATCTATACCAAATAAGGGCAAATATAAAACTATAGTTTAAGCATATCTTGTGGTATTTTTTGCTTGTACTATTCAAACTATTCTATTCGAAATTATTCGACCAAAATCACAATTTGCTTCAAATTCGATTCGGACCCAAAATCCTCTATTCGCACCCATGCCTACTTTTAAGGGATGAAAGGAAAATTTAATTTGAAAAATGAGAAATGAGGCAGATGCTTATGGATGGCACAACGAGTTTAAAGCGGTTTGCCGTGTCCTTGAACATTGTTAAATATAAAACTCTAGTTTCAACTACTATACCTTAAAATTATCAACTTTGTTCTATACATTTGTGGCTACCCTGCAATCGTACACCTTTTCAGGCTGAACTCGTTGCACTCAGTAGAGTCCTCCTGCCATAACAGTGTTTTATTTGTGAACCATTTTTGCTATGCCTTCACAGTACCTTCACAGCACCAGTGCAGGTTTATGCCTGCATCTGTGTCACCGTCATACTTCATCTTTGCTTTGCCACATCCGCGCCTTTTGCTATGTATCGGTCTCTGTGCCTTTTGAGAGCTTCCGCTGTAATTTTGACAAAGTCGATTCAGTCTCGGCTTTGAGTTCTGGCCAGACTCGCCATTTTCTGGAGTCTAGCTACAAAGCCAGAACATGGGGGAATGAGATAGTGCTGGGTTTTGTTTTATAGCACTTACTGGAGGCCAGCACAGGGCTCAGATTGGGCACACATGGTTCGTCAGCATGTCAGGTCGCAAACACAAGCGCTGCGACGCAGACACAAGTGCTGTGACAAGCGCTGCAGTGTACACATGTGCTGCATCACAGCACTTGTGTCTGCAACGTGTTGTCACGTCACAGACACAAGTGGTGCGACAGGGGCTGCACCACAGCGCTCGTCAGCGACGACGCAAGTCCCGGCCGAACGCTGACGCAGCACTTGTGTCCAATCTGTCCAATCGCTACTCACCGGTAGGCGAAGCAGAAAATTGAGCACTACGGCCTCGTTATCCAGGAGGTGTTGCACAAAGACGCAAAGTACACTCTTTCAACTCCAACTGCATTTAGAGCCGTCTCTCCACGGTTTGTCTCCCCCATCTGCAGCCATCCTTCATCCGATCGTACGTTCCAACACAGTTGAAGGCACGGGCGCTCGTCACGACGGACGTGGAGTCTAAAAGCGCAAGTCGCTGCGCCTTCCCTGTACAAGATTGGTTTATGGCGACGATAGAACACATACAAAACACAATGAGCGCCGCGATATTGCGCTTCCGACGCCGTCTAATTGGCCCCATCGGCTCATAGTGCTGGCTGCGCCCGAACAACTGCTTACGACCGTGTGCTTTAAAACCTTTTAGAATCTCTTATGACAAAAGCACACTGTTGCCATCTGTTGGGTACAATTACATGGAAACAGCACTTGCTATTTCCATGTAATTTCTTTTTCTTTTTTTAACTGTTTTTGACTATGTTGTAAACAACGACTTCTCATAGATAGTACTCACATTTGATCTTCAAAAATAATGCAAAACCTTAAATCTGGCAAAATGCAGTCCAGGGTCACCTCATAGATTGTGCTGGCATGCTCTTTAGAAAGCCTGCATTAGTTTCCAGCTGCTTGATCGGGGATTGCGTGGTTTACGAATCACATTTGCAGTAAGAGCTGCGAGAAGCTGCCAAAAGCGTCGACCGTCGGCAAACGTCTCCACCTTTCCGCCCGCTTTTCTCCTTGCACCGTGAAAACGAGGCGCACGTGCCCTTGCGACCACACTCCACGGGAGGCGTTCACCATTAAACTGCAAAAGCTCCCCATGATATGAGATGGACCCTCTCCTCAATCTAGGCTCTCCAGCGTCCTCTCGTCGTAAGAGATCGCAATGACTCGGCCCTAAGCAAATGCAAGCGTGCGAACGGGTCGTAAGGTTAAACGAAGTATGGTGCATTCATGAACGCGATCAAACCGAATCCGCTTGCTCGCAGGCCTGGCGCCGCAAGGCCAAGGTGCCCACCAGCAAGGGCTCGACGCTCATCAGCACGGGACGGCCTGGAACGACAAGCGCGTCTGCCGGGGCGCCGACCGGGGCGTCGTCGACTCCGGCAGCTGCCTCCCACGGCGGGAGAGGCGTGGGGGGCGCCGCGACAACCGCGGCCAAGAGCGCGGCCGCAGCTGCGGCTCACGACGACGCCCGTGCCATTGCAGCGGCGGGGGCTGACGGCCCCAAGTCCCTGGGCATCGGGCCCGTCGACGTGGCTGCCCACCTCAAGCTTCTCGGCGAGTCGCTCAGCACGATCGGTCAGCGTTTGACGGAACACGAGGTGAGAAGTCTCGTCTTCTTTCTTTTTTTAACGCAGAGTACGTTTCAGGGCTGACCCTCGAGGAAGGTGTGACAAAGCGCCACGGAAACCATTACGAAACGCATAACACATCCTTCGGAAGATAGTCTGTACAGGGGAGCGGTAAATTGAGGAGAAGGAAAGAAATTCTCAACGCACCCCGACGGGAATTTAACCCACACCAGCTGGCTTCGTCTCCGCCACTGTGGTGTTTACTAAGCATTCGAATGCAACCGCCGGTGTCCAAACGGTTTGTGGGAAGAAACAAGAAGTCCGAGACATTCCTACCATCACGTCAAAAGGGAATGAGTTTGTAATAAATTAACGTGCTATAAGCGGAGGCTAGCGGAGGAGGCGGGACAACCGACAAACGTCCGTGCCGCCCAAATACCGTTGGTGACCGCGGCAAACTTGTCTTTGCATAACGCCAGACTTAGTTGACGAGCATACGTCGTCGTCCGCCTGCCTGCAGGGCCAGATCGCGGTTTCGGGGAGCCTCTCCGTGCTGCTGGACTCGACGCTGTGCGCCCTGGGTCCGCTGCTGTGCCTCACCTCGCTCGGCAAGGAGATGAACGGCTGTTCCAAGGAGACCCTCACCAAAATACTCAACAACATCGCCTACGTCATGCCCGGCCTCTGATTGGCAGACGGCCCGCCGTCGTGTACGCGCACCTTTGTGTCCCGCTTCCGATTGGGCCAAACGTCCCTTTGTCACCGCATCGTGCAGCTCTGTTCGCTGCTTTTAATTGGTTGGATGGATTCCGGTTCCTCGCTCGTACTCTTTTTATTAGCCGATCAAATTCTAGTGGAAAACAAAACACGGGTGATTTCTGATTGGCGGTTACGTTCTGAAGGAGGGGCCTGCACAGTTTTTCTATTGGTCATGTTAATTCTAGAAGTGTGGGCATTGCAGTTTGCTTCCTATCAGCTTCGTTGCTGCTGGCCTTGAATGACTTGCAGTTTCTGGCGCCTCCGATTCGCTTATCGTGACAGTGAGTTATGCCAATTGGTTCGCTGCAATATATCTTTTTTTTCGTTGCGAGTTCTGTACATACCATAGCTGTGAGAGGACAGACGTGCAAAGTATCATCGGGTATTGAATTTGAAATGAAATATAATAGCTATTCATTAGGCACTACACTTCCAATCCTGCCTGTGATGCAGTTAGATCCAACCATTCTTTCATGGCAAACTTTAGACATGGAGGATCTGCCGATTTTTTGCTTTTACCTTTTCTTATTTGATGCACAAGAGAGAGATTCAGTTTGTCTCAATGGATTTTTTAGAATTGTTGAATTGATTCTAGAGTTCAAGTTTAGGTAGGCTGCGATCCTGCCTGTAATAAGTAATAAGAGTTCCAACGGCACTTGATGAAGCTAACAAAAATAAATCCTGGTCCAAGTCTCCAGAAGCAATTTTCAGAGGAATCGGTTCTACCATGTAACGTTCATCCCAACATTCATCTGTCAACATCTTTCATAACATAAAGCAACCGAATGACATCCTTTGTTTGAGGAAAATAAACAAGAAAAACAACAACCGTTTTACATCGTCACTTGGGTTCACAGATCGGAGTTCAAGCGTGACAGGGAGCATTGTGCCTTCTTGTAACTGCTTACGACGAGAGTAAGGTCCTTATATACCAAAAGGTAGTGGAAACCATTGTATGAAATGGGGAAGAGAAATTCCTCCTTGCCCATGCCCTTTCGTTCTAAAAATGTATGTTCCCCTCGCTTCATTTGGATTGGGCGTGACACGTGACCGCTACCTTCCGATGATCCCGCATGATTTTGTCGTCTGCTCTGAACTGGCGCCATTTTTGTGCGGGGTATGGCGGTGGCTTCGTTGTATAAGGTTATGACTTTTGCAGCCTCCGTGCCAGTAAAATATACTGCCCATCGGCCCGTTGCCGATGGACCATATATAATATTATAAAATGATATATGCCATACTTTGTTTAACCTTACACCCTTTCATACACAGTGCAATCCACTTATAACAATTTACCGCTCAAAACAATCGGTTTATAAAGTTTTTAGACTAGAAGCGATCAGTTTCTAGTCCAGATACAACGATAATCGGTTATAACGACAGCATTTTCGGGCTTTTTCATTACTGTTATAAGTGAATTGCACTGTGGATTGTACGAACAGCGTTACAAAAGGGAAGAAGCTTTTTGCCGTCCCGATGGGAAAATAGTCTTCAGCGATAAAATCGATGGCTCCACTGGACCGGCTGGAAAAGTTTTGACTGACTCCGAGGGAGATCAGTGTATTTGATGGGTAGTTAAATGCACAAGGCGCGTAAATAACAGACGTCGCATATTCCTCCATGCACATGTGCACAGTTGCATGTAGTATATTCAATGTTTAGCAAATGTGTATGAAGTAAACCAAGCTGTTGATTTTTGTGTGAAAAGATTGGTAATGCTAGAAATTACCGAAAAGTCCAGGGCAGGCTTGCTAGAAACGGTCTCAGCTGAGACCGGGTGAAAGAAAGCACTGCCAAAGCCAGCGCACGAGCTGAGCAAGACTCAAATCGCGTCTCAAGACGCTCGCAAGCCGCAGCGTTCGCAATGCTTTGTTTCACATAGTCTCAGCCGAGACGCTGTTCTAGCAAGCCGGCCCTGGGTTTGCACGCGTTGTGCTGTCTTTTATTTGCCTGCCGAGTCTGCATATGCACTTCATTCAAGATACTATACTCTCCATCTCACGAGTCGCGTGCAGCAGAGGCAAAAGCACCGACGATACCGTGGCTTTCACATTTGCTTTCTTCCCGTGAGCATTCGAGAAACGAAATCAAATCTAAAAGCCATGTGCCCGCCGTGCCTATGCCACAAAACTCCCGAGATAAAGTATAGAATGTTCAAGTAGAGCATACGCTAAGGATTGCAGGCGCGTGCTCTATCCATGCTTCCGCTAGCAACGCAGTCCTTGCCTACGGTCCACTACAAACTGTACACACAGGAAGAGGTGCATTCTATTGTGTGCCTGCTCTCGCCACTTGCTGCAAAAAAACAGGCAAGCGCAATATATTTTTTGCAGTGCATCTCGATGTAGCAAAATACTTGGGACTGCAATTGGCGATTCTGTAAAATCATCTGCAATCAGCGGAATCGGAGAAAGCTTGTTTTCACTCCGGAGCGACTCCAACTCTGCTCACGTTGTTACATTTTTCCTTCGATAAGTCTTCCCGTGCTTTAGAACTCCAATAAATCTGTACAAATGCTAGTTTCTTCACGTTAACAAAAAAATGTCTTCACATTAAACAAAAAAAAAAGAATCTAGTTTGCCTTGTGCAATAGCAAACAAGTACGGCCCGGCACGGATAGGCACACGCCTTGCAGGCCTCGCACGAAAACGGCGTTGGGAGCATGGCGCAAAAGGAGGGCGAAGAGGATCACCCCTAATGGAAATGAGGAAAACGTAGGGACAGGGGGAATAGCGCTGCCTCGAATATAGGGACCTGCTGGTATATAGGGACCTTAGATGAGAGAACAAGCTGGCACCATCTATTGGCTGGGCCTGGAACACTTGTGGTTTGCGTAGAAAAAGACCGAAGGTTTTGCACTATTTCTGTGAAGGTTTTGCACTATTTGCGAGGTCAAATCTATGCACAGTCTATGAGAAATGGTCGCTTATGTACGTTGTCGGAATTATTCCGATACCATGGCGAAAGGAGGATGCCTGAAAAATAATATATTTGCACGTCGGAAATGTTCCAGCGCCCCCGTACAGGTGGCGTTGACATTTCTCGTTTTAAGTAGATCCTATTGGCGACTCCAGCGAAATCGACGCCGCATAGCGGCAACGCCGAGAAGCTCGGGAAAGAAGGTTGTTTCGACTCTGGTCTATCGCTGCTGTCTGCTCGTCTATCGCCCCCCACCTACTGCGAGGCCTTCAGGCCAGAAGGCGGCATCACGATAAACGTTCTTACAATAAGTTGGAAGCATTTGGCCTCAAGGCTATGGCTGGCTGGTTGGCTGGATCGAGCCATCTAAAGCTGTCCGAGCGGCACCCTGGCCTGTTGCTCTGCAGGCTGTGTAGGCTCTGTAGGTCCTGCGGGCGGTCCTGTTCGGAGATATGGTTGTGGCTTGTACGCTGTCCGTCGAAACTGTTCGGAATTCAGAATGAGTGTGTCGTTTGCTAGCAGTTTCTCTGTGGTCACACAGTCGTTACAAAAGAAATCGTAGTAGAATCAGTCTCATTGTAAACTTCGTGATGTGAGGTTTCACAGCACTCATGTCCGCAAGTTAAATATCTTTCTTGTGTCGGACGCAATACTCACTATGTTTGGCATTTCCCGACCAGGCGATGGCGGGATAGCAGTCTTCAATATCATGGAGTGTTTACTTTTAAAACGAGTGAAAGGCAAGTGCGATGCCGATTCATATCACAGCGGACAAAAGCGTGAAACCTCGCATCAGTCTGCAGACTGCAGACACGAAAGAGGCAGTCTGCAGACGGGAAAAACGGCATGTTTTAGCAACCCCTATCAATATCAATAGGTTGAGAGACGACAAAATGAGTGCGTCGATGCCTCCATGTTTGTCTGCTTAGTGCAATGTGCCGGTCTTGGTAGTACTTGATGCCGCTCGCAAGCGCAGGGATTACAGAAAGACATGTAGTACAAGCCGTAATTGCTTCCAAACAACGAAATATGAAAAGGGAACACCAGTACCTCTCAACGGACTGATCAACAGCACTGCTCGCTAGCTTGCAGCCTGTGAGCTTGGGAAGTGCGCCCACTTTGACTGTGACCAATGGGTTTGTGCATCTTAGTTTGCCTAAAGCACCATGGCCACTGCTTAAAAACTTGAGCACTATATAGCTCCTTCGGTGCAGGGTGCCGCAATCTAGAGCACCATCTCTCGGCGACTAGCGGCAAATGCCCAGGGATTCCAACTTCGGCCACAAATGCATGGGGAGCATGAGAAAATCGTTTCTCGATTATTTTGGGGATGTACGGAACGACAATAGTTTTTGGCATAATAAAGGAACAGTTTACAATAATTTGTGCTAAGTTGTGTGCCATGCAATAACGTAGTTTCTTTTAAAAATTGCCCGAGCGGCATGGTGCAGCTGACGACACGGCAACGTCGCACCATTCATGTGACCCGCTCCGGCCAATCCATAAAGTCCATCTCCGCTGCGTAAAACAATCGTCTGCTTCAAACGCCATTGCCTTGGAAATTGCCGTCTCAAAATTTTCACACGCATCTCTGTCGACCATGTTGTCGGCAAAACACGCGGATCAAAGGACCTACTCTGCTCCGTAGGAGCTATATACACGTTTGCAAGTCCGGCTTCAGGGCGGCGCCATTTTGCCCGGCTGGGGTGCGCTCGGACGAGTCATAATCCGATTACGAAGCATTGCTAAGGCGTCGTAATCGGATTATGGCCGCGCACAAGCGCGCCCCAGCCGGGCAAGATGGCGGCGCCCTGAAGCCGGACTTACAAACGTGTATAGTGCTCTAGGCAAAACCGGAGCAGCAACCACTGTTGCCAGATATGCGGTCAAATGCAAAATGCGATTTTAACAGATATTCACATTTAAAAACTACTTGACGTATCAATATAAGATTGGTGGCCAATGAAAAGTACCTGCTTATGCATATCGTCAAATATTAAATCGTTTTTAGGCTTGTGGAAAGTCTGAGTGTAGTAAAAAAAAACCAAAACAAAAACCTGTATTGTTTCACTAACCCCCAGCAAAAATTGGACTCGACAAGGCGTCCATAAACCATGTGATAACGACTGACCAATGAGTGATTGAGCAGTTGAACACTCTAATTGCAGGCTCTCTAACCCCAAGCGGGCACAACATACTCGGCTGCGCTCGAGCACCGCAAAGCCTTTCAGAGAAATATTCACAACTTGTTTCTTGAACAATGGTTTATTTTAGGAAGTCATACTCTTATGTACATATGGCAATAAAGGGCAAGATACAAAGAAAAAAACGTGAAATGAGTCTATCGAACGTGGTGCAGCACTTGGAAGGAAAGAAATGGCAATGACTAAATGTGCTGCTTCGCTTGCGACCCGCTTACAATGTTGCTCGACGGGGTCCGACCGCATTTCGTTTGCACTTGAGGCTACAGGAGAAACACTTGTACGCACTACCAATGAAGGCGAAAAAAAAAAAAAAAAAGCCACAACTTGTTGGAAAAATGTTACCGCACAAACCCGACACGTAATGCAACATCTTTGGTCGAATCGGCGTCCTCTGACAAATCTGAGACCTCGAATATCAGACTCGCACATTACACTTAAAGCAAAACAAGCTTTTCTTCAGTCAATAGACTGACACAGCGTCGGAACATTGCATTTGACACGCACGTGCCGGCGGTGCTCAAGCTTGCACCGAAGTGCCACGGCGACGTGCGGTGCGTCAAGCTTCTGAGCAGTCTTTCGTAAGTATGTACACGTGTTTAAGTACGAACTTGAGTGAGTCGCTCAGTAGAGGTGTCCGTTGGGCAGACCGGTCTGCAGTCTCTTGATGTGGTTGTAGATCTTGAGCGCGGGTCCCAGCTTGATGGAAAGTCCGGTGAGGACGTCGCTGCGCTTCAGAAGCAGCAGGGAGCGCCCATCTATTTCCTGCCGCGGAGAGGAAAGCGTTTGTTTTGTAAGCTTCTTGGTTCGGCATTGTTAAGACGAGCGAAGCAGAGATTTCCCCCATAGCAACAATGAAGTACAGCCTGTCGCCCCCCAAAAATGTAAAGAGCTTTTGTTCGCTGCTTGTTCGCGGTGATAACTGGCACCATTCAGCCTCATGTTTTGTAGGGCTCCGTCCGTCACCGTTTTCCATTTAAATTTCAGAAAACCGCTCTTTCTGAATGACGGTGACGGCTAGTCCCGAAACTTTGCGCGTCTGCTTCGGACCACTACAGTCAAACCCGTTTATGTTGAACTCGGGGAAAAAAAGTCAACCAGTTCGATATAGCGGGTAATTCAATATAAAAGTTTGAATGAATGCGCTTTCTGCTGACATATTACACAATGAAATAGTCTTGCATTTTCTGCTGCTTTTGTTCATTGCATCCGCGATAACATTATTTTTCTACGCTGTCGACGGACTCGAAAGTGCCGAGGCCGCTGTGTTCTATATTCGCGAATTGGCGCCGGACTATGCCGAGAGCACGAAGCACGTTCGGGCAGGTGCACCTTCTGCAGAGCGCCGTTTTGCTCTGCAAGTTGGCTTTCCGCTAACGCAGGCGGCCGGTTGCGTTGGGGAAAAGCCAGCCGACAGAGCAAGCTGGCTTTTTTTTTCTTTCGTCCAAGCGGCCACGTGCGGCCGCGTCAACTTGGCAGTTCGATATATCGGTAGCGGCTGCTATTGTTGTTCGATGTAACCATAGATTTTGCTATATATTATTACTGTAACACTACTGTGCACAAAAATTGTTCAATATAAGGGGTAATTTGATGTAAACAAGTTCAATATAGTCGGGTTCGACAGTAGCGCTAAGTTTGGGCGGAAAATGAGCGTTCAGCAATGCGTACTCCATTTTTCTAATAAAAAAAAAAAAACCTGCAAATATATTTTTTCAACACCCTGTACACTGCTGAGACGTTTTACATGGAATGTGTAAAAAGTTGTGTTGTACAAAGCTAGAGTTCCATAAAAAGAAAAAGTTACAAAAACGTGCGTGACTAAATTTAGCAGCACTCGGCCACA
This sequence comes from Ixodes scapularis, assembly GCF_016920785.2. NCBI lineage: Eukaryota > Metazoa > Arthropoda > Arachnida > Ixodida > Ixodidae > Ixodes > Ixodes scapularis. Next base: position 2,617,247 of record NW_024609838.1, on the reverse strand, counting down.
CCAGCCGAACGCTGCACCGGAAACACAAACAAATCTTTTATGTTGTCGCCGTCCCCCTGGTTCTCAACTTTGCTTTGATGCTAGGGGCATGACTGTTCTATCACACAATAATGTCAAGGCTCGAGAAACGAGCACTGACAGGCCGATGATGTTGCCACAACTGACACACGCCCCCGGAAACGTGGGCTGCAGGGGAAAGCTCACCTGTTCTCTGAAGGCAGAGGCCTGCTCGGGAAAGCCGACGTGAACCAGAAACTTTTCCACTTCGTCGATGGACCAGCACTTTGCGTCGGGAATTGTGTCCGGATACTGGTCCAAGGCGGTGAAGTATGCAGCCCTGAAATGCGCCGGCACGTTTCGACATGTACCGCGCTGCTCCGAACAGATTCCGTACGTTTACGGAGGAAGCCACAAATGCTGTGCTGATGGTACACTTCCTGTCGCTTTGTTTACGAAGCACTGTTTTTCTAGGGCGCAATTTACCACTCCCTGGTTATTCTTTTAATCGTACAATGAATCCAACGATCGTCGACTGGCATATAGTGGAATCATTCTCAAATCCAAACGGAGGGTTATTTTGTGAACTAAGTATGCCGTATTTTAGTGTAGGAGCAAAGTTGCACCTTCTGCCACAACCTAGTTTCGAAAGCCGCTGTGCCGAAACAAAGCTAAAGTATGCCAAGCTTTCGTGACGGCGTGGAAGTTACTGGTAGAAAAACGGCAAAGGAGTCGAGAATACCAATGTTCACAGGTTATTCAGTTGTCGAAACACAGATATATGGTGTTCCTCAGTAAGACAAATAGTACTAGACCAACTAAGAGTGCTACATTTGAAGAACGTTTCCCATAGAACACCGAATACGCCAATATTTTTCACAAGGACAAATGGGCTCAGCAACATTTTGACATCCCTCAAAACACTAAACATGCCGATTTTTCAGTAGGTCAAAGAGGCTCATTACGCCTGCAGCGACACACTGCCAACGAATCCAAAGTTAGTGAAACGCGAAACAAACTGGGTTTTACATGTAAATAACTGGTTTGCCGTGAAGTTACTTTACCAAGAACCAATGTAGGCTACTCGGCGTAAACTACTTCCTCTATTCCCGCAAACCGGCGCAATCCAGTGTGATGTCGAAAAGAACACAACGCACTTTCACTGAAAATCCGAGACCAAGACTCACAGATCCAAGTGCGGCTCCTCATCTGAATCCTTGAGTTCGTCCTCGGGTACGGGCGAATCGCAAGGCGTGGGAAGTCCGGCAGGCGGGTCAACTTCTGCAATCACGGCAAAAAAAAAAAAGTGGCGACTACCATAATATCCCGAAATAGCCCACCTAAAATCGAGAGAAAATTAGGTGAAAACAGTGTGGGCTCACTTTTGATGTATAACCAAGGAAGTTGAAAAAATATTGCATCAAAAGAATGTGTGTTTACGCTTCGTTTACTCGCCCTCAAAACCTGAGCAGTCGCTACAATGTCAAACAAAATGTCAGTCACTTCGTCGCATAGGTCCCATGGCCAACTGCCCTTGTTTATGCCAAAGTCACCGATGACCAAGGCAGTGCAATTACTAGAAGTAGGCTATCGTTCGGCGTCTTAGGGAAAATACCGAGCCACGCCAAAAGTAGAGGTGGGTTATCTTTCGGATTAGGGGCATTTCTTGAGATATTACAGTATGCAAGTCTAAAATTTTAAGTTTTACGGAGTGCAAACTAGTATACAATAATTTCTTTTTTGAAGGTCGTTGATCATGACGAGATGCAACGGATTTTGTGTCGATATTTGCTTTTGCAAAGAAAAATATGTTATGTTCAGTTACTTCAAGCGTTTCTTTTCAGACCAACTCTTGGGACCCTTGTGGAACTATAATTAGCTGACGTGCGACGACAATGTTTCCGAGCGCTAGTCGTTTTAGTGTCGGAGAACTCACCCATCTTGACCTTGGGCCCAGAAGACTTCTTGCCCGCCTCCAGACATGCCTTGCAGAACCATTTCCCTGGTGATCGCAGAAAACTTTTGTGATGCACGAAACATATCGTGCCAAACACACAATTGGGGCTCTGAACTTTTATCTTCAAGGTTCTAACTTCTAAATATGGGCCCACGTTTTTTCAAAAGTGCCGCCAAGACGGTCAAAATGGCAGCTCATGGGTACCGCCATTTTGGTGCTTCGAACTCTGGGACGCCTTTTGCGACAGTCGCCCATCTGAAACGCGATTTTCTGAGCGGAACGTACGATCTTAGGAGATCAACGCAGCATTGTTTTGCTTTCATCGTGAACTGTTTCAGCAAGCAGGACGACGGAAAGCACTTCTTGCATCTTTCGTCGGGCACGTCGGGTCGGAAAAATCTGGTGATAAATAGCACTACTGATTCTACGCACCAATATGGCCAAAGTGTACTTGCTCTAAAGCGTAGCTTAAATTCACACGATGCATCTTTTCAAGATGCAACAGTTTAGCGAAACTGAGATTTTGCAAAATCGGCCTGTTCACACGTAGAGTTTGATGCGCGAAATCTGTGACATATTGACTTGCGAGAATTTCGCCAAACCTTGTGATCTACACTAGGAATATTAAGCGTTCCACATCAAAAATGATATGAAGTATGCACAGAGTGAAGAGATGGTCTGCTTTATTAATACCACTCGGTAAACTTCGTCGGATTCAGTTTTCTAGGCCTGACAAAACGGGGAAAGGCCACAAACAACAAAGAACAGGCAAATGATCTCGAGGTATTACGGTAATTTTTGCGCCGCTTAAAGGTCGCCTCTGCCCAGTCATCAGCCGCGTTTACATGAATGCAACTTCAGCGCATTGACTCCAATCGTCCTTCGAATGAAGCCGGCGCAGCAACATTTACATGAATGTGCACCAAGCCCTATGCGAAGGTGGCGCCACGCTGTGTCGAAGCTTAAAGTTAAAGCTGCGTTTCCGGCACCAGCCGCACGTGACGACGTTTCCCAGTGAATCGCACATGAAGGCCTTTCGATGCTTTGGGAGAGTGTAAACATTGTGCCTGCTGTCTTTGGTGCTGTGCAAGAAGTTACGAGACAGAAGAAACATCAAAATCCAAGCGTTCTGGGCTCCTGGCCGGGCCACCGGGCCACTCTGGACCAGAGGCGACGTGTGTGCACACGCCCTAGCGAGCGAGATCGTTTCCAAACGCTCCAAAGACGCCACCGCGCTGCGCCACTCCAAACTTGCTGACCGCGACAATGCAGTGCTCGGAGCTCTCAGCGTTGGTTGTGTTTGCGCCGAAGCCTTTATGATGGCAATAAAATCTCGCGTTTCTTCTCGGGAGAAAACTGCGGTTGACCCGACGGGACCACTCTCCGCAACGCCAACGAGGTTGGCCGCCGCCACGTTCTCAGCTGCTCACTCGCTCCCGCAGCGAGCGCCTTCCCATAATCCTCTCCGTTCCAAAATGCGATGTAAACTCCATTTACATGGGCTGAATGAATGCGTATTCATTGTGTCGACCCACCTCTGTCTAATGATTTTAATGCGATGCGCTTCCTTAGTGCATTCTTGAAGCTTAGTTTCGCGACACAAGATTTGCCAACAAGATGCATCGTGTGAACAGACCCTTAGTAGCTCCACTCGGCATTGTCCACTCCAGAGAGCAGACCAGAGGCAACACCCAAACCGTACCAAAAGGCGGCGAATTAAAATGGAACGTCCATACCTATGGGCTTGTTTGCAATCTTTGGCTTGTGGCACGTCGGATGGTACCCCTTGTCGCAGTTGTCACAGACCAACAAGTCGTCCTGAAGGGTAAAGAGGGGCATCGACTCACTCAATCGTAATAGTTAAAAGGGATGAAAAAATAAGAAAGAACAGAATAGTTACGCATTGTTTTTCTGTACTAGTTTTCACCTCAAGAATCGTGGTAAAAAAAAGTCCGGCTCCTCGTGTAGCATTATTGATTTCGCCATTGTGTGGAGGATTAAAGGGAAGCTGAAACACTTGTTTCAAAAAGGGAGGTTGATTCTAGCGTAGTTTTATCCCGTGAATCTAAACATCACGTTTGTTTTCCCCGAAGGTGTAACCAAACGCGAGAAAGCACAAGAAACCTCCGACCAGTCGTGGCGTCGTAAAAGAATTTTTCGGCCGCCAGGCGCGTGTCGCTCGAGAGCTGTGTGTGCAATTGCAAGCTTGCCAGGTGTATTTCCTCGCAACGGTCTTGACGCCTTTTTCTACCCTCTTTAGCAAGTGTGGGAGTGCATACCTTTGATAGGTGCTGAAGATGCGCAAGAGCGGAGATTATGAGAACACCTTTTGTGACGTCATGCTCCGGGAAAGAGGGCCTTCGGTGATACTTTGAAAATAATTTTCAACAACCTCCGTGCGCCAAATTAAAACAAATGATTTCGATATTCTAGATCCTGGAGGTCAAATACAAATACAAAATCGCCTCAGCTTCCCTTTAAGATATACGAAGGAGCATTTTAGATTGGGATATGCTCTCTCATCGAGAGATGCAAGCCCCAACTTGCCCTTTCCTTGCGGTGACGAGAATAGATTTCACCATCTTCGTTCTATTTACCTGCACTTCCTACACCGGTGCAGAAAAGTGTTGGGTGGCGTACTTCTGGTCGTATCTCAATACACAGACCTAAAGTACACTGCCCTACACTTTTCTGTACTTGTGCAGAAGATAGCAGGTAAATCGAACAAAACTATTACTTGCTACGTTTCCTATGCATACTGCAATCACTGGCCATGAAGGCCTGTACGAGAGCGGTTTGGCTTGGCTTGGCTTGACTTGGCCTGAACGTTTGGTGGCAAAAGAAAATTGGCTTTATGGCTAGCTCGCGGAGCCAAAAATTGGAAGTAAGTCCAAATATTGGTACGTTGTGGGGGTATGTTCATTATGCGAGCGCATTCATTATGCGAGTAAATAAGGCATGCACGAAGCACTGATTTTGCAAGCATTTAAAGGGGACAAGCTGAAAAGACAACTCGCAGCACCCAGTGATTTGAGCGTGAAGCCGTGAAATTGAGCCGAAGAAACTGTCGCTAGACTCGCCGGTGACGTCGAAAAGTAGGCTCGTCTCGAAGCGAATGGTCTCACTTTTGCCTCGACGCGATTTGAAGTGCGCAACTCACCGAGTCTGTGTTTGTGTTGCAGACGGCGCAGGTCTTGCAGTCTATGCACTGCCACGACGAGAGTTGCGCCACGTTCACCAGCTCGGGAGAGTAGTTGAGACACGACGGATGTGCTGCGGAAAGAAGAAAAAGTGGAATCACAAAAGGTGGAGGAACTATTGTAATATCGTGAAAGATAGCCCACCTAAAAGCAAAAGCAAATCAGGTGAAAATACAGAGTTTTTAACTTCCCATGTGCAATCAAAAAAAGGAAAGCAAAATGCTAGTTTCAGATTTCGTGACCTGCGAAACTTGTGACTGCAGAAAGGGGCGATGAACCAAAGGCGACTGTCCTTTCCAGTTAGCAATGTTTGCTTATGCATGTTGTGACTAAGTAGCACCATTTCTGCCAAGGACCATTGGCCAGGGCCCTGGAATTACCACAAGTGGGCTATCCCTCAGTGCTTCTGAAAAGGTCGGAGGACGCGTAAGCGTCGCCTGTAGGATTGGATCGCGAGAGCGTTACCGCATCCTCGGCCAGCTTGGGGCGCATGCCGCTGCACGCCAAGCCTTCGTCTCAGCCTTCTCGGCTTCAGTCGTATATGGCCGACCCCGTCGCCGAGCAGGAACAGACGTAGATGCAGCATCTGCACTCGTAGAAGACGACGACTCAGAACAGCGGCCCACACGGGTAGACGGCACTGCGTTCATCGCACAAGTGTTCTCTCCCGACCGCCTTCGGCGGCCCCGCCTCGTGGTACGCTCTTTACAGACGAATGACGACGGCAGGATCGCAGCGCCTCTGGGCGGACTCGGCGACGGATGGAAATTTTCTGCTCCTCCAGACAGACGAGCCTAGGTCATGTGGCTCTGACGTCACGACCCTATTCATCCATCACAGTTTTTGAGTCACAGGAGCTTTTCGGCACAGGTGTCACGCCGGCTTTTCTGGCTCGGCATATTACGGTGATATGCAGTCTGGTGGCTCGTCTTCCCACAAGCGAGGGAATGCGCCTTGTGCACAGCCGTTGAGCGAGACACTCCAGTGAGAGGAAGGTTGAGGGAACCCCGTGTTCCTGAGGCAACCGATAAGTAATCACCATAATCACCGGTAAGACTACATTAGGTCTTGGTGTTTGCAAACCACTTTGTGCACTTTAGGCCCTCCCCTGTTGTTTTGCACTCGTAATTTCTTTCGTTAGTCCTTCTGCGAGACGCGCGTGGTGGTTCAGAGCTGAATTCCAGGAAAGTAGCTTGGCCAGTGTTCTCACAATGCAAAGAACACGTAGAGGGATAACTAAAAAAAACGCAAAAACAAGACTAACGAAATATGAACTCTAACAAGCCACTGCCAGAACATTGTTGTTTTCCAATTCTCATACCTTTGGCTTTTATAACCTCGCGACGAAGATCGCATCCTGTCTTCACAAACCAGCACAAATGCAAGAATAGATACCCAGCCACGATGTGTACAAACAAACTGAAGCAAAATCTACTACACAAGGAATGATCTCGCTATAGAAACGTCATTACCTGTATGCTCCATTTTCACTCGGTCACGCTCGGCTACCAATGCGCATAATAGCCTTAATCGGTCACCGGAAGCTGTGACCAGGCAGGATTTGGGACGTTGCCCGTACGACCAAGCACCAGAATTGCACTAACACGTGGTGTTCCCACGGCAGCTCTTGTTAAATGGTCACGCAATGTTTATTAGGATGCACACGATTTGGAAGCAAGTCTTGCACCCTATCGTGATAGTGAGAGACAGGAGTCTTAAGAAGGCACTTAAGTGCTTTTTGTAGAGGCTTGTTTTTCATGGCATTTGCATTTTTTAATGCAAGTCTCTAGATTTCCTCGCATCAAAAAAAGGTGTGTGGAGTGTGAGGACGATGCGCTACAGCGACCACTGAATCGGCGCTTACTCCATTATCATTAGTGACCGGTTGCATTTTAGAGCGGCCAATATTTCCATTCGTCGAAGAAAAAAAAGTTTCAGACGGCGGCAACGTGGTTAGCCCGATAACTACCGGTCGTGACCTGATCAGCTGTGCCTGTGTTCCCTCCATCCCACGGATCATCCTGTTGAAAATAAACGCCCAGAGCAACTAGAACTTCTTGGGAAGCCTGGATGGCGTGAATATGCTGTCTTGTATATTTAGTTGTCTTATGCCAGCATTGCTTTTAGGCGACGTTTGCTTAGTTTGAAACTGTGGAATTTGATTTCTATCCGCAAAATTCAGACTTGGGAGTCAAACTTTTTATTGTTTCAAACTTGTACCCCAAAAAAGTTTGAAATGTTCGGATTTTTCTAATTTTAATCTTAAATAAATTCTAAATGTTTGAATATTTCAAACTATCTGTCAAAAAATTTGATATCTTCGAACTCAAACTTTCAGAAACCTTAACTTTTCTTTAATTATTGGAATCGGAACTTCTTTTCAAATTTGAATCTTAGCGAGGTTCGAAAATTTCAAACCCGAGCTCGGGAGGTTCGTGGCATCCCTAGTCCCCACCAACCCCATAAAATTTGACAAAGGAAAATAGTTAATTGCGTGGAGATTCAGAATGTTACTATTATTGCTCTTTTTGTAGGTGCATCATACATTATATTTTGACAGAAACATCAAATCTTTGGATGTAGGAGACATACAACAATTATTGTTTGAAAACGCCGTCCAACGTCACTCCCTGGTGACTGCCCCAAGGTGCGGAAAAAGAGGCACATCACGACCTCCGATTAGTTTTTAATAGGGAAAACGACCACCCGTTATTGTAATTTCCGGGTATCTTTTTAAAATGCTTACAGCCCCTAGCTTGAGTTATCACCATAAATGCATGACCTCAAAATCCACTTGAGTGCCCCCTTAACCTCTCGACTGTGTCAGTCGAGCCTAGCTCGTCAATGCAGAGCCATTCAAGATGAGTATTACTCGTCTGATTTCGCCAGACCACGCACTCAACTGTTCTGAATGAACGAGGCTTGCTGAAGGCTTAGTTTGCAGGTCTGCCAACAAATGGCAGCACCAAATTTTTTTTAATTTTTGCTCCCATTATGCTAGCAGTTAGAAACTTTATTTTGAAGGCACCCAATGTAATTTTGAAAAAAAACAATCAAGCGGTTGAGGGTGAGAAATTCCCCAATACCGAAAACGGTCGAACTGCTCACACATCACACAAAGAAAGGTGTCTGCCGCAGACATGATGACAGAATCATCTGCGGACAGGTCGCAAGCATGTCCGAACGCATCCGCAAACAGTTTTTGTGTATTATGACGGAATCGTCGTACAAGCAAGCAACACGCCTCAGACTGTCTTCCCTCATGAGTTAGCAGTGCGACCATGGCTTCAGAGGAGAACTCGCCTTTCGTGCTGCAGTCACGGCAGACGAGGAGGGGTTCGACGTCTCCGGTCACGTTGGACGCAGCGGTGAGGCAGCAGATGAAGCAGTGTGGCTCATCGTCCTCGAAAAACTCGGTCGCCTCCATCGTCGGGCTGTCCAAGTTTTCCAGGAAGTCTGGCCCATGCGTCTTCTTGATCCTCTGTGTCGTCCAAAGGAACAAAGACCGTCACAACCCGGGTCAACTTTGATGCGCGAGTCGACCAATGCTACAAAGGCAAGCGGCGCACGAAAATACAAAGGCACCACTTTTGCGGCATAATAGCAGATAAGACAAGTACGCAGAGCGCATGTCGGGTTTAATTTAAATTTATTCTGAATTTATTCTTGCGACATGTCGGCTAAATCTTTTAACCCTTTACCTTTTGTGGTACATTTAACCTGTCCAGTACAAAACAAAGCCTCAGGTTTTTTTGGTTTTTTTTCTCAATCTGGCAGATTGGTCTTGGCCTGTGGTAAAGCTCTAGGGCAAAATGCTCCGGCAACATACAAATAATTCACAATCAAAGCACAAGAAGCTGCATCAAGGAAGGAGGAGAAGGTCAGAATATTGAGGTACCAACATTGGTACAACTATTAAACTGACACACACCAAGAGTAATGGAAGAAAAAGAACAGGACAATATCAAATTGCCTTTCGACTGCTTTTGACCGCCATCTGTTGCTGCTCCTCTTTTTTCATAGCAGTTGAAGATGATCCAGTTTCCGGTTCGCGCAAAATATCTGCCTTTTTGTAGATGAGCTTTCCGTTTGTCACTTGCTGTTCAGGAAGCGATTCCGACGGCTCTCGCCCCGGAAAGATGGTGGGCACTGCGCCAGGCCTAAGCTTGCTGCAGGTAGCGTCAACATAGTCGTCTGCTGCGAAATGTAAGCAGCAGACGACGCTGGTGGCAGACGCCCCTTTGGGGCAGACATTCTCGCGTGCCACAGCTTTCAGCCACTTGTGCCTGGTGACGGTGTCCGACGGAAACTCGTGGAAGAAGATGCCTGGCTGCCGTTTGTTCTTGGATGACCGGCAGAAAGGCACGCAGCAGTAGGTGATGGGGCCTCTGCAAGAGAGGATGCCTGCCATTTTGCTGCCATATCGTCTGCTACTGGGGGGCAGACATGGCAGTGTCCTTTATCGTTTCTGTGGTGTGATGAATTAACTTTCGTAGCTAATTATGCTTTTTTTTTTAGTTCCTCAACCACCATGACTTTTAGCCGCAATTTTTTGTAATGACTGACAGATGTTTTAGGTCTGCAAAAAGGTTATGACAGTTTATTTAGGTCTGCAAAGTTTATTTGTGAAAATGTAACACGTTCAGGAACTATAGGTTTTGTACAAGATTGACATCCAAAGGGTCTAAAACAAGTCGGGTAAAATCCTAGTTCTAATCAATTAACATACGCGTGAAACTTCGCATTTTCGTACATCTCAGAAAACTACCGTACGTAGAACCGCAGAGCTCCTAAGCAACCCTTTCCCATGTCCTCCTCGCAACTTCGAATCGTAAATAAATAAATAAAAATAAAAAGGCACAGAAAATTAGAAAAGTGAGACCGACGTGACCTGTCTATTATGATTCGTCTCACTCGAACGGCACAACCAATTCGGTAGTCAACCCGTCCCTTTTGCCGTTCATGTTGCTTTCCTGTATTCCCGTAACTTTAGCAGCACGCTCTTAAGTTGTCAAGCCATGAGCCTCTGGTTTGCCGCGCTGCGAAGCGCCCGAACAGCCAGCGGTGGGATTTCAATTGATCAAGGATTTCAGATTTCCCAATAAACAGATGCAGTACTCGTTGCAAGACGGGGGAAAGAGTTCACGAGCCAAAGATGGCTCCGAGGTTCGAGACCGAGGGAGAACAAACGAGTTCTTAATGAGGCGAAAACGACTGGATGTCTATAGTAAAACAATAAAACGTATGAACCACTGTCACTGTAGAAGCAGGTAGTTTAGAGGAGACACATATTCAAAGCGCATTCACGTAACAATTTCTTTTTATGCTGCTCAGGAACGGAGGGGGCAAGGTAGCATGTCCTAAGATCGCGTTTCATCGGACAAGCAAAATATACCTGGGAGCCAGCGGTCTTGCTTTGAACATCGCCGAAGGGTTAGAGAACGAAGCGTTTTTTGTGTGAAGCTCTCGCTACGTGCACTCCTTTGAAACGCCCCAAACTGAACGGATCGTACCCTGCCGGAAAAGGCGAATAACCACACATCCGTCGCAGGCAGTCAACAGACAGCCAGCGGAACGAGCAAAACGTAGAGAACACACCCCAACACACCTCTCTTCCAAAACTCGGGCAAAAATAAATTAAAAAAAAAGGTGGGTCCGCGTAGCGCCATCTATGTAAGCTCCCAAACTGATGGTCAATCCTGACAGATGGCGCTAGTTGTCCACGGAGTTTCAGAAGTGCCCAGGGTGGTCCAGAGTTTTTGTATGTTTCTGTAAAGTAACGTTGGTTTCTGTGTAGCACGATTTGCGCAATGTTTGTAAGGGAACGCTTAGAGCGCGTTGCTGGTGGTAACTGTCGTTTTATTTATTTTAGTCACAAAAATATATTTGTTCGCACAAAACAACAACAAAAACTGTAGAACTTGTAGCTGAGCTAGTTATAGAACGCTGGTCTGTGTGTCTTCTTCCTTGCATCCGTTGTTTTTTTGCGCCTTACACCATGCTTCATAACAACAAAACAGCTAAAGCTATGTGGAGAGCAAGTTCGTCTGCTTCTCGAGCAAGGGTTACGGTGACGTAAGAACACCAAGCTCCGATTGGCTCCAGTTGGCAGGATAGTGGGTAGGCCTCAAGGCAACTAGCATCGGGGTCAACCCACTGTCCCTCCATCAGAGCCAATGCAGAGTTCGGCGTTTTGAGGTCACCGAAAGCAGACCAACGCGAATGGCGAGTAGCAGACGACACCTGAAGAGAAAGGGAAAAATTATAGTTAGCACGAGAACGCCGGCCTGAAATTTAAAGAAAGTGTAGTGTCAAACACGAGCAGCATTGCAATACTGAAAAGAAAAGGGAATACGTTGCTCGTCCTTCAACGCTGCCACAAGTACAAGTGGAATCACCTTCAGACTAAAGGAACTCTTCAGACACAAAAACAAAATAAACCACAAAAAAAAAAAAAAATAAATAACACTGATAATATTGACGGTTATGTGTCCAACGCTGACATATGAAACGGCGCAGGACTTCGCGGTACGAAAATATACACCGTAACAAGAAAATGTTCGGGAGTTTGCGCTCTAGCAAACGACGACAATCCCCCCCCCCCCCCCCTTTTTTTTTTTTTTTTTGCTTGTTTAGTTTGAAATGTTTACGAAATATGTCTTGAAAGGAGTAAACAAACGACCAAACGCCAAACATTAACAATAAATAAAAAGAATAAAAAAAAAACTTGTTTGGGGTAACGTGAAAGTGCGTGCTAAAACACTTCGTACGACGGAACCCTTGATCGCGCCGCACGTGGTCAAACGTCAGAGCTCTGCGTCACACCGCGAACGGGCGACCGATGACGCGATCGGCCGCACGGCCAACAGCAATAAAAACGCGTACGAAAAAAAAAAAAAAAAAGAAAAAAAAAAGAAAAAGCCTGGATGTTGCCTGGATGCGGCGCGGGACTGCGCGGGACCGAGATGATGCGAAGTAGTGGCGGCAGCGGCGAAGTCGAAAGAGAGCGGGCAATGGCGGTTGCGTCGGCAGACGCGTCGTCTGCTACGAATGTCCGCTACACATTTGGCCTCTCCGATCCACCGCGACGAAGCTGTCGCGTCCCACACGCGAAAACAATGCTCCTAGCTGTCACTGCCTTTTCAACCTTTGTTCCGCCCTTGTTCTGTTGAGCATTCGTGGTAACCACAGCTCCATGGCCCACCCAGATAGCTGAGGGAATCGGTATCAGCTTCTGGACGATGCGTAACTTGTGCGTATCTGCGATTGCTCAAAGGATGCGTCACATGATTCCCTTTTACTTTTCTGGTTGAACTTTTTTTTGTTGTTGTTTCGTGGTGCCGCCACATTTTTTATTTATTTATTTATTATTTTTTTAGCCGTTTTTGGACAGATGGGGCGCTGAGGCTCGCTTCAACACGCCTCCGCAGCTTTGAGGGGAAACTTTCATTTAAATACGGGCTACGCGTGGGGCATTTTATAAACAATACGCGGCTCCTGGCGCTCCGTCGAAAGACGGAGTCACTCTTTTTTTTTAATTTTTTGTTGAGAGGGAGCGGTGTGCAGCGTTGCAAGATGTGTAGAGCGGAGAAAGACGCAGCACAGAGCCACGCCGACCGGCCAGTCAACACATGGCGCGCGCGTACAGCAAGAATAAGTTAAAAAAAGAAAAAAAGTCACACGTTTTTACTATTTGTTTTATATATTGTTTGTCCCTTTCACACCCTTTCTAGCCTGCAAAATAAAAATAAATAAAAACGCGTAAGTGCAAATTAAAGAAATAAAAATAAAATGCAATAATATTAAGAGTAACCTTACACGAATGAAGCAGAATAAAAAGCGATTTTCACGCGCACAACCTAATTTCGGGACATTCCACAGCCGCTTAAAAAACGTGATCGGAGCACGTGCAACCGCGCGCACCACCGCTAACAAGAAATCTCACACACGCACCCCACGCACCCACCCCCCAGAAGGGGAAAATAATAATAATTTCACTCGCCTTGCGTTTGCTTAGCGGTCTCGCACGCTTCCCAGCGGGACCCTGAAGTCCAGCCCGACCGTTGTTGTTGTTGCAGTTGATGAGCGGTGCCGCGACCGCCACACGTTTCTCCGGAACCACCAGCATCGCGTTGGGCCGCGCCGCCACCGCCGCCGGCGCACTTTCGCCGTTCAGAACGGGTGGTTGGCCCAGCGGCTCACGAGGAACCATCGGCGGCTTGCTGGGCCTCGGACTGCACGATGCCGGTGCGACCTTGGGCGCCGCGTTGCAGCGCTCCAGCCGCTGTTTCTCGGCGTCGGACAGCCCGTACGAGCCACCCGCGAACCGGACCAGTCGACCCGCAGCCACTTCTTTCTCGAACGCGAGTTCGAGCGCTCCTTTGGTTAGTCGGATCCCGGCCTCCTTGCTTTGGAGGAACGCTTCGACTTCGGACGCGGTGATTCCCGCATTGGATGCACCGCCGCCGGCGCGTTGACGGGCGCACCAGAGATCTTTGACGGCGTCGCCGATCATGCGGCTCACCTTCTGCGTGGTGGCGTGCCCGCTGATAGACACCGCGACCACGGGCACGGCGTTGGCGGCAGCGGCCGCGCTGGCCGCGGGATCAGAGAGCGGTGACTTGTTGAAGCGGACCCACTTGGCAGCGTTCCGGTAGCTCGTGCTGCCTTTGTAGTCCACCTTGATGACCACTTCGGCGTCGACGAGCAAGTCGAGTTCGGTCTGGACCTCGACTTTGGTGAGTCCATGCCGGCGGTAGAGCATGTGACAAATGCGCTCGAAGTCTGGGCGGGCCTTGCGCTTTCGGAGTTGGTCGATCGTTTCGAGGACGATCTCTTTGTGCTTGGACGTGGACATCTTCGCTGGGTTTTCGGTTCGGTTCGGGACCGCGGTGCACTGCTCGATTGTTGGCGAGAATATTTTTTTCTTTTTCCTCCGAGAAATTGTCGAGGAGCGCGGCCGGTAGCGGACAAGGGAGTTGACGAACCAACTACAGCGCGCCGGGTCCGTTGTGCGCGTGCGCAGAGCGCGTCGAGCGACGCATGCCGGGAAGGATCGACGCGCCAAGCGTCGCCCGGGCGGACGCGCAAAATTTTTGCGCTCCTCGCGTCTCTGAAACCGCAGCTTCTTCGCGGGGTTCTCCTCCGCCACACCTCCCGGAATCACAAATAAGACGAAGCGTGCACCGTTGAAGACCAATCCCGCAATTTATCCGCGAAAGAAACTCGGTTCACGGAACGTGTTTCGGTGGAAAAGAACGGTTTCGAAGCGGGGCCGAGCGTGAGCGGCCGTTGGAATCAGGGAAGGGCTCCGATTGGTCAGACGCGAGCGTAGCAGAAGACCGTCTGCTTCGATGGCGGGAGGCGCCACATTTTTTCCCGATTTGGGCGCATGGCGCCGATATTTTTTGAAGCGCGTTTATTTTCCTGTAATCGCTTGTGTCCGATAGCTTGATCTGATACTTTTAGAACTGATTCGCGAGTAACACAACTTATTACAAGACCAGCGCAACCCAAGCGGAACACACGCATGCAAGATTAGTGCCCGAGCGACCTAGCGCGCGCAGGCATTTTCGAAGCTTTACGACTTTACTGGCTTTACTCAGAAATTCACAGATGTGCACAAAATAAAACGATTTGTGCATATATTTTTGTGAAACAAAATGTGTGGTCGGTTCAGGATTTGCAGGCGACACATGTTTACATTACGTTGTAGCTTTGCGGATCGCTTGACCACGTGACGTGGTTACGTTTGAAGGTCACCTAGGTGCTGTGGTTCATACCTAAACAGGTACTGCGAGCACGGAGTTGAGTTCACTGTTGGGAGAAAACGCCGACAGGCGAATAAAAAAAAAATGCTAGGAATGCAAACTGCAAGGTATTTTAGCTTTACCTTTATTTCTTCCCCCCAAGTAATGACATTGAAAAGCTATGTGAATTTTTGTAGTTTATATGACTCAGAATTAAGGAATTCTACGCATACCGTTAGATTTTGCCGAGATTTAAATTTGAAAGATGAGCTTTCAACCATGAGCTTGGTCCCCTAAAAGCATACAAATACAGGTCTGTTTCAGGTCAACTTGTAGAACGTTTATTACAAAAAGTATCCGCAAGGCAGCACACTTTGTACAACCAACTAGCTATTTCAGCCGCTGTCCTTCAGGTAAAAGATGCAGTCACATGTTTGTCCGTCAACGGTGTCTGACTTGACCGTTTCATCCATGGATATATCCAATATCCCGATAACGAAAAGTATCTGAGCATCAGTTTGAACTGCAGATTCAGCTTTGCAAGGTACATGTGCACCACAGTTGAATGCAACACAAGCGAAACACAAAAATAAAAACTTTTACCGAAATCACAACCTGGTTTCTTTGATAAAACACTATGAACACGCATAAAAATGGAGAATGTGAAATCTGACGAAGGAAACAAAACTTTGTACAGCACCCACAAGCATTTAATTCTATATTGTACAAAAACAAAACAGACAATGAATGCAAACAGAAAGCACGAAAGAAAACTTTACATGAGTAAAAAATAGCTTTCAGCAAGCAGGCAAGATACTTTGGTATCGATCATCATAGCTTATATGAATTTACACAGCTTTTCCTCAATAAAGTTTTCAGCAACACTTTTTCCCCGACTGACTTCTACGTGCCATCCATGGTGTTCTGTTGGGCACAAAGTAGCAAGCAGTTAGCCTTATTTAAATAACTCATCAAGAAAGTCTGCAATGCAAAGCTTCTCCAAATAATCCAAAGGTTTGGCCATGTGTGGCTTCTAATATCAAGACTTTAGCCTGGTTTCAGGCAGAGTTCAAATATATCTAGACAACTGAAGGATGGCAGTAACAAAGCTTGGTTAATGCCCAAATAAACAAAAGCATACAATGCCTCTCATACGAGACGGTGTTGCCATTCTTCTTTGTCCGACAGTCATCCCATGAACTGAGCGTAGTACGCTAAAGCCAATTAAACTGGTTGGCTTGCAATTATAGCTTGTTCAATTAGGTAGGTTCCTCTTTAAGCATATGCCCTTGAAATGCAAGCTGCTAGTGTTTACGTCGGATGCAACCTGAGGAAGCAAGAGGATTGTAGCAGACAGAGGTGACTACAATGATACACACATGTGTAAAGAAGAACAATGCGCCACAGAAAGAGCGTATGGAGCAGAGGCCACCTTTTTCTCAAACTATGGAGCAGCGAGACAATAATTCATTATATTATCATTTTAGAACGGACGGATAACCGAAACGATCCATTTCATGGTGAGCCATACCTCTGTCCGACCTTTGAAAACCACCTTTTGCTCACGCTGTCTATGGGTAAACCAAACTAAAAATACTCTTCACCATCTATAAACTTTTTATAGTGAAAATAAAGCGAGACATGTAAAGCAAAGTGGTAAACAATTTTCAGAAACTTTGTAGCCTCCCCTCCCCCCCCCTCCCCCCCTCCTCCCCTCGTCCCATTTAGAAAGCAAGCAGTTTGATTTACCTTGCTTTGTGACAATACCCATAGCACGCAACATATGGCTGAATTCCATCTTTCTCAGAAGACATTGCACACATACAATGCTCTTGTTTAATTTTCTAACAATCTGCTTTAATGCCCCGAAAAGACAGTCTTTCTTAGCCAACTTTTTCAGTTACATCTCAGCTAAGCAGACAAAGTTATTAGCATAAGGACTTCCAGAAATCTTCCATATAACATATATGTTTTTCTAGGCATAATTGGTGAGACAACCTTCAGATTCAGTGGAGTCTCCATTCTTTCAGTCAACAAATTTAGCAAACAACCGTACCAACCTCAGCTTCTGTTAGCAGACGGCTTAGTGGAACTATAAGAACCACTACCCAATTCTACCCCAAAAGCAAGAGCTTACTCTCAAATAATGTAGTTTTTGGATATCAGAACCTTTGTAGACATGAATTTGATAGCAAACTTTGGGTGTCCTGCTTTCGCTTGCATTTTAATAAGCAATATCAATGCCCTTAGCAGACGGCAAGGTCCACCTCCAATACCCTCAGCAGACGACTGCATGAACCTCGTAACAAGCAGCTCTTCATCTTGAAACCAATACAAAAACACACTTTCACTAGAACACTGCCTCCAGAGGTCTGCTGTAAAAAGTCCACAACATCTTTCATTTCTTTTTTCTTTCCGTAAACAACAACAACGATGCTCGGAGGCTCTCATCAAAGGCACCTCAGCTGGGACTGTCGTCTGCTTTGATCTTGTAGTGAGCCAGGTGCTGATGGGGCCTCTGAAGAGGGTGGGACAAGAGCTTCGCCATGCAGTTGTGAAGCTTGGTGGCGTTACGAGACACCTCGAACACGTAAGACGCTAAGTGTTCGTCCAGGGCCACGAAGGAGTCAAAGACCTCCTGAAATAAAAATTAAAAGAAACTTTCTGACTTTTACAGAGCAAAACACAAGTATAACACTATAACCCTACCATTTTGAAATTCATTGTCTCCAAAGATTTGTATTATTTAAAGTTTTTTCTTTAGCGTTGCAAGAAAAATGTATGCCAATGAATCAAACAGTTTTTTCCTTTGATGCAGCAAAACCACCTTTCAAAGTCCCTTTATGAAAGAAGTGTAGTATAAGGAGCAATTGTTTAATTTTGCTCAGAAGACATTGAACATCATGTGACATTATAGTGTTAAAAAATCAAAGTCAAATTTTGGGGTTTTACGTGCCAAACCAACGACGGGCATCTGGCACGCCCCAGCGGAGGACTGGGGATTAATTTGGACCACCCGGGGGATCTTTTGACGTGCAACCGACAGCTCGGTTACACGGCGCCTTCTTCGCAATAAGCCTCCGTCAGATTGCGGGCACCTCGGCCGGGATTCAAACCCGCCACATGAAGATCCGTAGGCCAGCGCTCTCGCCTCGGAGCCACCGAGGCGGCTCATTATAGTGTCGGGTCATAGTGTCATGCATCTAGCTAGAAGCTCGAGGTCTTAAAATACCTGGAGGAAAATCAATACTCCTCCCCAATTCCCAAAGGAATTGTTGCAACCGCAAGCATGAAAACTTAGCACGGATATGTGCCTTCTTTGCTCAAGCTTGTGCGAATGGTAAGCTTGTGTGAATGGTAAGCATGTACCTCCCCCCCGCTCTACACTGCACAGAACTCAAATGTAACAATGTAATAGAGTCGGTGAAACAGACAGCGCATTATTACCCTGCTCTCCGAGGAGGAGAGAAAGCTATCGTGGCTGTGAGGCTGACGTTATGTTTCACACTCAGCATAATTGAGCTGTTGTCACGTCAAGCATCGTTGCTGACAATTGATAAGCTCCTAATTCAAATCAAAAGGCAAGAGTTGTCTGATCGTGTTTTAGTTTAGAGTTACGAAATACCTCCGCTAGAATGCAAATCTGCGTTAAAAGCGAGGAAGCAACGACACACCTGGCAACAGTTGTCCTCGGAGAGTGGCCGATGAATGTACAGGATGTCCAGGAAGAAGTATAGGGACTGCATCATCTGCTTCAGGACCTGCAGGTTTGTCGGCGGAACAGCAATCGCTTAGAGAATTGAAGCGACTTACGAAAGTGGGAAGGGTTAGGTGCTGCAAACAAGGGGCGACAAGATTTTGCCCGATGCATGGAAGCTTTCCGACATTGAAATACACGCCATTTTGTTGCACACGAAATCAGCATGGCTACCTATACAAGTAATTTTCTTTATCACTCTTGACATGGCTACTCGACAAAACTTGAATCGCTTAAAAACCGATTGTGTTTTGTCGGAAGATTGTTTGCTTCTTAATGTGGTTTCACCAATGCCAGAATACGACGGGGTGCCAGACCACCCGTCAGAATCGAGAGCAAGGGGGGTCTGGACCTCCCTCCCCATTCCCTGCTTTTTTAAAGTGCAACTCTGCTCAATTCCGAAAATTTCGGGATAATGAGTGATTTCAGATTAAAAATCACCAATAAAAGGCACAATGTCATTTGCTTTGTGAAAAATCAAATAACACATTGCTAATTTTCACTTCAAACATGAGCAGAAATCAAAACCGAAATTTCGGCTCTTTCTGAAAAAATTGGTCTCGGGCTGCCAAAAACATGGCCATCACACGGTGACCATGTTTTTGCAAAAAAATTCTGAAAATTTTGGGATAATGAGTGCTTTCAGATTAAAAATCACCAATAAAAGGCACAATGTCATTTGCTTTGCAAAGAATCAAATATACATTGTTAAATCTCACTTCAAACATGAGCAGAAATCAAAACAGAAACTTTGGCTCCGTCTGATAACGTTGGTCTCGGGCTGCCAAAAACATTGCCATCACACAGTACAAGATGTCACGCGATCCTCTACGCGACGACGGGTGGGACTGGGGCAAGCCGACAGGCCACCATTGGGGCAGGCGCATATTAGGTGCGGTGACAGAGTGGTGCGCCCCAATCGTGCCAATGCAGAAACCTTCAGGTGCCGTCAGAATCTGCGTCGACCTGACCCACCTAAACAAGTTTGTACGACGGGAGCGCCACCAGCTTCCAAGCAGCCCGCGTCTTTTTAAACCAGGATGCAAGTTCTGGATTCTGCCAGATCCACCTTTCAGAGGCATGCCAAAGCCCTCCACTTTTATAACACCTCATGGGAGGTATTCCTACCTTAGGCTACCCTTCAGCGTGACTTCAGCCGGCTGCTATGGAATGCCGAAATTGATAAGAACGGGCACTTCAGCAGCAGCGGCGGCGGAAGCAGCGCCGACTTCGACATCGCAGCAGCAACGAAAGCAGCGCTGACCTCGCAGCAGCAGCAGCAGCCGGTGTCACGTCGACATGGCAGGACTCAAGCCTCCGAAGCCATTCGACTTTCACTATGCCGCGGACTGGCCCGTCTGGATGGACAAGTTTGACGACTACGGAATAGCATCCGGTCTACACGAGAAACCCAAGGAAGTTCAAGTAAGAACGCTTCTTTATACGATGGGCCGAAAGTCGCAGGAGATTCTGCAGTCAGTAGGCGTGAAAGATGAAGAGTTCACAAGAGGTTTGACCTCACAAAGTCAAGGTTTCAAGGGTATTTCGTCCACACACAGAACATAGTGCGTGCGAGAGTGCTCGTTTTAACCAACGCCGACAGTAACCGGGAGAAACAGTAGACCAATTTGTGACAGAGAAACACAAGCTTGCAGAACGTTGCGACTTTAAAAACATAAAAGAATGTCTCATCAGGGACCAATTCGTAGTCGGTCTTCTGGACCAAACGCTGCGAGAGGAGCTTCAAATGGATCTAAAACTGACGTTACACACAGCTCTCTCGAAAGCTCAGACAAGCGAAATCATGAAGAAACAACAAGCTGAACTAACAGGGCAAGAGTATGGAAACTCATAAGCATGTGTTGCATTCAACAAGCGGAAAAAGGCAGCGGGAAAGAGCGACAGTTCGGCTACTAGAAAGCTCGTAAACGGCAAGAAGTTTTGCAGTTTTTGCGCTACCAGCAACGTGCCTACAATGTTTAGTTAATCTATCGTATCCAAGATTTTTATTCGTTAGATATGTAGCAGAATGCCTCGGGAGTGCAGCTATGAAAAGCTTTTTGTAAAAGGTAATTTATTTCTATAAATTTTCTCTTCTGCAAAATTGGTCAACTTTTCGGTCTCCTGTGTCTTTGACGAAATGTCAACATTTTTTATAAAAGACATCTGTAAAGTGACAAAAAAGTTTCAGAGCCCCATTCCTTAACCAATTTCAGTCAGGAAAAGTGAAGAACGAGCCTTCCCTGTATTTCCATTATCAAACGATAGATTGACTAAAATGAAATTTATATCAAAAAGTGGAACGGAGAAAAGTGAGTTCAAAGCGCTCCAAACTTTACCCTTTTTTTAGCCTCCATGGAAAGAGAATAATTTATAAAAAATTAACTTTGCAGTGTAAACTAATTAAACTTTGGGGGATACTCTCTAGATATCGATGGATGTAAATATGTCACTTTTGAAAATAGACTTTTTTGCAGAATTTTGTTTTTTTCTGGGTAGTGTCCCCCCTTAGAAAGGATGACGGCAGGAAACTCGACAGTATCGCCGCACCTGATAAGGGGCATTTCTTGGGTACCCTTGAGCATTTATCTGCGAACTTCGAGACAGTGCAGATAAATTGCCAAGAACTTTGAATGAAAGTTGACACAGGAGCAGAAGTGACGGTCGTTGGCGAATGCTTTCCAGGCATCCCGTGCTCTCTTGACGAAGCAGAAAATCTTCAAGGACCGAATGTGCAAGAATTCACACTATCAAAAAGTTTCAAATAAACATTACGTGGAAAGACAGGCACTCACGACAAACTGTACACGTCATTCAAATATGCGCACAGCCCTTCTTGGGTTCCCCGCGATCAAGGCCTTGGGAAATGTTGGCTCTTTGGACGATATGGAAAGTGTCAAAGACATCGAAGCGAAGTTTCCGAACCTGTTCAAAGGCATAGGATCCCTGCCTGGAGAACACACGATACGCTTGGTATTGGATGCCATTCCGTACGCCGTGTCAGCTCCTGCTTGATTCCCATACCAATGAAGGAAGCAGTAAAAAAGGAACTAGACTAGTTACAGCTAGAAGGAATGATCCGAAGGGTGGAAGGCCCAACAGAGTGCGCTACTGAACGCGCACAATTTTCGGAGCCGATGATTCCATCCGAAACAACGGAACGTCCATGGGAGGAACTCGGTGTTGACCTGTTTGAACTAAAGGGAGCGATGTACCTTGCTGTTGTCGATTATCAAGGGCCACAGTTTTCCTCGTTCTCTTGCCAAGACTTTGCAAGGACATGCGGTTCACGCGTGTGACATCCAGCCCTCGGTACCCGCAAACAAACCGTGAAGCTGAACGAATGGTAAGGACTCTCAAGCTCGCCTTCAAGAAAGCTGAAGACCCTTACCTTGCTCTGCTAAGCTACAGGGATACCCCGGGCCCTACAGGCTTTAGTCCCGCACACAGGCCCAGCCTTACATCATCATGCGCCCTGGACGAACTTCGGCTGTGGTGCACCCCCCACCCCTTTTTTTATACGCCCCTATCTACTACGTACGACATCACATTGTTAGTAAACATGTGAGTAATGGCCCAACACGAGTGTTTCGTCAGCCGATAACCGCATTCCAAAAACGAAGGGCGCTGTGTTAAAATAAAAAAAAAAAAAGACTAAAATAATTTCAAAAGGGGGCGGTGAACAGGTCGCCCACCCCTAAAGCTGAAAGCTGGCCCTGCCCGCACAGCTCCTTATGACCCGACGATTGTGCTCAAGAGTGCCTTGCGCTCCATTCTCGCTCAAGCCTCGCGTGGTAAACTCTCCTTGGAAGAAGAGGGACGAACAATGTTGGCAGAAAATTTACTTTGACAGGTGTCATGCTGTTAAACCTCTGTTAAACAAGGGGTGGCTGAGAGACAGGGGTACTGCGTCCTTCGACCCTCGGATGCGCCAAAGTCCTACTGGGTTAAGACCAGGGACGGACTCTTCCGTAGGAGCCGTCCACAGCTGTTCCTACTGCCGGACAAAGACGGCAATCCTCGTCCAGCACCAGAGCCTCCAAAACCGGGCGAACCCGCAGACATGATCAAAGATGACGCAAGCAAGCCCGAGGTTGCTATGCCGCCAAACAAGCCTGAGGTTGCTATGCCGCCAAACAAGCCTGGCGTGAACGATCATCCGACTACCCCAACAATGCGATCAGGCAGTGTTATAAAGGCCCCGAAACGATTCGGTATTAATGACTAACTTTTTAGAGATGCTTATGTTTTGCCTCGTTCTGTAAAAGGGGGAGATGTCATGCCACCGTGATAATGCGCCGAGCTACTCTTTTCTTTCTGTTATCACGAGCGGTGTTCACGTGATTGGTGCGATGCACCAATCACGTGGACACCGCTGAGTGCCGAGGCAATGCTGCTGACGTCACTTGTTACGCTTGCCCGGAAAACTAAAAACAAACAAAAGGGGGCAATGATGATGACATCTAGATCAATGCTGGCTACACCAATGCCGTGGCCTTGACTGCGCCGTTGGTTCCGCCTCAATTCGCCCGCTAGAATAAGCCGATTTCAGCAACTTGGCGCGTTGCAAAGTCCGTTTAGAAGCATGTTATTATTATTAACATTATTAGAGAAACAAATTAACATTATTACAACCTAGTTCTGTTAAAGACAGAACTGGGTCGTAATATTTGTTGTGTGGTCTTCCTAGGTGATACTGAAGAGGACTGCATTGTTTTCTTAAAAACAGAAATGAAGCAGAGTTGCCCTTTAAGCACTGTATGCCCCGCCATAGACAGACTTTTTGGGGACGAATTAAGTAAATACATGCGTTTTTGACTCGTTATTAGAGACAACTCATATTATGAAGGAGTTTGAGGGGAAGGGGGGGAAACAGAGGTGTCCATACTAGAGGGGCACGACCATGTTGTACGGTGAGGCGGACCAAAATGGCAGTCACGCCGCATTACCCTAGAGCTGCGCAAACGACCCCTTGCTCCGAGTCGACCACAGCCCGAAGGGGGAACCGTAAGCAGCCTCCTCCTCCGAGCGAGTCTCTAGAGAGAGGTGTAGAGGAGGCTACGTACATCCACGTTTCGGTGCATCAGCGGAACACTTCCGGACCGTCCGTAGATGAGGACCACCCTGACGAGGAACGGCGGAGCGGCCTCCACGTCCCTCCCGATTTCTGGTATGTGAGTCTGTTCCATTCTGCAAAAAAAACAACAAAAAAACACATATTTTTGCTTTTCATATTTGCAGAAAACAAAGTGACGTCGCTTTGTCAAGAGTCTATTTTGACGTGCGAAGGCTGGGAGGGCGGGAAGTTGTTTGCCCCGGAATGACGTCTGGTGTTGCTGCTCTGGACACAATTTGGCCAGTGCACAGTGCCCGCTACTTGTTTTGAACTGGCCAGCATCGTAGTGGCATGCGGTGGGTTGTCACCACTGCGTGGCTTTGCGTTAAAGACCCCAGGCCAGCAGTGGTACTGCACTGGATAAATCTATTATCTACAGCGTAAACCAGTGCCGCTATACCTCAAAGGCAAACCGACCTTGCGCTGTCTTTACAAACGTCTAATTTGTTTTGTTACTACAACTGGAAACACTGGGCTTGTAACATGCATTGTAGGATCTTTCGGTTTAGCAGTATGAGCATTCGTTTCGCGTGTTCCCAGCTACGGTGCACCAACGTGCGACGCCATCTATTGCTGCCCTACTTTCGTAAAACCATGTGTTTCCAGCCGAGAATCCTTCAGACCCCCAGCGAGCCACTGTTTCGATGGGTGGTTTCCTTTGCACTTGGCAATGCCAAGCTAAGCTTTAGAAGCATAGTCTAGGGTTAGAAGCCATGAAAGGGAACGCTCCCGTGCCTTTGCCCTTCCGACTCCAAAGTATTTCCTTTTCTTCCCTCTCAGTCTTGGATAGCTTCATCACATGACAGAAAGAGTAGCCTGCTGACTAGTGCATGTAGTTGACCGCAAGGTGGCCTAAGTGGCTACCCGTTTTTGACATCACGCAATGTGGTCATGGAGTTAAGTTCTAGTGTCACTTGACTTCATATGACCTTTAAACTTAACGTCACATCACGTTACACTACAATGGACTTGCGATAATTCAAACTTGGATATATCAAACTTGCTATTAACTCAAACGAATTTAAAAATTTTCGGTGTCCCACTATGTTTTCAAATTATTTATAAGTTAACTCAAACAGCGTTTTCGCTCAATTCATACTACAGTAAAACCTCGTTATAACAAAGTTGAAGGAGCGGTCGTAGTTATTTCGTTATAACCATTAGTTTGTTATAGCCAATGTCCATTTCTCCATACTATTAGCAAGCAAGGGGAATTATGATTGCTTTGTTATATCCATTAGTTTGTTATATCCCATTTTGTTATAACGAGGTTTTACTGTATTTGTTCATCGCAGTGGGCTAGCCCCTGTGAGTGCGTTTATCACAGAGCACCTGTGTACTGCGGGAGAGCAATACCCACGAGGGTCACGGGCATTGCTTTTTTGCAGTGCGCGGGTGCTCGGTGAAAAGCGTACTCGATGGGACTAACCCACTACAATTATGCGAGCAGTACTGTCCTGACAATCTGCTTTCACTATTCCTGCTTGACTTTTATTTTTTTTAGGGGGTTAAAATCGAGATTAAAGAAAATATATTTGCATATAGCGAGCAGATTTATGAATTCCCTCGATTATGATGGCTGGGTGTCTCTTTCAGGTTTAATTTTATATCAAATCTGTCCTTTAATTGCAACCCCAATGTAGGCATTTAACCTTCTGAGGTCACAGTTCATATATATAGTTATAGTGAAACCAATTGAGCTTCGAAGTGGACAAGCGAAAGGTTGGAAACAAACTTCACGAGTTCAGCTGAATTTTTGTTTAAACATGGTACATTGGTAGTAGAAGTCCTGGAGAAACTATTCAATATTCAGTTAGAAAATATTCGGCCAAAACCACCGTTCGCTTCGAACTTCACCAATGTTTTATGTGTGTGCCTGCTTATGAATAGGCCTGTGTAGAGGAAAGTGTAAAAAACCTGCTCGGTATGTGTAGCTATTCCTATAGCAAATCATTCTTTGCCTTGCATCATATTTAGGTGAATTTCTGATATTTCAAACAAAAGTCTATGGCTTTCTGGAGTTTGAATTAATGAGAGTCGACTGTACAATTTGACATTCGACATTACCAGACACCATAACGTGTCACGCAGGCACGTATGAACACGCAATCTGAGTCAGCCTAAATAAGCATGCATTCCAGCAGTAACATGCAGTGCTACTGAATGCTGGTAGTGCAATACATTTTCCATTCCTACGAAATTTCAAAATAGGCCACATCAAAATTTAGGTGCAGCCCTCAATCCTTGAACAGACACAAAAGTTTTGCCTGCATACAAACCGAACAGAATCGGGACGAAGATGGTGCACATAGAAAATGAAGAAGACAGTAAAAGGAAAGACACTGAGACCTTAGAAAGCGGTGTTCCCACAGCAGAACTTAAATAAAATATCTCTACTTACATGCCATTGAACAATCCGGATAGGTCTGGCAAAAAAATGTCAAGGTCCATCCAAAGCCACAAAAACTTACTGAAATAGTGAGAAATCGCAAAAGCCAGAGAAAAAAAAAGTGTATAATAGCTCTGGCTGGAGTCGGTAATATACTAAAAAAAAAATCAAAGTCGGTAATATACTAACAAAAAATCAACTTGTAATATACTAAAAAAAGAAAAAGATAAACATGCTTTTGAGCATGGTTGGAGTTTCTTACTGCCCTCAACCAGCTCAGAAACACCAATTCCAGAAAAAAAGCTGATCTTGAATCTGCAGCTACAGAATAAAGCTCATCTCGAGTCCAAAGGATGTCTGTTTCTCCTGTACACAAGTTCTACCCGTCCGTACACCGACCGGCAAGGCTAGTGACGACAAACGAGTCAAAATGAAGATAAGTCGGAGTGCAGGGGGCCTCACTTGGAGATCACAAGGCCCACACATCTCGGGTGTTTTCAGACACGCCGTTATCAAAACAAGCAAGACTACACACTTTCAATACCTTCTGTGAACGTGCTCTTTTGGCTGCGTATGCAAGAAGAATCGGTTCTGATAGCGTTGGCGATGTATAAAACACTCCCCCCAACGCTGAACGCTCATTCTTCGCCCACACGTAACGCTTGCGGTTCGTACCAGATGCCAAGGTTTCAGAACTATCCGTTACCTCATTCGAAACTTAGCGATTTTCTGAAAATTTCGAGGGAAAAATGGGACCCACTCACGGCAACTGACACCATTCGGCTCCATGTATCGGAGGGCTCTGTCGTCCCCCGTTTTCCCACCATAAATT
The DNA here is from genome assembly GCF_016920785.2 of Ixodes scapularis. Classification (NCBI taxonomy): domain Eukaryota; kingdom Metazoa; phylum Arthropoda; class Arachnida; order Ixodida; family Ixodidae; genus Ixodes; species Ixodes scapularis. The sequence goes on along the minus strand of NW_024609838.1, from coordinate 2,590,250 downwards.
TTTAGAAAATCACCTATAACTCTTGAATGAGACACCAATTAGCTCTGAAACTTCGACATCTGATTCGGAATGCTATACTCCGTTTCACCTTCCGTCCGAGCACAGCGGACGCTAGGAGCCATCCCAGCCTATGCGGCATTGAGGGAGTGTCATGCGACCTTGAGCTCCCTGTGTTGCCCCGTTCCACCGGCAAGTCACGCGACTTTCTCCCGGCGCTGGATCGGCTGGGATGGCTCGTGGCGTCCACTGCGCTCGGACTGAAGGTGAAACGGAGTATAGCGCTATGTTTTGGGTGGGGAACGAGCGTTCGCCGATGCATTTCATTTTTACGGTGACAAACAATCTGTAAAATATTTTCCCTTTTGGAACACCTTGTATTTTGGGACTTCCACTACAAGATAAAACATGTTTTGCCGTCACTCAAATGAGTCCTGCCAAATGGGTCACATTGCGAAAAAAGCAAAAAAAAAAAACTTTTTTGCAGGATCTATTTTTTTTTTTTTTTTTTGTGACTACATGTTTTATTGAGGCATATAAAAAAGTGTGCCTGGGAGTTCTGTTTCTTTTTACCACCAAACCCTCTGGCTAAAGACTCTGGGATGGTTCGGGGCGGGGTTCAGGCCACGCCAAGCATACGAATAGGGAGGGCACTTCATCACACTTACAAAAGTAGGCAGCTTACTAGAGACCAGATGGTAGAGCTCAATCTAAATAAACCTGCTGCGGGAAAAAAACAAAATGCGCTGTAGCGAACGGTTTAAGGATACCGCATGACTCGCAGAGCCTTGTCTCATTCAGGTCGTCGAGGAAGTTGGAGATGTCCTTGGGATCGCTTGTGAAGTTTTTGATCTGAAGCAAAAAAAAAGAAAGGAGTTCCATGCGGAACTTTCAAAATGGAGAATCGGTAATACACACCTAGTTCCACGTCAATGGTATTTCTATGTAAATGTATTTTGCCATGTTTAGGAGGATGATTTCTATCCATCATTATCACTGAAATCCGTGCAGGGTAGATGGCACAAGTCAACCGACTCATTACAACCAACCTTATCAACAAGAAGCCTAAATATTAAAGATGTGTGAATATTTGAAACTTTGATATAATTCGTGAATAGTGCCAACCATTCAATAGGATGTGCGGCACCCTTTCGTTGATTGAGTATTTGAGTTTTTCAAGTATCTGAACATTACGAATGACATCTTCAGAACTTTCTCAATTTCTCGCGTCAAACTCTACCACTTTGCATTGGTGTGCATGTGTCAAGCTTCACCGCTTCACGCTGGAAAGCTAGGGGAAACGGCCGGCCTGTCAGAGCATCTTGGTCAGCTCAATGGTCTTGGACATTTTGCTCCCTGTTGTAAGTCGTCCTTCTTTTTGGTTGTAATTATGGTTCGCCTCCTCCCTTTAAAGCGATAGTGCAACGATCTTGCTGCTGAAAGAATTGGCAGTTTGTATTTTTTATATTGTTTATCTAGGCACAAGTGACGAAAAATGCGACATCTCGCCCTGAAAACCTGCTGTTCCGCTGCGTAATCGCAAAGGAAAAAAACTATCAGTTCCCGAGTTGCAGCCGTGTGCAGCGGTTACAGGAACTATGATGATACGTCTCGGGGCGACACGCGGAAGTCAACAAACCCTGACCCCCTCCACTGCTATACTCGCCGTCAGCCCCGTGGCGAACCGCCTTTTCTGTCGATAGCTCGCAGCCATCTTCAACGTTTCTAATCCTTGAAAAGTCGACCATCGCGGAGGAAGCGGCTAGGGTCTCTGAAGAGAGAAGCCAACAGGAAACCAGGTGGTCCCCCAGAGTATGACAGTCAAAAGACGATGCAAGAGTTGAGAGGCACTTCGACCTTCAATTTGTTTCATTTTTTCTAAAATAAAAACTAGCGCGCGCAAGAAATCACGATTTCCTGATCTTTGTTTCGTAGGTGATGCAGATTATTTCCCACAGTTAATTGGCCAAAGTCCAAAAATCGTTGCACCGACATGAAACATTTCCACAAAGGTGTGTTTACGTGATGCATTTTTCCTACTCAAAATTAAAAAGTGTAAGTGTCAAAAACAAAACAAAAAAGTCTAAAAAAGAAGAACTGCTTCTTTGTATGCCTGCACAAAGAAGAAAATTGCGAAAAACCTTTTGGTTGATGCTGCTGCCTACAGATGGTGACACATGCGCTCGGACCTGCCCGCTCTACATTCAGGTACTTGTCTCAGAGTCTTTCAGGTTTTTGCTTTGTGATGTGCCATTTGTGGATGACAGAACCAACTGGATGGTTTTTACTTTATAAAAAAAACAGGATTTCTTAGGCTTAAATGGTTTTCTCTTGTGAAACTTGAGCATGATAGATGCATCCGCACGAGCTGCCGGCATTAAACAAAACCGGCGACTTTTCTGAGTGCCATATTTCGTTACACACAAACCTCACGAAACATTCGGGGTCAATTCAGTATGGGACCTTGACATAGTTAAGGTCGCACGGCACACCGGTGGCCACAGGGGCAGAGGCTCGTAGCATGCCAGCATTGAATGTGTCGATCTAAGGTTTTTCTCAAAATTCCGTATATGAAAAACATTCAAATGGGACACAAAAAACATTAATTCAAACAAATATTCAAAAACTGGGATGTTAAAAACACGCCCCCCCCCTCCCCTAAACACATACTTGAGGAAAATCGCAACATGACCAGTTAATGTAATCAAAAAATAGACACTGCTATAAATTCAAGTGGACCATCCTGAAATGATAAATTTTTAGTTTTTCGCCCGATCTCCCAAAAGTCATCCTAGTGATATTCCACACCGCCGGGCGATAATTACGAAACTGCAAAGCAGTAAGCGAATAGGCGAAGGAAAGAAATCCTACTTTTGGTCCTTAATTTTTAGGCAAGGTGGCGCAAGCTAGCGCCCTTTACACAGGGTAAAACCGTTAGCACCCATCCATTTAAATGCAGACGGCACCACTCACCCAGAGAGGCACTTCGTGAAAGACGACGAGGGCAAACTCGTGTCTCTTGTCGATCTTGTGCTTGTTGTGCACAAACAGCTCGACGACCCTCTTCACCATGAACAGCGGAGAGTGCTTTGACCTGGAGTGATCGGGACAGACCCATTGAACACCTTCGAGTAAACGGCTGAACAGATTAAACCAGAGCTCGAAACAGAGAAATCTTCGGGAGAAATTGTGACAGCCACACGAATGCCACACGCTCCCCACATAACACTCATCATGTGGCCAGCACGTGATGTCATCATTCCATGCCGGTGGCCCCTCCCACTCGTTCCTGCCCGGAAGAGCAAATTCGGTCGTGCAAAATGTACTCTGCAAAAAGTATGCCTTCGGCAGCAATGGCTACCGCAATGGCAGCTGACGTGACGTCAGTGCAAGCTGTGTATCTGACAGTAGACTAAAGGCCCGTTCGCACACTTGCATTTAATTAGGACCGTGTTCTTGCAATCTCTTACGAGGAGAGCACACAGTGGCACGCTAGTGCGTTCTAGGAGGTGACGTTGGAACCGCGTTTCTTTGGAGTGAAGGTTATGTGGTATTTTCAAGATCATGTGAACATACTATCTGTATAAAAGTTCACACACTTACAATGGTAAGTGCGTGAATCGGCCTCAATAGACCTTTTACTAAATTACCAAAGCACCAAGGAGAATGCTCGGAACATAGACACGAGCTTGATCTGCATAAAATATTCTAAGCACTAAATCAGTGGTTCTCAAATGGGGGTCTGCGGACCCTTTCAGGTCCGCAAAGGCATCCTAGGGGTCCACGAGGCCCTGCCTCCCGCCAATAAAAGGTGCATTTATTTCAGACTGAGAAGAAACATTACAATTTTCGAATGAGAGTTCTCGTGTGTATATCAATGAGAGAAATCTACTTTACACAACTCTTATTTATATCCATTTATTAAACCATTTTCCCAATACACCTATAGTAACTTCCCCTTCCCCTCAGCACAAACAGGGCCCTCCATCACCTCTGATGGTTTAGAAGGGGTCCGCGAAACATCAATGGTTGAGAACCACTGCACTAAATAACCAAAACAAGATAATAATTATAATTTTTATTTTTGGATCCGTATGGGTTACAGACGCCGGAGCCACGGACAAAAAGTCAACAAATGTTGACTTGACGGGGTCCGGGCCCCGTGCACTTGGCAGACAGCTATGGCGAAGATGTCGGCAAACACGCATGCAAAGTACCATTATTTTTTTTTAGACATTCGCTTTAGAGAAGTCACTGCAGCAGATGCCATAATGTGCGGCCCGTGTAAATGCATTCGCAGTATGCGCCCTCCTGCTTGGTCAGTGCAGCAAAAGGTGTAACGCTCAACATACATCTTTCTTAACGAGTGCCGTAGATCACGGTGTACTTTACTGCCAGTGTCGCCCGATGGCCACCGGCGAGAATTGTCCAACAAAACGAGTGGATGGTGAGGAGAGAAAGCAGCGCGTCATCGCCCTCGGTTTCGCGCGCACGTCGAGGTTCTTGGACGACTCGCTGGATGGCACCGACCAAAGCCACTAACCTACATTCACAAAATTTGAGCACGATAAAGACAACTTTGTAAAAAGTTCCATAAACCCGTTTATAGATATTTTTTTTTAAACGCTTATAATAGAGGTTTGGGACACCCCCCGTAGATACTGATGGGACGCAGGAGCACAAACTAAATATTCAGACACAGGTGCTAATATGTGGCGAATTCCACGTTCGCAGCCAAGCAGACATGGGGTTGGAAGCTATGTTACATGCTTCCAACTCCAAGCATCGGCCGACAAGCAGAAAGCAGCGTCAGGCGACGAAGCGGAGGCGTTTGATTGATTTGCAAGCAGACAGCTTCCGCCTTGGCTTAGCGGCGAACGGCATGTATACTTAGTTTCAGCTTCGGTCCGAGCGCGGCCGATGTTATGAGCCGAAGAGCCAATCAAAGAGCGCAATAAGCGCAGCGTCATGGTGTGCTCTCTGCGCTTGATAGGACTAGCCGGTGGAGGAACGCGCACAGAGAGGTGGCGAATACCGGCTGGTCCTATCAACTGCAGAGAGCACGCCATGACGTTGTGCCTCTTTCGCTGTTTGATTGGCCCTTCGGCTCATAACATCGGCCGCGCTCGGACCGAAGCTGAAACGAAGTATAGTAGAGCAATATTCACTTTACTAACTATGCGCAGCCGCCCGCCTTGCGCAACTGAAAAGACCAAAGGCCGATCCAGACACCTGTGGCTGCTTATGACCAAGTGCCTTAAAACCTCTCGGGATCTCTCACAATGAGAGAACGCACTAGCACCATCTATAGGTCAGCCGTGGAACACTTTGGATTCCCCTACATTTCCTTTTCTTTTTTTTGCACGACAATGTTAAAAACAACCATTTTTCGTAGATGTAGCACATACATTTGATCTCACAAATAATGCAAAACCTTCACTCTAGCGACACATAGTTTCAGGTTCATCTCATAGATGGTGCTCGCATGCCAGTGCAGTCTCTCGTAAGAGATCCCAAGAGCTCGGTCCCTGAGCAAACACAAGAGTGTGAACGGGCTTCAATTAGTTCAGGTCGTAAATTTGCATGTTCATTATGCTCATCGGTCTAATTGTACCACAGAAATCGCATTTCGGTCACAGTTTACGTCGAAACAAAGCAGTCTTTACCTAGAAGGTTCAGAGAGATATAGACCAACACGCGGCCCTGACGTCACGCAGCTGCGGTGTCGACGGCACGGCGCGTGCGCACACGCTTCACTCCTTCCGAATTTGGGTTCTGCGCATGCGCAGTGCCCACACCTGGTGGGGGCAAACGCGGGCTTGTCTGTAAACAGTGTGTCGAACTATAGACGCATACGAAAGGTATGCGTAGTGCAAGTTTGTCTGCTTCTTGCACAGGAGTTTCGCTGATGTCCAAACGCCGAGCTCTTATACACAAACTCATCTCTGTGACGTCACGGCGCGGTGGTGGCGCGTTGGTCGCACTTCCGGTCTGGGGCTATGGGCGGAAGTCCCCATGCCAGACTGTATTCCTGCATTGTTTTGAAAGGAACCGGACAAAAACCTGCCTTCTCGTCAAAACGCCGCGACTGGGGCCGTACCAAAAGTGTCGAGAATGGTTTGAAGGTCAGTTTTCACGTGCTCGGTTCGTCCGAGAATCTGGACATGTGCAGTGAAAAGGGAAAAGCAGATGCCGTCGGACAACGATTGCTTGGGCGGGAGGCACTTTGGGTTGAATTCACGGATACTTGTGGTCATCAGATTTATTTGTTTTGTTCCAACATGAACGCCAGAAAACTGTCAAGTTGTGCGGACCACCTGTGGACTACGTTCAGTGCGTCTTCAAGTTCAAACGGCCGCCTGATCGTTCGGACTGTCGTCTGCTCTTTCAAACGTTTCTGCTTGTCGTCTGCTCTCTTAGACGACGCCGGTCCGTAGACCAAATGTTGGCCCGGTACTTGTGATAAGAAGTGAGTGCAGGCCTCAAAAGACTTAAATTTGAAGGTTAGCAAGCAGGCTCGATGTAAACAGTAGATACAAGGAGATGTTGGTCATTGTTACCAGTGGCCAACACCGACTTGTTATGCCTAATTCAGTTGGTCCAAATCTGCTTGCGATTTTCAGTATCGTCGTCGACCATCTCAGCTACGGTTCACACTTTTGCAGCCCGAGCGGCGTCGCGACTGAAAATTTCGAGCGAAATCTCATTATGCGAATCAGGCTTTAGCGTACATTATGCGGCGTCCACGCGGAATGAATCGCCACATGTCACATTATTCACGCGAAGTTTTGCGGTGTAACGAGCCTCAATAACTTCGCTGACGCCGCTCAAGATAGTCAGACATCGCCAGGAAGACGTAGAACCCACAATTCGAACATGAAAAAGGGCAGGGGTACTCACACCGACGCCGACAACATCGCATTTCAATGGTTTGTTTACGGGCGACGGCGAGATTCTTGCCCACACCCCCATCGCGCATGCGCGGCGCCGGTGGCGTCCGCTAGGGGCGCTCCGGTTTGTTTGTAAACATGAGTTGGTGTATTGGCTGTTTGAAAAATATAGTGGGTAGACCTCAAGGCATCTAGCATTGAGGTCTACCCACTATCTTTTCAATCAAAGCCAATCAGAGCGCGGCATCGTTATGACGTCCCCGCAACTCCTGCGCAAGAGGCAGAAGACTTGCACTCTGCATAAACAAACGCTGCAGTTAATGTTGTGCGTCTAAAGAATGTGGATAATTTAAATCTACCAATGATTGTGGCACAAGAATTATGCCTCACGTCGACACAAGATTCCAGAACCCGAAGTGGTATGCTTACCCGTCCGAAAACGTGAATGGTAGGTCCTCCATTTCTGAAGAAATGTCTATGCAAATCACCTGATAGAAAAAAGAAAAAAAGAGGAGAGCATGAAGTGAAATATAGTGGCAGCCGGCGTACGCCTCCGAAATACTTATACAAAGTAACGTAAACTGAATACTCCAAGTCAAGCAATGCAGCAAAACAGACAAACATAGATATAAACGAACTTCCTTCTGGATCTAGATTCCCGAACTATTCAATTTAAAGTTAAAACACAGAAGGCAGGCATCTTTTCAACTTTAAGTACAGGACACGGTGGTACAGGAGTTTGCGATTGGGCTGTCAGAGATGGCGTCTCTCCCTTACGATTCGCTCGGGGCAGTTCGTCTTGGGCATATTCCGCTCGGCGGATTCCTGGTCCACGGTCACCGACGGATCGCGACGAATCCGCGAATCCTGCACGACGCTGTCCAGTTCGCTGCCGCCGCTCGCCTGTCCCAAGTCCATCCTGCCCGTATCCCACATCTCGTTGGGGCTCGACGAATCGCTCCCTTCCTCGTCGCTGTCGTCGGCGGCTCGCGGCGGCACCTTTTTCACGACGTGCACCATCTCACGGCCGGGACGCACATTCTCGGCGTTCGCCTCGGGAACGTTCGACACGGCCTCGACTTTGATCTTTTCCAGAGGCGGAAAGTCGAAATCACCACCACCTCTGGCAGCCGCCATATTTGCGAGCAATACCTGCCGGTCCGCAGCGAATTAGCGCATTCGAATGCTCGTGCAGGCGGCGCGAGCTTCGCGCCGTCTGCTCAAAGTCTACATTAATCACATTAGATTAATTTGAGACTGGGGTGAAAAGGAAACAACAAAATGTAGCAGAGACAGACATTAGACAGTACGACTCCTCAAACTAAAGTCTACATTTGTTTTCCCCACGTGGCTCGTGCGGCTCGTGCCTTGTCCAACGTTGCCTTCGCCATTCGCGCCCAGTTCGCGCCCGTCTTTCGACTTGAAAGACGTCACCAGTGGACGTCACAGACAAGAACATTTGACTTTGACGTTTCTCGAGTACACGAACGCACTATGCAGTTTATTAAAAAAAGGTTAAAACAAATTACTTTTTTAACTTGAATGACTAATTTAAAATATTTTGAATATTTTAAGTTTTTAAGTTTTTATTTGCGTTTGAAGGTTCTAAGGCCGTCAAGGTGATTTTTGCTGTATTCGCTGCGGGGTCAATCTCTCCCCTTTCTTTCGCCCGCTTTCTCTCTTTCTGTTGTTTTTTTACCTCCAGTCTCCATTGGATATCCGGCGGACTTGCTCCTCAGTGTGTTTTCAATGACGGAAGTTCCCGAGGTAGCTCGTCGCTTCGGTTGTGTTTGGGTGACCTAGAAGTCGTGCCGGAGCAGGATTTTTCTTTCCCACACCGCGCACCGAAAGGCTTGAGAAGAAGAGAGGAGAGACTCTTGCGTCGCTTACGCAACGACGCAGCGCTGTGATTCTTTTCTTTTTATTATTCCAATACAGCGGATTTCGTGCTACCGCCGTGAGCAGCAGCGAGCAAGGTAAGCGATCCAAACCTTCTCATCTCTTCCATGCAAACGTTTCTTTTCCCGTGCTCTTCGCGAATTACTGCGTGAGCAGTGTCGAATAGCAAACGTCGGCGATCTCTAGCAGCAAACGCGCGTTACTGAATTCTTATTTTTTATTTTATTTTTTTCTATCACTGGCAGTGGGGTTGAAGTCCAGTCAGTCCCGCGGCTCTACCTGTACCTTCTGAGGAGCAAAGTCTCGTGACTATCTTTTTCGTTGTTTTTTTTTTCTTTCATACGACGGGTTAAAACCTCCGACTCCTGCTGTGAAACTAAAAGCGTTAGAAGGAACGATAACAGCGAGCTTTTATTTCGTTTATGCGTCCACTTCGCCACCGCCCCGCAACGCTCGAATCCATGGTGTCGGGTCGCATCAGAAGGGTTGAATGGACAAATAAACGCGCCTCCCGTTCTGTCTGTCGTGCCCTGTTCGTGCTGTCGATGTCTGTCTCGGCTCACGATCGCTCTAAATCTGAGCTGAGATTATGCGTGGAGTGCCGCAAAAGGTAGGCGTATGAATCGCGACCTTTCCCGAGCTCGAACGATCGCGTGCTTGTTGCGGTTAATTGTTTTCCTAGTTTTGGTTTCTTCTTCGGTCGTTTCTAGGGAGAGTTACAGCTGTAAACTGGCAAAAGTAAAGGTCGTAGTCGGCGACGAGTCGACTCTGCTGTATCGGTTTTAAAAGCCTGCCGCTGGAGGTTCATGCCCTCCAGTTTTGTTTGTTTATTGTTGTGATTTCCGATCATATTTGTGTGTGTGGTAGCTGTAGGTTGTGACAGCAAAAACCGTTTGCCCACATCGAGGCGAATGATAAAAACGAAGAAAAGAAAAAAAATGAAAGTAAGGACAACATATTGCGTGGAACGTGAAAGGAGAACGTAAGAAAATCGACGGAAAAGCGTTTAGGCCGACGCAACCTTGTGCCCGTTTTTTTGGTTGAGCGCGTAGCGCACAAGAAACTGACGTTTTGGGGGGTCCAGAAAAATAAAAGGGCGCAAATAACGAGAACTTTATGTAAACAAAAAGGACGGAGTTTCGTTTTTTTTCTTCTTTATTAGAAGTGTAATCCTGTTTTTTTTTCTTTGGCACAGATGACGTAACGTACGGGCGATAAGCATATGTTGTTTGTTCAGTGACTAATTTGACACACGGCATGGTGACTGACTCGTATTTTGCTGTATCTCACCAAATCGTTCGCTCGACTCGCGCGTTATGGGACGTCGGACGTGAGACACACTCCGATAGCAACACCGGATAACAGAAGGCCGCCTGGGAAAGGGGGCACTGTCTTGTTATCATCTTCCGTCCATGACGTGATGTCACGTGACAGCAGCGTTTCAACTCGCGTGATTGCGCTCGTCGGTTTGAGTTGGCACATGGCTCCCCAAAAGCGCTGGTCTGCGTAGCTGTTGAGGCGCAATTGTCCGCATCATTCTGTTTTAAGAATGAAACAGAAAGAAGCCCACCCAGACAACTCACACGCATCCTGAGGATGGCCACACTGGTACGGTTCATGGACACAGGTTCAGACATGGCATACCAGTGAGATTGATAAAAGTTCTAGGCAACACAAGCAAATTGAAACCAAGGCAGGTTATTGACCAGATACTTATGGGAGACCCAGTGAATGGAAATTGAGCAGGATGAGATTATTATATAAGGGCAAGGGAGACAGCGACAGTATCAAATCATACCGACCAATCACAGTAGCTTCAATAATATACAGACTAGCTATGCAAATTGTAAAAAGAAGAATGGGCAGAGAGAAAGCAGATTCTGGGGGAGCTTCAAAACGGTTTCAGGAAAGATATACGACTAGATGATAAATTGTTTGTAATCACTCAGTGTGTAGAGATAGCGATGGCAAGTCAAAGGCCATTGTGGGTAGCATTTTTAGACATCAGAGGAGCATATGACAATGTGAGTCAGGAAAAACTCTGGAACCAACTGAAGGGATGTGGACTAGAGGGAACCGTGGTTACGTTTCTAGAACGGTTTTATACGGAGAATTGGGTGGTTATAACATGGGAAGCCGAAACCACAAGACCAGCAGCAATAAAAAGAGGTCTTAGACAGGGTTGCCCCTTGTCTCCCCTGCTCTTTATGATATACCTCAGTGAGATGGAAAAAAAAATGTTAGAACAGTGCAACCTAGGTTTTGACCTGACTTACATGGAGGAAGGACATAAAGTAAACCAAGTATTGCCAGGGTTAACGTATGCAGACGAGATTGTAGTCGTATCAGAAAGTCGTGAGACAATACAGGAACTGATTAGGATTTGCAGCAGGGAAGGGGACAATTTAGGACTAAAATTTAGTAGGGACAAGTCGGGTATAATAGTTTTCAACGACGAGAATGGGGAACCCCTGGTTCCCCATTCTCGTCGTATTCACGGGCGTTTGTTTGCCAACAAACCGGTCTCTGGCCTCCCATTGGCAGACCCCTCACGACTTCCGGTTCAAGACTTCCGGTCGCCTAAACAGCCTGCTACAACGCTGGCCTGCGGCGTGTTTGGTGCCAGTTGTCGGAGAAAGTGAAGCCAGTTGAGTGATTTTATTGGTATAATGTCCAGTAGTTACTTTAGAGAGCTGGACGAACTAGCGAAGCAGCGCTACCGGCAGAAGCTGACCATCTCCGGCGAGGAATTTCCCGACCCTTTGGACTCCGCTGTTCTTGCCTATGCATTTTCAACGGACGCCCGTCACTGGCCGCGAGTTGAAATCGGCGACATCTACGTTTATCTCGTCGAGGGAACGTGCTTCTACACAAGAGAACAATTCAAGAGCTATAAGCTCGAAGATGGCTACAACCTGTTCCTAAGTGGCAAAGTACGCAAACTGCGCGCATTTGAGGCCACAATTGATAGTGTCGTGATAGTTCTCGTCACCGGGGAAGTGGAGGCAAGCCAGACGCTTGGGCGATACCACCAGCCGTGGGCCGTCACGAAGAAAGAAGGCACCGTGTTGAGCGCACACTGCACCTGCATGGCAGGGTGAGTATTAAATTTTTATCGCTACGGCACCACAGCAAGCTATTCCCATATTCACGATCATTGTGTTCTTGCAGGCTTGGCGAGGCGTGCAGCCATGTCGCGGCGCTCCTCTTTCGCGTTGAGGTGGATGTCAAGTTTGAAATGACCGATCCAAGCTCGACATCTGTCGAATGTCGCTGGATTACAGCGTCTTCGAGTGCACAGGTACGTAGTTTTTGAATTTAAAGAGGCAGGATTTAGAAATAAACCAATTCAATCTAAAGAGAGACCAAGAAAAACGCGAATGTTTGCTTCTCAGATTAGATTGAGCCTTGACCCAAGGCTGTTTGTACAGTGGCCGTTCTCGCGTAAAGTGGCCCAATCCAGTTTAATAGGTGTTGGCAACAACCCACGCCCGCACATACACGGCGCCAGCCAAAAATTACATAAGTACGATTTTTGGATTTGAGTGATTAGAAAACAAAACAAGCTCCACATATCTTTAATTAAAGAGGTATCTTTCCTTTTCTATGAAATAGCAATGCCAAATTTTTTTCCCCCTTGAAGCAGCTTCATTTTGGATTTGACAGATTAGAAAACAAAACAAGCTCCACATATCTTTCCTTTCCTATGAGGTTGCAATGTGAAATTTTTTTCCCCCTTGAAGCAGCTTCAATAGCAACTGCCAGAAATTTAATTAAATAGCAACTGCCAGAAATTTAAAATAACATATCTCTCTCTCTCTTCTGATAATGCAGGCAGCTCCAGTGGCGGCAATTGATTTTATCAAGCCTTCGAGGAAGAGGCAGCTGAAGCACGCCCCCACGCCAAAAGAAAGCTCGCCCATTCCAGAGGCTACAACTGAGCAAGTCCAGGGCTTCTTCAAGGCAGTAAAGGTGATATGCGCAACACCGTTGTGAATCAGTGAACGACTCATCGGGCTCAGTGAGCAGGAACGAACTGCTTCCTCTTTATCCAAACCAAGTACCCGTGCACGTGCTGCCTCAGACAGGTTTGCAGGCATCACAACCGTTACATCTCCCTTTCTTTGTAGTCCCGAGAACAAACTAAAGCTGTGTTTACATGAATGCGACTTAGTTGCATTGAATCCAGTTGTCACATTCAATGCGGTCATGTAAACGGCATAATGAGCTAGGGAAGCACATTGCATTCAAGTCGCTAGACAGAGGTGGATCGAGACGGCGAATATGCGTTCATTCAACCCATGTAATTGGAGGTCGCATCGCATTTTGGTGGCGGCGGTGGATAGGGGTCCGTGTGGTCGCCCACAATTTTTTTCCAAAGAAACTACAGCTTTTATTGCCAAACTAAATGAGCGGAATAGCAATGAGCTGCTCAAAGAGGGTGTTCCCGTCCAAGCCTTGCAAAATACGACTTGCGCATCCGAGGGAGTCCGTAGAGGCTTCGGTGCAAGCACGAATGACGTTGAGAGCTCCGAGCACTGCATGGTAGGGCAGAACGAGCAGCTCCTACCTCGGTGCCGTTCCTGGCTGCGCCAAAGCCTTTTGGCCTCAGGGTCCAGTCGCGGGTAGCAAGGTTTGGCAAGGCGAAGCACAGTGGCGTCCTCAGAGCGGTTGGAAACGATCCCGCTCGCCAGGCTGTGCGCACACACGTCGCCCCGATCCAAAGTGGCCCAGCGGCCCCACCCCATAACGCTTGGGTTTCGATGTTTCTTCTGCCTCGTAACTTCTTGCACAGCATTGAAGAAATTAGGCACAACCTTTATGCTCTCCAAAAGTGGCGAAAGACCTTCACGTGCGATGCACCGGAAACGCAGCTTTAACTTTGAGCTTTGACACAGCGTGGCACCACCTTCGCATAGGGCTTGGTGCGCATTCATGGGAACGTTGCCGCATCAGCTTCATTCGAAGTTATTAGGGTTGATGCGCCGAAGCCGCATTCACGTAAACGCGGCTAAAGAAATGCACGAACAGTCGCTTAAAGAAGAAATAAGAAAAATAACATAAAACGAAAGACAGAGAATAAGTTAAGATTAAAAGAAAAGAATTACACAAAGTCCGGGGTGTGCTGCTTCAGCGCACTGCTGAAATTTGTTATCGTAGTCTTCGAGGTCGCCGTACAGTTCGCGTTGACGTCCAAGTTGCACGCACACTAGCCCAATCCGTCACCACTGGATCGTCTTGTTGGACTGGTAGGGCCACTGGGGGGGTCATTGTAGCAGGCAAAGCTTGGATGTTGGCTGGCTCCCAGGCTGGACAAATATCCTCGAAGTCATCCGTACGCGCAAAGTCTTCCTTTGTCGGGAGCAGATGCAACCGATGACCTTTGCCGTGTCGTTGCGAACAACCTTCAAAGCTGCTCTTCCTGCGTACGCAATTACATTGCCGCTGCAGCTGTGCAAAATTCTTGTGCTTTTTTGCAAATTTACATTCTTGCCTGTGCATTTCTACCACAATAGTGGCAACAAGTTAGCCCGCACACCAGTATCAATCTTCAGGACGAAGTCCTTATCGGCTACCTTCGCTGGCACCAGCCGCTCTGCTTGATTGCTTGTGTTGTCCATGCTCACTTCAAGAATTTCAAAGTCGCTCCCAGCCTTCGTGGCTTGTTAGTTACGTCGTTGATTATTGCGTCCATTTGGTTGGGGCAGCACACCGCAAAATGACCTTGACATTTTCGGCATTTTTTTCCCACTGCTGGGCAGCCCACGCCTCGGTGACTGAAGTTGCACTTCTTAGAGCAGTCGCGAAACACTCGTACGTTTCTTTCTTTTTGGGAAAGCAGTAGCTTTGAAACTATCCTACAACATCCACATAGGTCAGCTCCCCCTCGAGGTGTTGTAGACTTCCGAGGCCTGCTCTCTAGCAACATGGAGCAGCACTGGAGCCTTCTACTCTTCCTTTAAGCGGGTGGTTCTGTAGCAGCCATGAAGATCTCCAGCCGTTGCTTAAAACGCTGCCGCCAGTTTTCAGCAATGTTGCTCGTAAACTGGAGCGGCTCCGGTGCTTTCAGCCACTCCACGACTGAGGCAGCCGCCACACTTGTTAGGACATTGGAACCACTTCTGACACCATGTATCAGTCGACAACATATCGGGCTCTATGAGCAGGAGCGAATTGCTTTCTCTTTATCCTAATCAAGCACACATGCGCATGCTGCCTCACAACAGTTACACTTTGTATAGTAGTGAAAACATAAGCAGACCAATTGGGTGATGGCATTGTAAAAACTTGATTAAAGACGACGAAATGGCATGCAAGGCATGGCCAATGGCGTGAGGGAATCAGGCATATCTGTTCACAAGCTACGGAAGCCAACTCGGTCTGTTCAAAAATTGTTCAATGTGTCTACAGAGATTTCGAACATTTTTTGAAACCCTGTTCAACTTTTGAACAAGTTTTGGAAAAAGAAATTGCAGCATCTTTAGTTACTGTGTGATGCCTTGAAGCAAAGCGCAAAAAAACAGGGCATTGTTGTGGGTTTTTAATATAAGGTTGAGCTAAAAAATTTGCTTTGCCCCAAATGTGAACGTCGAACTTAAATTGCTTTTCTTTCCCCGAAATAGAGTTTCCTCTATAATAACCTGATTACATTTTGATAACACTTTTCAGGAGTTTGCACCCAGCACCCTCGTACTGCAAAGCCTCACCGACAGCGAGGACACGGACACTGCTGTCAGCAGCGATTGCGAGGACGACTGTGATCCAGTTCCAACACCTGGGACTGTTGTTAACGTGGAGTGCCTTTACGGCTCTCTAGATGAGCCAGCTGCAAGAGAAGCGACGCTGACAGCAGCAGAGTGCAACCAAGTGGAGCTCTGCACTCGCACTCAAGCAAGTTCCGACGAGTGGTTTGCGCAACGAAGGGGAAGAATCACTGCATCTGTTGTGGGAAAAGTACGCTCGTGTTGCACTGGGGCAGAGGGGATCGTCTCCGAGCTAATGGGCTACACAAAGACGCCCAATGTGTGGAGCGTGAGGTGGGGCAAAGACAATGAAGTGAAGGCGAGAAATCGCTTCATTGCGGATGAGGCACCAAAACACAGAGGCTTCGAGGTGAAGATGTGTGGCCTGCTTGTTGACTCTGAAAAGCCTTACTTAGGTGCTTCCCCAGATGGAATTGTGTCTTGTGGGTGCTGTGATGACGCAGTATTAGAAATTAAGTGTCCAGCAACATGTGCTAACCTCAAAATCGATCAAGCAAAGTCAGTACTGCCATATCTTGACAACAACAGTGCCCGTCTAAAAGAGGACCATGCGCATTACGCACAGGTTCAAATGCAGATGGCTCTGGCCAAGACAACCCGAGCATTCTTTGTAGTCTACACAAATGTTGACCTAAGTGGGGAGGAAGTGCTGTTCAATGAATGTTTTTGGAACACCACAATGAGCATTGCTGAAGAGTTCTACTTTAGCTATGTTTTCCCGGAAATCCACGGCAGAGAATTGTTGAAGAAAATTAAGGACGCCAATGACATGTGCATTTGTAAAACGCAGAAATCTGGATCAGTCTTGCGATGTGATGCATGTGACCGAGCCGTTCACATGAAATGTGTGAAGCTAAGACGTATGCCTAAAAGATGGGTGTGCTCTGCTTGCCAGCTTTGAGAATAGGTCACCGTTTTCACGATTCACTGGCAAACCAGATTCCTTCTGTAGTTACGACTGCCTAGAGCTGAGCCGATTGGCTTGACATATTTTGTGAGGATTCCAGCTGAATGCAGAGTAAAGAAAAGGGAAGAGGAAGGAAGGGTAGAAGAGACATAGATGCACACTGCTGGACTAGCAACCTTTTACTGAAATCTTTTTTCCTCAACAGTCATTCATTAAAAGGTTGGTAGGCCAGCAGTGTGCATCTATCTTTCTTCTACCCTTCCTTTGTCTCACCTTTTCTTTACTCTGCATTCAGCTGGAATCCTCACAGTCCTTCTGTAATATCACAGTGTAAATAAACACTTTCAGACTGCTGTATTAAGTTTATTGTTGCAGCTACCTGCTTTACGAAAATGGTTCAAGCATGATCACAGCACTCTGGACCTAAATACAATGATGTCCTTCTCTCAAAGGGGACATAGTGATTTTGCTTCCACAAATACTGCTCAGAACAATTCCTTGACATATATGTACACTAGCACTTGCAAAAAGATATAAAAAAACAAAACAAATACTATTACATTTCCAAACTCACAGGAAATAGAAGCAGCCACGTAATTGCTAATCATAGCCGCATGCTGGGGTTGGCAAAAGCACAGGGCATGTGCTGTGCACAGATTGAAGAGTTTGGCTATTTCCAAGCACAATCAAAATAAATAATGAAAGATATCTAGACAGCATGAGGTCAGTCTGCCAATGTATGGTGATGCTTGCAAGTTAAATGTCCACCAAGGCATTGGTGTAATCAAATAGAGCAGTCACACAGAGCTTGTGTGCAATCCACGAATGGCAAAACACTACTGTCACCCCGGGGCAACATACATTTAAGCCCCATCTAATTCCATGGCCTTTTAAATAAACTAGTTGGAAGGTCAGCATGGCAAAGAAAAGTATTGCATACACAAAAACATTCAAACCTAAGAACATACCTAGCTTAATATAAAAAAAAAAAATTAATGCTCTTTGTTAGGGGGGACACCAAAGGCCCCTTAAAGGAATACTGAACCGAAATTTTGAGCTCACAAAATAAGGCCGGACAGATAAGCGGGACGCTGCAAAACTCAAAAACATCACCCATACAGCCATATCTCTAACGGATCGCCATAGCTTTGGAAAGGAAGTGCGCGGTTGAACACAGCCGACAAAACACGTCAAGTTACGACGACGAGAGAAGCGAGGCCACTTTCCCTCATTCTCAAATTCTCTCGGGGAAACAATGATGTCAAAGACCTCGCTTGATCGCGCCCTTCTTTTCCAAAAAGTATGGCCATCCGTTCGAGATATCGATGTACGAGTGATATTTTGGAGCTTCCCTTTAAACGCTTCTGCGGCCTTTTTTTTTTTTTCTTTTGCGAAATTTAAATTTTGGTTTAGTATCCCTTTAACAAGTTTGCGTGCACAACAGCCATTCCTTGTAACACTAAAGTCAATCATGTGCCATCTGAGCAAGGTCGTGCCACTAATAAGCCTGAAATGCACTGTAAAAAAAGCCCGTGGGTCTACTTTCTCGCACAACGCTCGGACAGCCAATCATCGCAATTTACGGAGGCAGCTCAGTGAATGATGATGCCGAAACATGCGTTTAGACCAAAAAACACAGTCCGAGTTGTGACATTTACTAATGCAAAACTTCACGCTTGCATTGCTTAATGTCACAACTCAAACTGCGTTTTTTGGTTTAAACACATGTCTCGGCATCGTCATTCGCTCAGCTGCCGTCGCAAGTTGCAGTCCTTGGCTCTCCAAGTGTTGTGCGGGAAAGTAGACCCACGAGTTTTTTTTTAGAGTGTGCTTCAGCAAAGATCTACTTCTTGAGCAGAGGCAGCTGCAGGTTAGTTAGGGCAGCACAGACAATCAAGGCCTTGTCGATTGTGCACATCGCAACGTCATCAGACTTCTTTACAAAAGAGATTGGCAAGACCGTCTGAAAAATCCTGAATACTTTCAGCCGCCTAATTGCACGCTCTACGTGGATGCGTGCACGAGACAGCTTGCGAGAAAGGGTAACTTCTGCACCTGAAAGCTGTTTTTTTCCTTTAGTGAAGGCGGGGATCAGCAAGGTGGCACCCTTTGCAGCAAACATCTCTTGACACCGGAAGCCTCTGTCCACAAGGTAGACGTCCCCTTCCCTCACAATGTTCAAAAGGCCCGACTTTAAAGTTAGCTCCTTATCTGACACCCGTCCCCCCCACGCCCTTGAAATAAAAGTAACAGCTCCACTGGGTGACACAGTAATAAGGACTTTTACAGTGTTGTGGTGCTTGTACCTTGAGTATGTCTGGCTCCTGGCAAGCATGTAGGATGGTTTCTGTATGAAAATTTCAGTACAGTCAAGGACACCAATGACATTCCGGAAAACAGGATCACGGAAAGCACAAGGACGGTTACGGCGGACAGCTCTTTGTGAGGGCCATACAATTAACTTTGCAAGGTTGCATGAAAGTATGTCCAGCCAGGCATGAAACACAGCACCCACAGTCTTGGCGGACACCCTGAACCGGCATGCAAGGTCATCATTCAACAAGCCTAGCCTGAGCTTCATGAGCACAAGCACGAGCTGTTCCTGTGGCTGGAGAGACGTTAGCTCAGGCTGCCAGAAGCTCAAAATAAAGGACAGCAGTGTGTGAAACATCTGCACACTGACAATGCCCGTGTAAAACTTGACTCTGGTGTCCGAGTGCAGTGCTGCTTGTGTGGCGGAATTCCCGTTAAAACCAGCGATCAAGTTCTGATTTGTGGCCTTGTACTCTGTGAGGAGCTTGTCTGTCTCTTCCAGCCGATTCTGCGTTTCAGCAAGGGCACTTCTTAGCTTGCCATTCTCAGCCTCAAGACGCTCAATGTCCTTGATTGTAAGCATGGTACCAACAGACATGTCACACTTGGAGCTGGACTCGCAGTGTTCCACACCTTCGCTGTCTTCCGACTCAGTCGGAGCGTGGTCAACAGAAGCGTCTTTTGCTTCAGCCCCCGCTCGTTTTGAGCATCTTGCCTGTTGACGATTGTAGCGTTGCAACTGCTGGCTTGTGCGCGGCTTGCGAAATGGGAAGAGTGAGGGGCAATAATCAGGATGGCCTGGATCGTCTGATGGGCCTCCTGGGAAAAGGAATAGAAAAAAAAAAAAAATCGAAATAGATGAAGGGCAGGAAACACTGGCAAAAATCAATTTAATTTGCTCTACTGGAGTGAATACATAAATTAACGTTGCGCCCATCTTTGTCATGCTTCATCCTACGCGGCGAGCAGCCAGCTTTGGAACGCCTTACTACTGTACGAACGAGATTTCGCCAGAAATTGTTGCGTGCCCATGAATGGGTTCATACTACTAACACGCACACTTGGGGAGGTGAAGTAATTACGCGTATCAGATGGTTCCTATCTTCAAAACAGGTATGGCACGGTTAATCTGCACGGATGAACTGAAGAGAAATAAATCTTAACATTTTGTGGTACTAAAATGTTGTTCTAAACTCGTATTAAATGTCTCCTTCGTACAGTAACGCGCTCGGAACTCCCACAAAGTAGGCACGATGCGTTGGAAATAACATTCTAAAAAAAGAAAAACCTTATGGCTCACCTTGAATGAAATGCGCGGAACAAATACGGCTGTTGTTGTTCGGACGCCAGTTGTCCCTTTTCATCGCCTGCAGCCACGAAGCTCTTCGCTCGGGGTCTGCCGGAAAGCGGTGCGCTCTCACTGCAGACAGCAGGTTGGTGCCCGAACGCAAGCTGCAGCCGGGGACGCTGCAGCACGTTCCTTTCTTCGGCAACGGAGGAACGTCTTGCGAAAACATCTCGGCTCATGCGATAGCGGGCGCGGCGAGAAACGCGACACACTCGAAATAGCGAAACAAATTTCCACCCAACTACGTCGCGGGAAGCCGGCGGAGTCGGGGAGGACGGAAGTCGATAGGGGCACCTTCCGGTTTGAGTGACTGGTGGCGCCCTCGCGATGAGCTTTACCCGAAACAAGGTGAATAAGTATACGGTCGTTGGTCTCCGCGGCCAAGAACCCGAGCGCTGTTGGCGGCCACGGAGCTGTCGTAGGGTTCCGTCGTAACCGTACACACAACTTCCGATCGTTTCGCTCGGCGTATTCGGATTTGTTCTTGGGTTTCGCCGCTACGCGTTGCACCACACGACCAAAGCAAAAGCGGAGAAACTACCCCTTCACGCGATACTGATCGCTGCGTCTCCGGATGGATGGATGGATGAATACGGCTGAGCCCTTTGGATCGGGCGGTAGCTTACGCCACCTAGCCATTTTGTTTTACCATCGAGCGATCGCAGCGCTCCAATCGGTCGCGTTCGGGGCTATCCTATGTAAAGGATCGGTAGGAGTATTAATTCCTTGTGCGGGACGCACATTGACCGATGCTTGTACATGCGGCGGTTTGTTCCAGTGCGCCAAAAGGGTCCAACGCAACGTGGTTCTAGGATAGCTTGGACCAGCAAATTTTGCTACTCACGAAAGTGTTGACACCGTTCAATGCTCCTTCGTCGGCAACGTGAATTCTAGCTGACCTCGCCCCACGTAATGCGACGACATTTCTTCATCCATTTCGCCTCAAACGTCAAAAAAAAAAAAAAAAAAAAGACTCAGATTTAAGTGTTGTGACAAATATTGTACACGTGGAAACCACCAAGCAGATATGACGTACGTGTTGAGACTCATATGAAGACAATGAACGTGCAAATTACGAAAGTCCCAGGAATGTTCTGGGAGAGACAAAGGGAACATTTGTTCTTTGTCTTCCGCGCTACTGTTTTTGTGATCAACTATATTCGGCGACAAGTTACGAGTGAAGCGAAAGCTCCTCTTTCCACTCTGGCAGGTCTAATGCTGGAGAGGAGGCGATAATCACTCAGGCGTTTTGCTCTCCTAAAGTGGAAAGGGGTGGGACGAGCTAAACTTGTATCGTTGCATTTCAAACGATGAGCTATTCTTTTTTAATTCGACATCGGCTTGCTCGTACTTCTTTCGTCATTTGTCGTTTCATCTTACTCGTGTCTTACTAATCGCCGTAAATTGCATTTTCAAGCATGTCTATTTATTTCCTGTCGATATCGCAGAAGAAGAAAAAAGAAAAGGAGATATCTGTATACCTTACGGCTTCCACAATATTAAGGTTTTTTCTTTGATCGCACCAAATATTGTTTTTGGGAAGCCGTTCTCTCACTCTTTCTTTCCCTTTTAGAAATAAAATGGGGAAATCTGGTTTTTGCTCAACTTTATCAACCGCAAAAAAAAGCACACACACACACACATGGATGAAGAAAGAGTAAAACAATTAAAACGGGTACAACACAACCACATCTTTCAACATCCACATCTTTTTGAAAGATGTGGTTGTGTTGTCCCTGTTTTAATTGTTTTATTCTTTCTTCATCCATGACTTAAACCAGCACGCACGCACGCACGCACGCACGCACACGCGCGCACACACACAAACACACACACACACACACACTTTTGTGTGTGTATGTGTGCGTTACTGATTTTTTTTATGTCGTAAATTTTAGATGTTTCTACGCAAATTTATTATCAATCCCTTTATTATTTTTTTTCTCAAAACGTACACGCTAAGGTCTATGCGGAAACATATTTGTTTTTTAATTTTTTTTTGGCATTTAAATTTTCTAATAACCGGTTGGCTCCGCGCATAAATTAGTATGCGCAATTTTTTTTTTCTCTTGGTGTTCTTTTTTTTTTTTTTATGAAAGTATTCGGTACGCGTTTTTCACTTGACCTTGGCGATTCTCATCGGACGTGGCTTCATAGCGCGACGCTTTTAAGCGTCGGTATATACAGGTCGTCGTGAAGCTCTCCTCGCGCAAGGTCGGCGAAGCGAGCACGCCTGAAAAGAGAAAGAAAGATGCGACGAGAGGAGCGAGAGATTCGCATCAAGGACATCGGTGGATGGATGGAGCTTCGATTAGCTTAATTAACGGGACCCTCCACTCTTGCACGGGACCTTCGGCGACGATGCCCTTTGGAGCGACTTGCCAAGGCAGTTCCCATGCGCAACTCCACTCGTCAGCATTAGGTCCCAGGTTCGATACTCGGACCAGGCGGATTTTTTTTCGGTCGCGTACCAGTCACCTAGCTGCAGGGCCGTACACAGAAAATTTCTTCGGGGGGTTCTGGAACACGGTGGCCATCTTGAATGGCTGTTTTTTGTATTAACTTTTTTTAAAAACAGAAGCATGTGATCGGCCTATAATTAACAATAGCGAGCAACGAAATGTTTCACATGCACCATCGCAGCGGGAGTGAATTGTTTCAAAGCTTACTTTCAGTTTACGAAAAAAAAATTATTTATTTGCTCGGAACAAATCTTCGTCATTCTCTTTCCATCCTCTTTTCACCGCGCGAAACCCCCGGCAGGCCATCCAAAGCCTCTCAGGCGTCGCTCGCTCGCGGTGTTCTGGGAAGTTGGACCAGCGGACACAGAACCGATACGAGCTCCCCTCAAACGTACGTGTTTCTTCACTGATCTCTATTGTAGTAGGCTGGATCGGGAGCCCGTCGGTGTCGCCACCGGCGGCCATTGCTTGACACCAGGCAATACACGCAAGTCTATGGGAGAAACGCTCAAAAGTAAGCATATTGGAGCATGTACGCTGTGCTCGGAGGCGAGTATTTTATGATGAGGATGGGGAAGTGAGGCGCCCGGGGATTTTCTGCCGAGGGGGTGGCATCCCAGCCAATCCAGCTCTGAGTGTCACCTTACCCTTTGTGGTGTGCTATGCGAAGCTCAAGGTCATGTGATTCTCTCTCAGCCCTCGACTGGCGAAGACGGTCTCTAGCATCCTCTACGATCCACTGTGCGGTGGAACGGAGCGTGGTATGAGGATGGGGAAGCGACGAGGCGCCCAGGGATTTTCTGCCGAGTGGGTGGCACCAGGCACTTGGATAAGAGGGGAAAACAGGAGGATGCTATCGGAGTGGTTCTGAAAAGACCGGTCGTCGGCCGAGTGCGTTGCGGTTTTCGGGGCGCGGCGAAGACGCGCTGGAATTCACACGCCTCTGGTTAGCAGTAAGGAGTGCTGCGTTGTATATACAGGCACGCGTGCACCCCTAACAGCATCGCTGGAACTCCAGCGGGTTCCCCACTGGGTCTCTCGATCCAGCGACTTAGCGAAATCAAGGCCACCCCGGGCCTCTTTCGAAATGCACCCCATCGCTCCTCCCTTCCCCAGCCGACAGGTAAAGGGTTGGGGGGGGGGGGGGGGGCTTGAATATATTTCGGGGGGGGGGGGGGAAGGGGGTTTGAACCCCGAAACCCTCCCCCTGCTTACGGCCCTGCCTAGCTGTGTTCGGAGATTGGTGTTTGTCCTATGTTCTTCTTTTCCAGGGATTAGTTTCGTCATTCTTGTCCAGCTCGCTTGCATTTTCGCATTTATTTGCATTATAATCATAACTTTAAAATGCAAGCCTTTGATCATCCTTTCACCCTTTTTATAGTAAGACTAATAACAGCTAACGAAAAACGATGTGAATGCCGATTTATTACGCCGAATCGCATCAAAAATAGGCTCCAAAAATTGGGTTGCGCATGATTTTTGCTTTCCCCTCGATGTTACGAGCCAGGTCTAACAATCGGATAATTGAAGAATTTTCCCGCCGTTACCGCGCTCGTAATATACGGAAACGCGTTTCCTTTTTAAATAAAAGAAGTGCGTATTAGAATGAATGTGAAGCAAAACAGTAAATATGGGCGGTTTCATTTGGGTTCAGGCAACGAGGTGCAGTCGTATTTTTTATTTTGCCTCAAAGTTTTATATTTTGTGGCTCATGTTCCAAGAAGAACGAACAATCCTTTGTATGCGTCTGTTGTTTCTTTATTTTTTTTATTTTTGATACGAGTAAATAATAATTTGCTTGTTCTTGTTAAGTCGTTTTTCGGTTTTTCATTGTGTGAGCTCTCCATTTTCGTTCCTCGTGTTTTTTTTTTTTTTTAATCACCGTGTGGTAATTGTTTGTTTTATTCTGGAGTGGGATGACCCGGCCGTGACGTCATTCGTATGTGCTGTTGTTCATTACGTCGTAGAGACAACGCGCGCAACGAGTGGACCGCCACCATGATGATGATGATGATGAGTTTCTTTTATAGATGAATACTGTTTTTCCTGCAAGGCTCCTAAACCTCAACCAAACAAAGCCAGCTGTACACTCTTCGTTAACCGTAGTAATAGAAGCCGACAGTTGCGGACGCAACGAAAATATCTACCTAACAGGCTGTGACAGGTTTCCCATATAGTATACAATAAAAAACAGCGACAGCAAAAAAAGAACTAAAAGTTTACTACCTATTAGCTCTACAGTCAGTTTATAATTAAAGAAAATTTTAAACATTACATTTCAATAGTACAAAAATCAATTGATCGGGAAACGAAAAATGTACTCAAACACGCGGCTATGACGTCACATTTGCAAGATACTCTGTCTGGACGCTTAATGAGCGCCATATTCCTATTATGGCGAATTATGGTCACGTGACGTGTCCTATGCGTGCGGTCGCTGCCATAGAGTCAACGCTAGGGGTTCAAGTGGCGCTAGTGTGCTGACGCAAATGGAAGCAGACTGCAACCAGTCCAAAACAGACTTGCGGTAATGCATTTGTATGAGAAATTCATCGCATTAAAAACGGTGCTAAAACGGCTTCGTACGTGTATTTATGTGCACCGTCGGACACTGTTAGGGCGAACATGGCGTTGACGCTTTTCAGCATGGGGGATATACGTGCCAAACGAACGAAGGACATCTGGAAATTAAGGGAGATGGCAAGAACTATACAGTAACACTGGATCGGTAACTACACGTGCGTGTACGATCAAAATAAATTGAAGGCGACGTAATCTATTCCGATTTTAAATAAGTAAGTTATGCCACTTTGTTCTGTCTGCTCTATGCGAAGTTCTACGTTCAAAATATCACCCGCACGCTCGAAATCTTTGAGAACAAGTGGCCGATAGAAGCTGCTCGGCAGAGAAAACAATACGAAGAGACTTCTTTCATAGCCCACGTACTCAATTCTTTACGTTTTGAATGTTTTTATCCGGTCATGCACGACGGAATCATTTTCATATAGTGACAGGACTGCCATATTTTCAATATATAAGCGTCACCGGAATGCTGGCGAGCCTTGAACACACTCTATATTCCTTTCGATTGTAATTTTGCTTTGAATCGTCGCTTGTTTTTACACACCTGCTGCGGAACACAGGTTTGGGACTGACATGTAGTGAGGTTAAACATCGTTCGCTGATGAAGAAAAATGCGCTAACTAAAGCAATTACACTTTTACAATGTTAATCAAGGAGCATACTATTCGGTACGACCCAAATAACCAAAGTGTTCCGTGTTATTTTCCGGCGAAGAGAGAGACAAAATGCACGCGCATTTTCCCATAGGAATGCACAGGAGCACCGCAACAGTAGACTGGTGGCTGTCTGCTTCAATTTGCGTCACGGAAGTCGCGTAGACACTAGCTCCAGTTGAACCTCTAGCGTTCATTATAATAACTCTATGGTCGCTGCTGGTCGCTCCGATGACGCCACAAAGCTTGCGGTCGTCGTCGTTGATGATGACCTGACGCTCCCGGGGTGGCCAGCCATCATTGCGTCCGTCTCCAGATTGTCCGGCGATCCTCGAGAGCCGGTGACCCTTCCTTCCTTGTGGCCGGAACATATTTTTTTCCCTTCGGACTTCATTGTGTTTTGAGGAAGCCGGAAGCCGTCGATGGGGGCCCTTGTGTAGTTATCGTCTGTCTTCCTTCTCCGTTTTCGTTTTGTTTGCTCTCTGACCCTGGTTGTTTATTAGTTTTTTGTTTTTTTTTCTTGATTGCGGCGGTATTTTGGAGTGCTCGCTCGTGAAGTCGTGATACGTTGTGTCACTCGGGAAAGAAGCGTATACTGTCTGCAGGAGCTCGTCTGCGCTCTCTCTGCATATTTTTTCACCGTGGCTAGCGTCCCTCTGGCATATGACGGGTAGCAACTGTGTTGGACAGCCGGGAGTACTCTGTAGCAAAGTTTTAGGGGAGAGAGTCAAAACCTCACCAGCGTGCTAGCAGCATTGTAGTTTTTTAGGGGTTTCTGTTCATGTTGTTGGCGGGCTTTGAGCAATCCTTTCTGCCGAGCATCGAGTACGGATGGTGGAATTGACCTCAGGTTAGTTAACGTTTAAAAGGAAAGAAGAAACACGTACGACAAAAACAAACGCTGTATTCACGAAAAAAAAAACAAAAAAAAAAAAACAGAATTTTGAAATTTGCGAAGGGTGAGTTGTGATTAACCATTTCGGAGTGCACATTTGGCTCCATACGTATACGCAGTCATTTGTGAGAAAATGTGACCACATCCGTGTCGCATTCAGTGTGAGCTGAAACAGTCCTGCGTACTCGTTTGCGTACCTGTCAATTTCTTTTCTTTTTTTCGAGAGGGTTGTGGTTTGAACAGAGGTCCCACTATTTGTCACATTGAGAAGTAATCTAGCTTCTGGGGATCGCTCTGGCTGCAGAAAAAAAGACCCCATCCTGTGTTTTAGATCGTAGTGATCGTGATAGTAGCTATACTGCATCTTATGTATAGACGGGTGTTACCTCTTTTTAACGCCTATGGGAGTAATCTTGAGAGCTTTAGGTCTATGCTGTCACACCTCATCGTTACCGCTTTGCGCTCTTTCCTACTTTTCCCTCACTTTCCTCCCTAATTATCTTTGGGAAATCGACCGTTCTCTAAAGGACAATCTGTCTTTTTTTTTTCTTTTTTTAATTTCGTTTTGCTGCGCAGTTTGTTTCGCCCGAAATCGGGCGCGGTTCCATTAGCGCTGTCGCCGCTAACGAGAACTGTCGATTGGGTTTGACACCGCCTCATTACGGTCTACTAATAATAGGGCGACGCAATACCCTTTCCCTCTCAAGTTTTGTCTTCTGTTGTCTCCGCCTGGCTTCAGGTCGGCACACTCGCGTCTTTCTTCTGAGAAGCATGTTGAACCCTCTCACTTTCTCCGTCGCTTTCTTCTTCTCTCGCTTGGCCTCTAAACGCTCTAAAGCACCTTTTCCCTCGTGTGGTTGTTGTTACGCAATTGTGTCGTCGGCCACCGTAATCGAGATAACCGGGTCTTGGCACTTTCGCTCTCTCTTTCCTCCTCGTCGGCGTCTCTTTGGCCGGCTCGCGTATTCGTTCGCCGGTTACCCGTACGCGCGTAGAGGCGTCCTCGTTTTTGGGCGAGACGAGCCGGTGTTTTGTTAGGCCTTTTCTTTTTCGGTTTTGTTTTTGAGCGTTCTTGCGTGTTCTCGTTCGCTGAGGCACGCTGTGGATGGAGCCTTTGAAGTCGGACAGCGCCCTCTCCCTAGATCGGACGCCCGTCGAAGGTGGACGATGTTGCGTGGGCGTGACCCAAGGAAGTTTGCTTGAAGGAATGATCCCGAAAGAGACACTCATAGTAACCATCGGGACAGGTGAAAAAACATCTTCGTCCCGCCCCTTTTTGGCGTGACGTCATGTAAACACTGGGCGCCCGGCCAATGGGAGCAGCTCTAGCCCATGCATGGATGCATCCATCCAGACGAAGTATAAAAGGAACGATCCTGACAGGGTCGCCTAGAAGCCGCCGAAGAGATGCGAAATCATCTTCGTCTGGCCCTATTTGTGTGACATCAAGCAGGTACGGGACGTCCAGCTAATGGTTAGAGCTCTAACCATTGGATAGATGGTGGGCTGCCTCTATCGATCCCTTCCTAAAAGGTGAAGAAAAAAAATGATGGATATATATTTATCCGTGCACGAGGTGGAGTCGTTTTGAGCCCTGTGCCCGTTGCACCTTACCACAGACAGTAGCGGGATGCTCCCCCTCTTTTTTTTTTCTTTTTTCGGAGAGGTGTCTGAGCGGCATTATCTAATTACGGAGCAAATGTGTCGAAAGAATTTCCTACTATTTCTGACAAACGCCGTGAGATGGCGCAGCCTGACAGGAGCTCGAGGAACCGCGTCCTTGTTTGCGCACGCGTTTTCAAGGTCGCGAGGCGCGCTGTTGCGCCTGCGCGCCGATGGATGGATGGGTGGATGAATACGACTGAGCCCTTTGGATCGGGCGGTAGCTTACGCCCCCTACCATTTTGTTTTACCATTTAGGCTTAGAATATTTAAATGTGAAATCTATATTCACTCTGCAGTGCAAAGAAAGTGAGGCTATGAAACCCCCTTGCCATCAGTGAATAAGAAAATACCCAGTTTTCTCTCGATTTCTGCTACCATTCACTTAATCTTTGCTTGGTAATCTCTACTGTCTTGAAATCCACTCTCCCTTCGCTGTCTCTAAAACCCAATGACTTTATTAAATCTATGTTGTCTTCGGTAGGCATAGGGTGAAGCCCTTTACAGTAGAGTATCAAGGGCTGAGCCGTCTCGTCCTCCTCTCCACAAGCAGTGCACACTGTATCCATTTCCTGGTACTTCGCTCTGTATGTTCTGGTTCGCAGTACACCCGTCCTCGCCTCAAACAACAATGAGGTTCCCCTAGAATTGTCATAAATGCTTTCTTTGGCAATAACTGTTTTGTTTAATCTATAGCTTTCCAGAGCCGTCTTTGTCTGCATTCCCTCTAGCCACCGATCTCTTTCTGTGGCCTTAACTTTCTTCTTAACTGAGACTTGCTCTTCCGTATCTTCGCTATAGCCCAAAAACTTTCCTCTTAATTTCCTAGTGCGCTGTCTCCACTTTGTGTCTATACTCCTCATGTATAAATAGCTGAAAACCTTTCTTGCCCATTGCTCCCCCATCCATTTGCCTCAACCGATCCTCAAATTCTATCTTGCTCACCGCTTACCTGCTCTCAAATGACGCCCATCCCATGTCTCCTTGTACTCCATGGTTTGGCGTTTTGCAATGTGCCCCCAAAGCCAGTCTACCTACTCCGCGCTGTTTTATTTCTAGTCTCGCATGCACTTCGGATTTCATGCATAGCACTGCGTTTCCGAAAGTCAAGCCAGGCACCATGACCCCTTTCCAAATCTCTCTCCGAGCCCCAACTCGACAGTGCCCCTGCCTGGAGATGCGCGACGCTCAAGTCGAATTCACGTACGACAGCCGTATACGAAGGACCGTCGTATGTACAATTAAATGAAACTAATTAACAAAAAAAAAAAATTCGCACGTAGGAAATTATAATTTATTTTGTTACAACAAATTTAAATATCGTCTTGCTGAAAAAAAAAAAAAAAAGAGGCACGAAGTGCGACATGACAGAGGTGAAGCCAAAAGTGTGGAGGGACACGCCCCCAACGTTGACTAAAGACCAAGAGACGCTATTGGACGAACTCGCTTTTTCGTCCAATAGTGTTCCTTGGTTTTGGTCGTCGTTGGGGGCGTGTCGCTCCACACTCGGCTTCACTGCTGGTGGGTTCATGTCGCCTCCAGGAGCTTCGTATGCCTCCATGGTTGCATGTCAGATAATGGGGATTACGACAGCAGAACTCCGGGGACGTGATGTGTACACTTGTGTGCGTGATGTATTCTATTTGTTTTGGGAGTTAATCTTTCCCTGTCACGTCGGAACGAGGCCTGCTTATCGGTGGAGAGTACCGTCCTAACATTTTGGATGTCGAAATTCGGTAGAAGTTCTTTTGCCAAGTTTTTTGTTTTGTTTTGGTTTCATGTTCGTGCAGATCAGCAAAGCGTTTGTCGTCGCCTTCTCTTCGTTAAATGCGTCAGCTACTTTAATTTGCTTGGCTACTGGATTATACGGTCTTCACCATTGTTTGAGCCGCGGTAATTAAAGATAGCGTTGACATTTCTTTTTTTGTCCGCATGTTTGTGCGCGTTGTTGACACTTAGGTACGAAGGCTTCGTGTTTTGGTTTCTGCTTTTTTAATTTTGAGCTTCGTTTTAATTTTGAGCTTCGTTCCACGATTGTTTTACGTAACGCTTGCACATGTGTTTCCTTGTTTGTACGCGTCTCGGAGCGTTTTTTTTTTTTTTTTTTTTTGTCGTCAGTGCGTTGGGCCGGGGAGGGGGGGGGGGGGGGGGTTGCGCGTACGAGAAACGGCCGTCTACACTTTTGAAGGTCAGTTCACACAAGGTTTTATACATATATGCGGAAACACGCCTTGTATACGCGTTACTCGAGAAAGAGAAAGTAATAAATTACAATTACAATTACCCTCGTTAAGAAAAATGTTTAGTAGATTACTTGAGAAATGAAGGTAATTGGCCGTCCCTTGAAAAAAGGTAACCGAAAAAGGTTACCCGGTTTTTTTTGCCGCGGTCTGAGTACGCGTAGTCTTTCGCACTGACCGCGATAGCATTAAAGTCGGTGAATTATAAACTACTTATCTTCTTAAGCCACCGCTTTTGGCAAAGCGTCGCCCTGTGGGTATTCTAGGATTCCTTGATAGGGAAATCTGTGCGAACAACGACTGCCATCGGAAAGAGGCGGCAGAGACAGTCTCTGTTACAAGTAAATTTTAGTACTTCCAAAAGTAATGCTGCTTTTTTAATTGTGATTACTCCCTAATCAATGTAATCGAATCATTGCAAAATTAATTCAAAATGTAATCGATTACGCGCGATTTAATCACTCGTAATGGCGTATGCAAGCCTGCGCAGCGGCATTGCTGGGGCGAAGTATTGGTCGAAGACGTGCACTGAAATAGCTCGGTGCATGCACGCATTAAGAATTCTTACACCATGAAGGGTGTACAAACAGCGTGCTCCAGAGGCTTAACGCCCGTGACGACACCCTGCCAGCAGCCTTATTTTGAGTAATGCGTCCCTTTTTAATAGTAGAGTTTTGGGAAGGATTACACCCTTCGTTTACACCTTTGAGAGAATATAAAAAGAACGTTGACGAGGTTGTAAGCGACCCGTCGCTCGCTTCAAACGCCTTTAGGGGAAAGTTTGTTTTTTCTTTTCTTTTTTCTTTTTTTAGCGACGATATTAGTTTTTTTTTTTTTTTTTTTTTTTGCCCATACCATCATGTTCGACTTGGATATTAGGTGTCAGTTGTCGAGTGTGTTAGGCGGTGGTATACGGTCAACAGACTCTCTCGCTGCGCGTGAACATGTCTCTAGGATGCCTTTAAGATCGCCAGAACGCCATATTTAGGGTGTTCGTAGCACCCTAAGGGTAAATCTGGGGCAATCTGATTTACACCCTTAAAGGTGTAAACGTTTTTCGTGTGGAGTGAGGTCACAAAAACCGCGACCGAAAGCGCATCGCGGCTTGAACGCATGCATTTCGGTTCCCGCAAATTCTGTGATCGGCGCCTGTATCATATGTTGAGGCAGTCCAAAATATGATACATAAAAATCGAAAAACGTTTTACCCGAAGGTCACACAAACGGGTAGCTTTTGTCCAGCACGGCAGCAGTAAACTCCAAAATGCACAACAGCACCGGCGCTTCGATTAGCGTCGAAAATAATAAGAACAAAATGGCTTAAGAAGAGGTTCTGGACCTCTATAATAATAATAATAATAATAATAATAATAATAATAATAATGATAATGATAATAATAATAATAATAATAATAATAATTCCTTTTTTTTTCGTATACAGGAGGACACCAGGAACAAGATAATTCAGGTAACACAATAAAACCGGAGACACAAAAGCAAAATGGACGTACTGTACACAACACCAACGTTGTGTACGTTGGTGTTGTGTACACCAACGAACACCGCCCCCCCCCCCCCCCCCCCCCCGTTTTTTTTCCCCCGAGGCTTCGGTTTTATTATGTTGCCTAATAATATTCACCAGCTCACCTGCGCCCTCAATGTTCTTGCAAGATATTAATCGATCTTGTCAGCGCACGTAGGTGCGACACCTGCGTGAGCGCGTGTCTTTCTGCCTCTGGTAACCTCGGATAAGTGTCCCGGGTTGCATCCCTATTTGTTACCTTTTTTGCGAGACCGTAGCAGTAGAGGAACCGATTTTGACGAGAGTAAAAAAGCCCCGACGCCATTAGGTCGAGTTGAATTGGAGTCGATCGCTTTCACGTCGCTTTGTTTGTTTCTACTTCATCCTCCTTTCGACTGCCTGTGTTTTTTGGATCGGTTGTTAGCGGGTTGTGTCTTTTCTGCCGCCGGATGAATGGTGGCTGTTGTTTTGCCGAGAGCAGAGCGGGTAGCCTACATATCCGCCGTCAACTCGACCTGGGCAAGTCGACCTGACTTTCGTCCCAGTTTGCGTCCATTTCGCTCTCCCGTGGGTCGGCCGTTCGGTGCCCGCCGCCGCTGCCCACTCGCTTCTGCGCTTTCCATTTGTTTATTTGCATCTTGCGCTCTTCTTTGTTCCGTGTGGTGCCATTGGTTGGCGTGTCTGGTTTTGTTTTGTTTTTGCGTATTTTTTGCGTGTAAATATCTGTGCCTGGGACGAGCTCATTGAGGAAAGGGAGGAGGGGAAGGAGGTTGTATTGTGGCCTGCTGGCTTTATCTTTGAATATATCTCTTTTTATCGACTCCGTCGTTTTTTTAATGTTTTTTTTTTTTTTTTTTTTTCTACTAGCGTGCGAACGACTTCGTGTTTCTTGTTTGTTTAATAGTTCAGGAAAGATTCGTAAGCGGCGACATCGTGTTTCTTTTATTTCCATTTGATTCTTTTCCTTTACTGGGCGGGTGACGGGGATACTCTATCTCGTGACCGCGTCCGACCGGACTTGCAAACCTGCATACACGTTTGGAAGTACGGCCTCAGGGCGCCGCCATCTTGTTCGGTTGGGGTGCGTTTGGACGCGTCATAATCCGATTACGAAGTCTCGCTTAAGGCGTCGTAGTCGGATTATGACGTACGCCTAAGTGCACTCCAACTGAACAAGATGGCGGCGCCCTGCGGGCGTATCTTGCAAACGTCGTCCGGCTAAATAAGGTGCGGTTCACAGCAACCACACATCAGCCATCTTGGTACTAAAAATCACGGTTGCCATTTGTTCGAAGTTTTATCTGAAATCGCAGAAAACATTTTTCATCCTCCACAAATGTTTGAACAGTTAGCGACAGATCGAAGCAATAATACACCAGCTTCCTAACACCGAATCTATAATGCAGACGGAGTCTCACTTTTGAAACGTGACGATCGGCAGTGGCGTCTGCTCTGTATGCTCAGCAACAAGATGGCGGCACCCACAAGAATAGCAGGGAACAGAGTGCCGGTGCTCTAACCGTAGCTCATTTAGTGGCTCTAAGCCGGCGTTAGTAGCGTGTTGTTGGCTTCAATTGCCAAAATGGACCCCTTTTGAAAAGTGCGTTCCGTCTAGTAGCTGCTTGTCCAATTTTCCAAGTCCGCCATTGTGTGGTCAGGCGTTCTGAACGCTTATTGGTCGCGAGGGCCTTGTCACTGCTCGGCGTGAACTCGGCCGAGTTCGTAACGAAAACGAGCACTGCCTGCGTCAGCGTTCGGCGACAACTCGGATCTACCCACGCGTGTTTCGTGGTCAGGATGAATGGATGGATGTTAAAGGGATACTACAACGAAACTTCGGCGCTCATTTTTTGGTCTATATGTGTTCAAAAGTGCAGTACCACATGAAACATACCAATATCTTATTAAAAAAGTCTCGAAAAGGAATTTTAAAACGAATTAAATGATTAGCAAAGAGCACCTGGTGGGTGTCGCTATTGCCTCGTTTGTAATGCCCGTCTAGGAACCTTGACAGCTAGTGACGGAGGTTGTCTCGTCTCCGGCCACGACGAGAGAAGAGGGGCAGGAGGAACTCCCCTCTTCCCGAGAATCCCTTTTGTGTGTCGCAGAAGTCGCTATTGTCCCCCTAGAAGATTATAGAAGATTAACCCGTCACTCAAAATTCGTACAAAAGCAGCCGCTTCGGTGGCTGGAACGACTAGGCCATCATCTCGACGTCAGCCTCGCCGTAGCTTTGCTCGTCCCGAGACGACCTACGTCACGATTGCGTTGGATGTCACGTGCTCTAAGCTGGGCCTTCTCCGAGCGCTTGTCAGAGTGGGCCGTTTATAACGAAAAATACAGCCACCAGGATCAAAATACAAACGTGCGATTGTCATTTACGGATATTGTGGATCATATTCAACCTATTTTTGAACACGACGGGAATATTTC